>NC_067153.1:640000-960000 GCF_903995435.1 Acomys russatus | reverse complement strand
GGAACGTTGGCGGCTCCGGACCCTGCGGCTGGCTAGAGCAATGTTAACAGGCTGTTTATTTCGAAGCTTCAGATGAGGCTGGGAGGGGCCTCTGCAGCAGAGTGTGGTGTTGGCAGAGCTTGGCGGCTCCTTGTCTTCTGTTTGTGGACCTCACCCTTCCGTACTCCTTGCGTTGACTCCACTGCCGAAGGGCTCCAGCGGATCAGAGCGGGCCTCTTTCCATCACTTCCCTTTGCCCTTAGAAGAAAGCACTGCTGCTGTCTGGATGCCTCTCATCTGGAAGGCCTTCCTCCCGTCTGCCTGCATGGGAAGGATGAGAGGCCCACTAGAAATTGTAGTGACTTATGAATATGCAGGAGCTAACATGGGGAGTTGTCTGTCATCCCAGGATTTTTGTCAACTGGCCACTCCATGCCTCCAGTTACAGGTTGTACGGTGACACACACAGGAGGATGTGTGGGACCCAGGGCAGCGTGGGAGCTGGAAAGAACAAAGGAATAGGACAGAGTGGGGGTAGTGATCAGAGCATTGGCTTTGTAACAAGACACACAAGGGTTTGAACTTTGGCTCCAGGATCCTGGGCAAGTTGCTTGGCTCTCTGAGGACCATTCTCCTGGTGTGACTATGAGGGAGAGTGAACTTGCCCATGTAGGTGCATAAGAAGGTGAAAGGGTGGTGTGAGATATCTTGTTCACTAGCTTTCTTACCTAATTTCAAGGGGCAGGACCTCTCACTGAGCTCAGATCTTGGTGATTAGTCTAGGTTGGCTGGGCACTGAGCTCCAGGGATCTACCTGATCCACCTGTCCACACTCCTCAGCATGATATTATAGATATGTGCCACTTAACCTGGCATTGTATGTGGGGGCCAGGGATCTGAACTCAAGACCCCATGTTTGCACAGCAAGCCTTTGACCGACTGAGCTGACTCTCTAGTTTTCTGACCCTTAATTTGATGATAAAACTTCGAGCCTAGTTAAAGACGTTGGACCTTTTATGTCCCACAATCTACCGTATGGTTTGAAAACAGTGTCTTGAACACAAACCTTGTGAAAATCTAAATCTTCCTTCAGAAATAGGCCTTATGCTCTAGAGGGCTCAGCAATTCCAGCTGCCGATTCTCACTGCAACTCACATCAGTCCATAGTCAAAACTCTGGACTTTCTGTATTTTTGGGGAAAACTGCTCATCAAAAGCATGTTGTGAGTATGCATACTTGAGGACCATGGAGAACACTACACTGCAGTAGTTGAGACTTCCTGTCTAATGCCTGGTCCTCCCATCCCTTCACTTTTGTCCTCCTAGATCACTGAGCTTCTCTCCGTTTGCAGAGCACCACAGCTCTCCCCATTCTCAACAGTGAAGCCCCGAGCAAGAAACAGATTCCATTAAATGTCTTCAAACACATAAAAGAAAATTGCAAACCACCTCGAGGTAGATCCTATTTTATAGCACATTTATCAACACTAAGTAAAAGGAGGACTTTCTATCACCTTAGTGACTCATGTGCAGTCACTCACATATATGATCTTTTAAAAAGGATGATGTCAGTGTATCTGACAATTTAAGAAAGAATATGCACATGTTGGTAGATCAAAGAGCAAACTGAGGGTTAATACATCGTTATTTAAATCCACAGGCATCTGTTTTCTCACTGACTCTCTGGAAGAAGAGAGTCTTTACATGAGATAGAATGATTCTTACTCAGTAACTGAGTAGTGGCATGAATGGAAACTAAGTGCAACAGGAGTTGAGACCAGCTGGGTCTCTATCAGAATCTCCTGCACTCTTCTTCCATAGTTATTCCCCAGGTGAAGTCTAGCCAGGGAGGATGGCCATCCAAAAGAAAGATGTAACTACATTTGTGTGTGTGTGTGTGCACAGATGACTATGTGGTGACATTTTGTCTCCTAAGCTGACAGTAGAGATGCTAGTAGCAGTTTCCAGGAACTTTCCTGAAAAGCCAGTGTAACCATTTCACTCCCTCTGTCCTTTTACTCTTCTTGTCCGTTGTCTGTCATGTGAGTGTGGGCTGCAGCCTGACTGTGGAAAAACTGGGAGCTAAAGGGGGCCAAGGCTCCTGAAGACTCTGTTGAGTCCCTATGCCAGTTTTGGACTAGAGTCATCTGCATATTTCTGTAAAGAGAAATAAGCATCTGTGAGGCTTCTGTGCATCCTTTTGATCCATGCAGATCCTTATCCTGTCTGACACATCATGCTGCCTGACTCCAAATGAGTCATAATAGTTGGTGTGCAGAGGTGATGGATGAGCCACAGCCCTGAGTTGCAGTTGGAGATTGAGGAGGTTTAGAGTCTTTCTGGCATGCAGGATTTCTGACAGCGGCCAGGAGGTGGTATTGGCCTCTGGGATATTTATTATAGAGAGATGTGCGTGAGGTAGAGGAGAGGCAAAGAATGGGACAAGAAGAGGATAACCAGCAATGCTAATGCAGTTATGGACCGTAGAGGTGGCCCCACCATGGCTCTTATGGACATACATATGAGCTTCCCAGAAAGGAAAGTGATGCCTTTGGGTGATACCTGAAGAAACTGGTAGCTGAAGACAATGAGCCTTTCTTTCCAGAAAGGACTTTGGCAGGACAGTGCTCCAGACTATTTTTCATTTTTAACACGGGGATCATGACAGTGCCAATCTTGCATGATTTCAGTCAGTTATTGCTTGTCCCCTGGAAACTGATCATGTTATCTTTAAGCACACTAGGGATACTCTGCCTGCCAGGCAGCCTGGGTGGGGGATGTTCCTTCACAGTAGAGCTGACCCTGGCCTTTGTTGATTGGATTAACTCCCCTGGAATGTCCATGGCCCTCAGAGTTGGACACTGTGAAGACTTTTTTATTGAGTCTGTCTTGCTGCTCATTCGTCTGTTTCATATTAAATTGTGATCAGGGTTAAGAACAAGATGGACTCTGATCAAAACTAGTGAAATTAAATAAGAGTGAAGTCTGGAAAAGGAGGGCTGCTTCAGGAAGTCCAGTGTCTTTCCATTCTGGGGAGACTGGATATGTTTAACCTTGTATCTCCCTATTGTAAAGCCACAGCCCGAAGGTAAATCATTTCAGAACTAGGCCTGACTTGAAGTAGATGATCAGAGTGGTGCCTGTCAAAGGCTGTCATAGGAATGGCTCTATGTACAGCTGTCACCTGCGCTGACTCTGAGATTGTGCATGTGATTTGTTCTTGGTCACTGGCATACTAACAAACAGAAGCTTGGTTAGTGCCTATGCACTGGGGTTTGCAAAAGCTAGGGCTTGCCTCTTGGAGAGTGAGAAAACAGGTGGAATAACAGCCCTCCTGCCAGGAGGAGTCTTCCCAACTGTCCAGAATTGCTTTGGTTGTGATTTTTAAAATTGAGGTGAAATTCACATAAGATCGACTCTCTTAGGGAATGCAATTTGATGGCACTTAAAGTACATTTACAATGTTATGTGACCATCACCTTACTAGTTTTAAGACATTTTTCATCTCTTCAAAGTCAGGTATTTCATTATCGAGTCACTCTTCATCCCTTCCTCTCTCTAGCTGATCTGCTCTTTGTTTCTATGGAGACAGACTTCTGTATCTAGCTTCTTTCACTTAGCATAATGTTTGCAATGTTGGTCCACACTGTATCATGTATCAGTGCTTCATCACTGCTTGTACTCTAGCAGTCTTTTAGTCTGTACCGCGTGGTTAGTCATCGCACTGTTCACAGTAGCCAAAGGAGACAGACAACATGTGTCTATCAACAGATACATACATCTCCATAGAATGGAGCAGTGTTGACACATAAATTGCTGATAGTTTAAGTTGTGAGGATTGAGACAGTTTCTTACAGATAGTCGTAAAAGTGATTGGCGCAATAACGAGAGCCACCAATTCTTAGATTGCTTCTATGTGACAAGTTTGAGGAATCTTTCCCCAGCTCACCCCAAACAGCCTGTCCGGGGTTCACTTCCTCAGCAGTCATTGTGTAGAGGGTTGGCCTTGGTGGCAGGCCAGGGCCTTGGGGTATCTGAGGACATAAAGCATGTGGCTGTGTTCTGAAGGAGGTACCCTTCTGTTTCATAGAATTCATGAAATTTCATAGATGTCACAGTAAAATTGAAATTAAAATCTGTAGCATGTAAAATTCTGATATGTGAATATGACTCAGAAACATGAGCTTTGTAAAAATAATTGTCTATAAAAGTTGTGGTAAAGTCACAACTGTAATGTGTTCTATTAAAAAAAAAAACAAGAAGATGATTGATAACCTGAAGTTTATATAACATGTCCATGAAGAGACTAGACTTCAGTGAAAATAAATTCTGTGAAATATAATATGAATAGAGAAAGGCAAGACTGAAAAAAGATTTAACTGGACTACTTAAAAGAATTGTTCTGGACTTAATTTGTCTTATTGGCATTTCCTTCAGAAAATCCTTTCAGTACAAAAATGTATCCATGATGATGAATTTGTCATTGAAATGTTGCTATTCTTAGTAGAGAAAATATCCTGAGTACAGAACATTTTTCTTAGTCAGAACATCGTTTATATTTCATAAAGATTCTCTGAAGAGAGTGAAGTTCTATCTAGATACAAGCCTTTCTAAATGGGTCACTCTGGAGAGCCACACTGACTTCCTATGATCCTGAGATGTCGAGTCAGGCCCAGGATGCTGGGAGTGAACTGGGAAGTTCATCCTGATGCAGGAGATAGCAGGACTCATTCTCTTTAGGCTTTCCTGTTTGGGAGCATGTCAGAAAATGGTAACCAGAGAAACCAGGTGCTCAGGGAATTTGTTGTAAACTTTCTATAGCAGGGGCTTTAACATGTGAGGGAAAGAAGAACACTTCAGAGGAGTGTTCATTTGGATAACTCATGAGATAGCACTGGATCCCAGCAGAAATGCTGCACAGCAGCCACCCTGCAGGATGAGGGCGTCTTGGAGAGGCTTTCACTAGAAAGCGACTGGAGACTGCCTACGATGATGCTCTTGGGGAGAGGAGGAAGACATGTAGAGCAATTCATTCATTACTTATCTAAGGTCTACAAGCGTTTCAGAAATTAGGAGAATGTTCATTAGCTATTAAAACATAAGGAAAGCATTAAGAACAAAAGAAATGAATAATCAAGTGTTGTTTTTAAAGTAATGTTGCATCATCTAGCAATGGGTATATAGAGGCCTCATGTAGTTTCTTGTATATATAGTGAGTCTCATCATAAAAATAAAATTATTTATAAATTTATAAAATTGAAGATCTTTTCAGTTTTTATATCAAATCAATATGTGATATATAATTATGTGAATAAATATATTTACAACCATCTATTTTTCTATATAATTGTGTTTTATAAATGAGACTGTTAGTATGTTAAAATTTAGTTGATATGATGTAGGAATGACAGATGACCAAACGGGAGGTAAAGGCAGTTTGTCCATTAAATTAATTGGGAAGGGTCTTAAGCTAGTGGCTGTGTTAATTAGCACTGTGTCTTAAATTTTCTTTTGTGTATTTTTATTTTCCTTTTTAATTTAATTTAACTTTACTTTTAATGGTTGTAAGGATCAAACCTAGGGCTCCTATAAGCTAGACATGTGCTGTAATACTGAGCTACATCCCAGCCTGTATTTTTTATTTTTTACATTTTCCCTCATTTTAATTAGTTCTTTGAGAATTTTGTACAATGCGTTTTAATCCTTCACCAACTTCTCCCACATCTATCTCTCTTCTCTACTGACATAACTTTATGTCTTTTTTTAAACCCACCAAATCCAATTTGTGTTGCCCACATATTTTTGGATGTGTGTCCTTCTCCTGGACTTGGTCTACATACTAGGGACCACCCCCTTAAAGAAAACTGTCTTTTCCTAGCAGCTATCAACTTCTTAGCAGTTAGTAATTGCCAATATTAATAGATTCTCAGCTAAGAGTGAGATATCGCTCCCAGCTTCCCTCTCTACGCGGAGATTTTGTCTGGCTTGGGCTTGTACAGCTTTTAGGTACATTATGACAGCCACTGTGAATTTAAGTGTGTCACTGCCCTGCTGTGTCAAGTTCTAGAGCAGTGGTTCTCAACTAATACTGTGACTCCTTAATACAGTCTCTCATGCTGTGCTGACCCCACCCATAGAATTATTTTCATTGTTACTGCATAACTGTAATTTGGCTACTGTTATAAAATGTAATGTAAATATCTGTGTTTTACAGTGGTCTTAGGTAATGCCGGGAAAAGGGTCATTTGACCACCAAAGAGGCTGCAACCCACAGGTTGAGAACCATTGTTTTAGAGATTAACCAGTGTTTCAGTGGGGGGTGGGGTCTACGGGACCTCACTGATCAACTACTCTAAAAGAGGTGACCAGAACCCGGCTTTTTATTTGTTAGTCTACGTGGTCTAGTATGGGCATTGTTGTTCTGGTCTTGATAGCTCCATTTAAACGCTATATATGTGTAGGTGTATAATTTCAAAGGCTTCTTCAATAGTCTGTGTCTGCATCAGTGTTCTATTGCTGGGAAGAGATTCCACGACCATGGCAACTCTTACAAAGGAAAGCATTTAATTAAGGTTTGCTTACAGTTCCAAAGGATTAGTCCTCATCGTTGTAATTATTATAGTCATAGTAGTTACAGTAGTCACTGTCATCATAGCAGGGAGCTTGCCACCATGCAGGAAGACACAGTCCTGGAGGAGAAGGAGCTGGGATCTGCAGGCAGCAGGAAGGGAAAGACTCTGGCACTGAAATGGGCTTTTTGAAACCTCAGAGCCCACCTCCAGTGACATACTCCCTCTAACGGGGTCACACCTCCTACTTCTTTCAAGCAGTACCACTCCCGGGTGACCAAGTATTTAAATCTATGAGCCTGTGGGGGCATTCTCACCTAAAACAACACATAGGTTTCCATATGACTCTTTCAAAAGATCCTCAGAACTACTTATCCCTCGCTGTATTCCCTCCTTTATGGTTTTTTGTGGTCTAGGCAATCAGAACTGGGTAAAGTATTAGAAAACAAACCTATAGAGCACAGAGAGATTCTACACAGATGTACGTTTTGACATTTTAAATGTGGTACAAGTTGGAAGACTGTGCCCTGAAGCATGGACTGAAGATCAAGGCTGTGTGACAAAGGTCTGACAGTCATTCTCATGGTTGAAACACAGTTGCATATAGAAGAAGGCCAAAACCGAGGGTGTGGACATCCAATTCTATTTCATTTGTTTATTGAGTAACTACTATGTACCAATTGTGTATTGTGTGTGTCTTGTGGGGTAGGAGTGGGGAGGGGAGGAGAGGCTTGTCACAATTCTCTGTGCCCTCTAGTTGAGTGGAGGGTCAGTTGTCCTAAGTGAAAGAGAGCCCCTTATTGAGAGCTTGGAGACAGCAAAGTGACTGGCCAACAGTTTGGTTATCGAGGGTAAAGTCATTTTTCAACAAAATGCACTGGTTTCGTTGAGCTATTTCCAGCAGAGCTCATCACATGTTCCCTGCAGAGTGAGACACAGAAAAGGTACAGAAATGAAATGGCAATTTAAGGCCAGGACTTACAATACTTAGGTCAGCAGCATTCTTCAGAGAGTTCCGATCAAACTTAAACTCTGCGAAGAACATTACCCAGTTCTTTTCCCGCACTTAGAACTGCATGTTCTAAATGTTTTCCTATACCTCTTCCTGGCCCTCACAATGTCAGGCACTTTTTCTTTCTTTCTTTCTTTCTTTCTTTCTTTCTTTCTTTCTTTCTTCTTTCTCTTCTTTTCTTTCTTTCTTTCTTTCTTTCTTTCTTTCTTTTTTAGAAAAGCCAATCTGGAAAATTCACCATGCTCAAAGGAAGCATTGATAGACATGGAGCCCCCAGAATGCCATTTCCAAAAATTCATCTCTAATGAGGTGTAGCTAACAAAGTGTGTATGGTGATTATTTATTCTGTCAGAGAGTCCCAAGGTAATAGAATCAGTTGCATGTGAAATTTGCTTTGACAAACCATCCTTGATTTTGTGAGCTAATCTTATCAGCTCTGGGCTGGAGAGACTCTGCTATTATCCAAAGTTTCTGACCGGCTGAAGTCCCTGTCAGGTCCTTAAGTCACACACCATTTCTCGCAGTTACAGTTATAGCAACAAAGCTCTGTGTCATAGGAGTTGGGAGCTTGTAAGATACAAGTAGAACATTATGATGGGCAGATCTGGGTCCAGGGGTCCTGCTCAAACTATGACACCAGCCAAGGACAATACGTGCAGTGAACTTTGACCCCCTACCCAGATCTAGCCAATGGACAGAACATTCTCCACAGTTGGGTGAGAGTGGGGACTGACTTTTACACGAACTCTGGTGTCCCATATTTGACCACGTCCCCTGGATGGGGAGGCCTGGTAGCACTCAGAGGAAGGATAGCAGGCTACCAAGAAGAGACTTGATACCCTATGAGCATATACAGGGGGAGGAGGTCCCCCTCAGTCACAGTCTTAGGGGAAGGGAGAAAGGGGAAAATGGGAGGGAGGGAGGAATAGGAGTATACAAGGGATGGGATAACAATTGAGATGTAATGTGAATAAAGTAATAAAATATATTTTAAAAAAAGATATAGGTTTCTCGGAGGCGGAACCAAATGCTTTCTGTGGGCAGCACAGAAGTCTAGCTGCTGCTGGCAGAGACCGCAGGGTCTCAGCGGCCTTATATTTCAGTATGTTCTTGCAGTGTCTCCAGTGTCTGAAGGTAAGAGATCACACCTGCTTTGGAACTCTGGAACTTAGGACTTCTCATGGTTGACTGGATACCGTCTATGGCCGTGGATCTGAAAGCAATGTGTTGGGGCTTTCTGGATTCGGTCTTGTATGTGGAAGTACAGAGACACTCTCCCTGGACAGATGGCTTGCGGCAAGGATAGTTGACTTGATTTGGGACTTAAGGGACTGGTAAATAGCATGCAGTCTGTGCCTGGTAGGATTACACCCAGCTGCTAGAAACTGAAGCCAGTCAACAACAGTGGTTTAAATAACATCAGCATTCATTTTCTTTCATCTGATTGGTTAGCTAGATAAGACACCTAGATAAATTTAGAATTTACCTATAAGCTCATGGCCAAAGGGAATCTGGATCCCTTTAATTTAAAGAGGCCCCACCAGGTGAATTGGTTTTATTGGTGAACCCAAATTTCTGGGAAGCTGAGACATGGCATTTTCACTTTGTCCTTTGCTGCTCAGAAAATAACGAGCAGGCAGTAGCCATGTCTGCCACACAACCTTTCAGGGCAGCCTCTGGGCCTGGGTAGAAAGATAGTGCCTTGGAACCTGGAGTGGTGTGCATGTGACTCCTGGCTCTGCAGTGGTTTAGCTGAGTGACACCAGGAAATGTGCTCTTATTTTCTGACCAGCCTCTAGTTATAACTAAAGGCTCAAAATCTTCCATTGGGGGCTGTTATAAGGCTTAAGTGAGAAGAGTCATGTAAAGCACTCAGGGCAGAGGCTGCTATCTGAACAATAGGTGTTGAATAAAGGTGCCTTTTTTTCCTGTCTAACAGGATGGACTCTGTCCCCACATGCAGGCTTTGAATAGCACTCAGTAGATGCCCTCTTAATGCAGACTCCCTGGCAAAAACTGCTCCAGGAAACTACTGTGCTTTCAATTTTCAGTTGCAATGAGAGCTCGGGAGGAGCATACCCTGCTCTGCTTCCACACTAGACACTGTTCCAGGTATTTGATGCAAATGCCATTGAACCAATGCTATTTCAGAGATCAGCATCATCGGTCCAGACCCTTGGGACCCTCACCATGTCTACATTTCACATGGCCCTTAGCTGTGCCCTGTGTAGGGCCTTTTTGCATGCTGTTTAGGGAGCAAGAGTACATGGGCTGGCTGATATCCCTGCCAAGGACTGACCAGAGCAGGAATTTTGAAAGCTCTTGGTAGGGCAGACCTTAAGGCTGCTATGCCTCCTTGTAGGGGTGTCTTAGTCAACATGCTATTGCCGTGAAGAGATGCCATGGCCACAGTAACTCTTATAAAGGAAGACATTTAACTGGGGCTGGCTTATAGTTCAGAAGTTTAGTCCATTATCGGCATGGCAGGAAGCACAGCAGCATACAGGCAGACATGGTGCTGAAGAGGAGCTGAGAGTTCTACATAAGGAGCCACAGGAAGCAGGAAGAGAAGAGACACTGGGTCTGACTTAAGCATTTTTTGAAACTCCAAAGCCCACTCCTAGTGGTACATTTTCCAACAAGGCTACTCCTACTTCAACAAAGCCATACCTCTATCACACACACACACACACACACACACACACACACACACACACACACACACACACACAATGTTTACATATACTGCTTGTGGGTTATTTGACCTAAGACATCACCCAAATCCCAGGAGGTGGAGCTAGCTCCCATTTTATAGATGGAGACTTGATGGTCAGACAGTTTGAGTCGGTTACTTGTTTGAGGCTACAAAACCACGGGGACAGAGTTGTGATCTGAGCTCATGCTTGCCTGGCAACACTCAGAGATCCAGACTCCTGCAGATATTTTCAAATGATGGTTTTGGAGCTCAAATACCAAGGACTAAATGCTTTGACCTCTGATGTGCCGAATACCTCAGTCCTGGTGATGGTCAAGATGGACCCTTTGTTCCTATGGGTGATAACAACAGCACTTTTGTCTCTTTAAAAGTTCTATCAAGAGTGACATTTTGATGAACATTTGGTTCTCTTAAGTTTTGGGAGGAGACAATAAAGGCACTAGTGGGGCTAAGGACAGAGAGTGTGGGCCAGCCTGGTGGCCATAAGGGTGGAAGCCCGGGATAGTCTTCCCTCATATGATCTTTCCTGTTCTCCTTTTCTCAGTCACTGCACACCTGGTCTGATAAGCAGCAATCTGTCCCATCTGTCTTCCTTCTTTCTGCATTATTTCTAAGTCATCTTGGCTTTGACTCTGACAGAGTGACACCCAAAACCTGGAAGCTCATTTTTCCCCCCTCTTTTGGGCTTTAGGAGGCTGTCAGTGCCATTTCCATGGAAGGAGACTAGGAAATAATAAAAGCAGCAGCACTAATTCTATAATTATGTAAAAGTCCTCATTATCTAAAAGTGTTTGATATCAGAAAAAAATAGACACCTGAAAGTAGCACTAAAAACAATGACCAAAGAAGATCATAGAAAACAGAAAAATAATCCCCAAGTCAAACAACAGACTTGTTGAAAAGTAATCCAAAAGTTATAAAATAAGTTTGTTTTGTTGAACATTATATTTAAGATATTAGTTTATAATATCAACTTTTGACTAATTCTTAAAGAATAAAAAAAATAAACTTTTTTTTTACTTATTTACTTATTGATTATTGAGACACAGCACCTCTGTGTACCCTGCTGTCTCTGAGCTCCTCTCAGTCCTTAGTCTCAGCCTATAAGTGCTGGGACATCAGATTTATATCACTTAGCCACTAAATTTACTTTGCATGTGAAGATAAAAACATCCAACAAAATTATTTGTCCAAAATTAAATTCTTTATACTTCAATTTTTCAATATGATCCAAAACCAAATATTGTTTGCACAATCCTCACTTTTGATTCCACCCTTCCCCACAAAGCTTCATTTAAGGTTATGATAGCCAAATAATTTTCTTTGTTTTGGTGTATCTTATTAACCTTACTCCTTTTCTCTCTCCCTTGGAACTTTGCTACTTCTGCGGTAGCTCCCTGGTCTGTGGTGTTTTGAAGTTCCAACCTCCTAGGGGAAGGCCTTCAGACTCAATTTAGGTTATAATTAGCCAAATTTATCAAAACTGCTAGCAAAGCCACAATTTCTAAGCCAAATCAGAGATGTGCAGCCCAAAGGCAAATCAGGGAAAGATTTTTAAAGTTGAAAAACATAAGCAGTCCTTGAGTGTCTGCATAAGCTGTCTCTAAAAGCCCAAATCAGCACATTCGAGGGTGGGGGTCTGGGAGTCAGGGTTGTAAGGGACTTATCTTCAGGAGCTTGCGGCAGAGACAAAAAGCTATTAGGAACAAAGATGGATGCCTAGTATAAAATGGAGTTTCTTTAGCCTTCACAATGGTGAGCCTGCCTGAATGTCCTTCAGCTTCACTTCCATTGATCTCAGGAAACCGCCATAAATGCGGTTTTATTTGCCATGTATTTGGATTGTGGTCACAGATATGGTGAGACAGGATAAATCTTAGACCATTGCCAAGGAAAGAGTACTTCTTTAATGGTAAAGTGCTTTGGAGTAGGAATCAATTTTATAAGCACCTTTAATATAGTGAGAGAGGCCTTTGCTGTGGCTGCCACCTCATGTTTCCATACTTAACCTAGTGACTATTCCAGCACAGAGGAACTAACTTCTTGTGCTACACAGAGCCCCAGTATTTGTGAAGCACTTGGATACTTCATTTGAGCCTCACTGCCATGCAGTGAGGAGCCATCCTTTTCCTGGTGACTTTTAAAAGCTAAAAAGCCTCGAGTAACTCACTCCAATCCCACAGCTTGATGAGAAACAGACCCAGGGTTGGGGGGATATCGTCCCCTTTTTCTCTGACTGGTTACAGTGGTTGTTTACCCATGAGAGGTCCTAGAATATATATACATGCATATAAGAAGCAATTTGGTACTTTTATAAGACTCACTGATACCTTCAGTTTATGAAAAACATAATCCCTTAGGATTCTTTGGATTAAGGTTTACTGCTGTGCTTTAAGGTGCATACTGTGGCAGCTTGCATTTTTCTGGTACTTTCCTTCTGGAAGTCTCTGGTCTGTTGCTCTGGTCTGAGTCTGTTGCTCACTTGTGTGCCCTGCAGAAGAACTGCAGGCATGGAGTGGAGACCTGAAGTGGACAGAGCCCTGATACCCCGTGGTCCCTCCTTTTAGTCAACGGATTACTGAATGCAAAATCTGATACTTGGTGTCTCTTAGGTCCAGCTCTATATCCAGGTCCGACTTCCTCATTAGCAAAGTATATTCCTTAGCTTTTTCATAACCAGAGTGGCTACTTTGTGTATGGCAGCATCCATCACAGGCAGGAAGTGCTTTTTGGTCCACAAGTGCTGTTTGGTTCACCTTGGCAACATCACTTCATTAGGATCAACAACCCACTTAATTACGCATTGTTCCTTAAGCAACAAGATAATGCTTCATTTATCAGGATTTTCTTTGTTGGTTGTGTGGATGGGTCCCTCTGGCCTAACCAACTCAAATTATCATCAACAGCAAATAGCCTGAGAGTTCAATATTACCACAGCACCGTCTGTCCATTCATTGGAGCTTGCTTTATTAGGCTCCCATAGTTTGGAACTACCAGGAAATAGGTAAGTAGCTGAGTCATGGCTACTAGCCACAGTGTCCATGGCTGCTCTGAGGCAGCTGGGGGAGGGACAAGGCAGGCCTTGGAAAAGTCCTAAGGTGTATTTGAGGAAAGAAGTCTGTTTTCCCCATGTAATTACTTGTGGCTGGTGAAGTGTTCTTGTTCTTTTCTTTTCAATGATGTCAACAGAGAGAGCAAAGACTCCCAAGAATCATCTGAATTTTCTGCTTCTTCTAAAATATTAGTTCCAATGTCTGGGCCTTGGGCCCTGGGAGGACAGAGGAGTTGTTACAGTAGGTAAGGAAGCCAGGAGTACATCCAGTACTTCAATTTTTAAAGCATTTTCAAAGCCTTCTGAGAAAAACAAAATAAAATTTCATTTAATTCACAGCAGTTTTATCAAGATCCTGTCATGGACATCTCCTCAGCCTTTACCGAGTTCCTTTCTGTGAAAACTGAGGTCAGGTTTGTATCTTGTGAGTGTGTCCCTAAGCAGGTGGTAGGCCACAGCTCACAAGTGATTAGACCCACCTTGTATAAGCCCAGCCGACTGAAGTCTCTCCTTTAGGAAATTGGAATGAACCATCAAAGACAGGCTTTGGGGGCAGGTGGCTGGCTTTGAGGCCATATACACCTGGACACTGTAGGTAGTGTCATCCCTACCCCAGTTTTCAGCTTGGCAAATAGAGGCCGTTGGAGGAAGAGTGCTGCAAACAGTGAAGAGAAGCAGCAATGGGGCAGCACACAGACGGAGTTTGACATTTTCTTGCTCCAGCTTGTACCCCTCCAAGTCTCCCAGGAAGCCTTCCAAAACATTAAAAATCAACGATGGTGGTTCCTACTGGCTACTGTAAAAATCTAGCCAAAGAAAATGACCAAATAGTGGCTTCTTTTAAAATATATTTTCTCAGCACATAAATGTTAATTGTAACTGCTATTGTGAGGAATATTGATATGTTTCAAACACTCTTATGATGTCTATTTTTAATAATAATGTTTTAGAAGATTGGGAATCTCTTCTGTGTCTCCTGCGGCTACAAGAAAGAAGGTGAGAAAATGACTTGGCTCAGCATTATCCATAGATTAAGAACCTGTTTAGCTGTTGTTTTGCTTGTTTCTTTGTTTTTAACCACTGTTATGATTTGTGCATGAAGTATTCCCCAAAAGGAAATGAAAGTTTGGTTCTCATATGGAGTGTCCAATCACTGACAGGTGGTTGAGTGATTAGGGCACTAGGTTCATCCATGGGTTAATCCATTGATGAGCTGTCACTGAACAGCATGTTAGGAGCAGGTGCCTGGTTGGAGGTGCCTGAAGTAGGTCATGTGGGTCATATCTTTAAATGGTGTACTTTGCCTCGGTCTCTTCTTGTAGGCCTTCGCTTCTTGGTCACAGTGAGGTATTCACCTCACTTTATCAAATGTTGTTGCCATGAGCCTTCTCGAAGCTCCAAAGCAGTAAAATTTGCAGACGTTGGACTGAAGCCTCTGTGAACCTTCCCCCTTTGAGTTGTTTTAGGTGTCTTAATAACAACGTAAAGCCTGGATTCGATAAAGCTTCACAGATGTACAAGCATAACTCATAATGGCCACACCCACCAAGATCTTCCCAAAAATCTGTCCTTGATGGAACTGTAATGCTTTGAGCATGGTTCCTTCCACTCTGAGGTCTTTGTGGCCCACAGTGTATTTGCCCTGTTTTATAAAGAGGTCCCCCACATGTACCCCATGTTGAATGTGTTGAATTGAGAATCCCTGTGAAGAGGAGATAAACCTGTTTTTGTTTTGATCCCAAGAATGGGATGGGGAAGAGAGCAGGATGTTTACCACTTGGTTGTGAGAGAGCAGGATGCTTTTCCACATAGATGTGAGAGAGCAGGATGCTTTTCCACATAGATGTGAGAGAGCAGGATGCTTTTCCACTTGGATGTGAGAGAGCAGGATGCTTTTCCACTTAGAAGTTGAACTACTTCGTGGGAGCTAGGTGAAAAACATCCTTGAACAGACTAAGAGTACACACACACACACACACACACACACACACACACACAAATATATATATATATATACACACACACACAAATATATATACACACACACACACAAATACACACACACACACACACACACACACACACACACACACACACACACACACACGAGCCCCAAACACGAAGCTTGGGGCTTTTGGTTGGGGCTTGTTTTTTGGGTGTTCATCCCTGCACTTCAAGAGGCTCCTAAAGGGAACTGCTTCAGGGAAGGCTTCAAGGCTTTGGACTCTAGGCTTCAGGTTCCGGTTGCTCCAGGTTCCAGCAGCAACTTTGCTGGACTTGCTGATCTGTTGAAATCCTGCTGACTATGCCAGGAGAATCGTTCCTTGGAACTGACACCCAGGTTTCATTCTTGTTTTCCTTACTCTCCTTTATCTCTTATTTAGGCTAGTCAGGTTATAAGGGAGGTATGCTCATTTAATAAGTTCATAATAAAATGTAATTGTTAAGAAAATTGAGCCTACATCCCTGTGCCATGGCTCAGACCCAATGGGTAGAAGCTCAAGAGGAAGACTCAAACACATACAGCTTTAACCAATGCTCAGATGACGGCATCGGTGGACCATGACTTTTGAGGATGGAAAATGCTGACTCTAGCTAGGCCACTTGATTCAATACCTTTTTTATTTAACTATTTGTCTTTGGATTTTTGAGACAAGGTGCAACTAGAATGGCTCTGAACCCTCAGCGATTCTCCTGCCTCAGCCATGTCAATGCTAGGATTACAGGTGTGGACCTCCTTGCTCTACTGAGATGTCTTATATTATCCAGGAATGTTGAAGAGTCTTCTGCTCCAAGGGTTAAAGTATTAGGAGACAACCATCTAGGCTAGTTTCAGAGCAGCGGAGGAATTAATGGTCCTTGATTAGGATCCTTTCAGTGCTATGATTTCATGTCATTGCTCAGACTTTATTCTGGACCCATTTCCAGATTTCAGTTATGGGATTCATCATCCAGCTCTCATAGAGTTACTGGAATGGTGCTTCCCAAACATTCCCAGGGCTGACACGCCCAGATGCCTGTGCCTGAGCCACTGCAATGAAATGGCCAGTTTTCTCCTTCGCCCTTCACCAGATGTGTTACTTGGCTAGGATTGGATAGTTTTATTTAAACTGTGCTGTTTCCATCAGCCACAATTCTAAACTCTTCAGACAAAAACAGAAAAATGATCATCTTCTGGTTTGTTTGATTTTTCTGATGTGGACTTGGTGAAACAGATGGTATTCCAGGGTCCTCAGCCTTACTACTAGGATTTCCAACAGAATGTGAAGACAATCATGTACACAAGGACTAGCAGTGGGGTTGACTTTGCCAAGAAAACGTTTTTTTTTTAAAAAGATATTTTATATACATATGTTTGTACAGAGAGAGAGAGAGAGAGAGAGAGAGAGAGAGAGAGAGAGAGACAGACAGACAGACAGACAGACAGACAGACAGACAGACAGACACAGACAGACAGACACAGACAGACAGACAGACAGACAGACAGACAGACAGACAGACAGACAGACAGACAGACAGACAGACACAGACAGACAGAGACAGAGAGACAGACAGCTGGGGGTAAGGGGGTGGGGGGGAGAGAGAGAGACAGAGACAGAGACAGAGAGAGAGACAGAGACAGAGACAGACAGACAGACAGATGGGGGTGAGGGGGTAGGAGAGAGAGAGGGGGAGGGGGAGCACTATTGTGCGGTGGGAGTCACAGCACAAGTTCACTCATTCTGTCTTTATTATGCTAAGTGTAGGCTAGTCAGGGTTGAATAAAACATTGACATGCTCACAGCCTAGTAACAAAGTCTCATGGAGTCAAAAGCCAGAGAGAGTGTAAGGAGAGACATCACTGTAGCTGTGGTGGTGGGTGGGTGTGTCTGGCCCCAGGCAGCTGCTGGTTAATAAGAACAGAGGAGAACTCACGTTCACATTGTGGTTGTTTGATCCCGATTCTGCAGGTTGCTAAATTTTCTTCTGCCTGTTTTCTTAAGCAGTCTCACGGAGCTTAGAATCACACTGAGCAGTCAGTATAGGTGGCTTTCAGACCACAGCTCCTGCGAGGCTGGGTGGGGGACTAACCAGGGACCATCTTCCCTGCAATGAAGTGTTGATGCAACAGCTTTGCTTGCATTCTAATGACTAGACTGGTGAGAAGCAGTCTTCAGGAGCACAGGCTGTCACTGCGCTGCCCTTTTAGTGTAGAAGAGAAAAAAGTTAGGCCATAGCACCAGCAGGGCCAGCCACTTCTGGGAGCTGGAGTCAAGAAAGTCAAAATTCTAATATTGTCTCCCTGGTCTAGCAAAAAGGTTCAATTTACCTGCTGTTTTCATACTCACTGAAAGCTCAGTAGTATTTGACAAGCTGGGCTCTGTAACCATGGAGATGTGGCCCTGCCAGGCACTTTGCTAGGCAGGACACCAAACACCAGACAGACACCTGATATAAACATCCATTTCAGACCCCAGGAAGGCCATGGATTCTTCCTTTCTTCACTGCTTTCCAGTCTTGCTTTTCACAGTTGTTTTTTCACCTACTCTGTAGTAAATGCCTCTTTAACAAGGAGAAAGTCTTTCATTCCCAAATTTCCTACAGGGACAAGATGCTGCTGCTTTGTGGGAGAACATGCTGAGGTTCACACCAACATATCATGAGTTTTTGTGATGTTCCTGAAGAAAGAAGAGTGTCGGTAGCCACAGGTGGCTGGGCCAAAAATTACTCAGTCTTTGCAAACCAGAAGGGTCCATGGCAAAAGAAGAAATCGTTAAAAAGTGGCTGGCGAAATCCTTTTCCCTCCATGGTGGTCACCAATTTGGTCTTTCAGAAGTTAGGAAACCTCAGGCTGCTATATGCTGCCTGTTGGGAGACTGGCAGGATGGGGCTGATATTTTGACCCTCTAAACAGGAAAAAGAAATGTGAATTTTGCTAAATATTGAGTTTACTGCCAACCCTCATCTAAATTATGGAATAGGCTATTCAGCAGACAGTTGTGAGCTCCTTTTGAAAAGAAGCTAAGGTAGCCTGGTGTGGTATCCTATGACTTTAAGCCCAGCACCTGGGAAGCAGAGGCAGGTATATCTTTATGAGTTCAAAACTAGTCTGGTTTATGTAATGAGGTTATGGGTTAGCTAGGTCTATGAGATCCTGTCTGAAAAACAAAACAAAACAAAATAACAACACACGCAAAAAACTAAGGAGTCAGAAATATATAGCTTGTGAATTACCTTCTTTTCTGCCAATATTGTATTAAGGGAAGCAGTGAATAAAAATATTTGTTAAATAAACCAAGGTAGATTGGAAGTGAACAGCAATAACACAAATGTATTCTCAAACGGAAAAATCAGAGAAAAGAATGAAAAATAAATCCTGGGGAAAATAAATATTTTAGTGTCTGAGGTGATTGAATGACTACAAATAAACATGCCATTCAGTTTAATGAGTGTTGGAAACCAAAGCAAAAGAATAATTGTCAGGTTCTCATATTCTCTCAACATTTGTCCAAAATAATAGAGAGAAGAAGAGAGAGAGAAAGAGAGAGAGAGAGAGAGAGAGAGAGAGAGAGAGAGAGAAAGAGAAAGAGAGAGGAGAGAATAGTAGTATATGAATTGATGTTTAAAATTTTTTCCTAGCTCTAAATTCTATGTGAAATTTATTGCATTAAATTGTAATTCACAAGGAGTGCCAAACAACAAAATATGTTTCAAAAGACATGAATAGAGCTTTTGATACCAGTTCTCTATGAAAGCTGAACAATTTGTATTGAATCATAACCCAGGTAAAACATTTTTGCAGGGAACCATTATAATATAGAGTGAATAAATTTCTTTAGAGGCCCAAAAGGAAACAAATAAATATGGGATCTGTTGGCGTAGCTCTCTCAAATATACAGGTATGGAGACAGAGTAGTACAAAATATGACACTGAGAGATGACAGGTATGTCCAAATTCTGTGTTTTTGACAAAGGAGAAAGTAAAAAGCTAAAAGCTTTAGATCTCAGACATGCTGAAGCACTTTTAATATTATATTTAAAACCTAGGAACTTGATATAAATTTTTACCCACAGAGTCAGAGTGTCTAGAAAATAGTGTGCCAAATTATTGTTGAGGAAGACTGGTTTTAAAACACTGCTCAGTAATGACTATGTAAATTACTTAACATCTCCAAAACTTAGGCTTTTATTTGCTAAAATGTGGATAACATGAGTTAGTTTCAAGGCCCAGTGAGAGTTAGATGCTACAGTGACTAGTTGGTTCGCCTGCAAGAAGCAGAGAATCCCAATGAGTTCATCCCAATGTGGGTGAAATACACATTTTCTTTTCCTTCATTTCTAGACCAGTGTTGAAGATCCTGTAGCTTTGTTTTCTACCTCGAGTGATCTCCAGTCCTGAAGTTGTCTCACAGTCCCAAATAGAGTCTCCCAACATTGGCTTTGCATTTTAAGAGGTTAGGATCTTCCTTTGAAGAACACTGCTGTTTACATAACTTTGGCCAGAGTCTCATCACAAGATTCCTTCAGAAGAGACAAGGGCAATCCTAGGCCAGACAATAGAAACAAGGACAATTAATGCAGTCATTGGTCTAATGACTTGAAAATAAAGTTAGCATAAGTATGTATGAGAGATATTTCTCATTATTCATCTGGACCACAAACTGAAACGACAGTATTTAATGTGGTCCAGTCAAGAAGCCAAGGGTACTGTCATTGACTAGGAAGGAGATGGAGGAAAAAGGAATACTGGAGATAGATAACAGAGATTTGTGAGAGGATGTGTAGTGTAAAATGGGCATTCAGGAGGTGTTGACTTCTCTCCCTTTTCCCCGTGTAGTAAAGCAAAACCAGACAGTGATTGCTGGGTAATTGCTGACAAAGCCCATATTTGCTTTAGCAGTAAAACTTACCAGGTTAATTTAAGCTCATGAATGTACATACATTTGGTTAAGATATCAGAAATTAAGGGATGCTTTATATGTGAAAGTGACAGGTCTAAAATTTAACAGGAACTCTGTTCTTTTCAGTGGGTTTTCTGGACACTTTCCCATCAGATCAGGAAGGCCAACAACAGCAATAATCAGCACTTTTATAAGAAAAGTCCAAGAGAATTGAGGAAGGTGCCTGCAACCTGGACCACAGACAGACTAAAGCCTGACTGTGTGGGCCTCCACAACCATGAAAGATAAATTTCCGTTGTGGATAAGCCAGTCTAGTCTATGACACTTCGTTATAGTAACTGGAGCTAAGCCAAGAATTATTCAGATTGTGACCTGCCACTTCCTCCTCACTGCAAGCAATTCCATTTACGTTCAGCTGAGCTGTGATTGTTTTTCTGTCATTAACTCAGTGTTTTAGTTTCTCAAGGCTGTACTGAATTCCTGGCCCTCAAGTAACTGTTACCATTTTTTTTTTAAATATCCAAATACTGTGCCAGAGAGAGCATGAAGTTAACCACAGAGTCAGTCTCCCGCGTTAGAGGTAAAATAAGGCGGAGCTGAGTCAGAGCCTGTTACAGGACAAAGACGGAGAGTTTGCTTTGTTGTACGAGCAGCATTATGTTACAGGCTTTGATGAAGAAATGTTTTCTTGTGAGAATGATAGCCTTGCCCTATACCCACATTTTCAGATTGGCAATGCCTCAATTTGGATGTCCTGCTGCCACCTGCCTCCTACCACACTCCCAATACACTCTTTACAGCAACAAGGGCACCAGGATAGCATGTAACCAATTGTTACTCGGTGATGGCTCCCCTGGCTGAAAAGCCCCTTCCACAGCTGGTCTTTGAATTTTTTGACCACATTGTGGCAGGTTGAATGGTGGGTACCCCACCCTCACCCCACCCCAAACCATGTCTGCTAATCCTAGGACCTGTGAATATTATTTTATATGGCAAAACATATCCTTAAGACAAGGATCTTGACAATATGATCTTATTCTGCGTTACCTAAGTGATTCCCCAGTGCAGACGAATAAATCCTTGTACATACACAAAAACACAGCCATGGAGGAGGAAAGGTAACTAAGGAAATAGAAATAGTGTTGGCTAGCCACGGACGGGAGTCCTTGCCAGACTTTTGTTTACTTTGCATACTTTGTAAACTTTGTATACTTTGCAATAAAGTGGCTAGGCCCCTGCTGAGGAGCTCCAGCAGCCAGGCTGGGCAGCTTCAAGTTTTGCCTCTGGGCTCCCTTTACATCTTTCCCTGGGTACCCCCTTTCAGCTCTTTAGCTCCCCTGGGTGCCACACCCTGTGGTCTCTGAAAGGGGTGCTTGGATCTTCAGGCTGTGTTGCTGTAAACCTCTGGACAGCAATACCTCAGGACTCCAGAGCGGCTGAGGCTAAATCTCCACAGGCCCGAGACCTGAGATCAGATGCCTGGAGAAAGAGAAGATGAAGCCACAGAGAAAGCAGCAGCATCCCAGGGAGGCCTCAGTTATGGCTGCTGCTGACAGGGAACTCTGGGCTGGAAGGACTGTGTAACTGGAGCTAATCTGTGAGATTCTGCTGCAGTGGCAACTCCATCTTTGCAGCATCAACGTATAAACTAGTCAGGGAGTTTTACATAGTCTGACACTGCCAGCCAGGGACCAGAACTAGAAATCTGACCCCTGAGCAAAACACCCCAAATCTCTAAATTTCCCTCATGCTCAGGACTTGAAATCTCACCAATCCTCACTCTAGAAATCTCTGCCCTAGAAAACTCCGCCCCTTAAGAACCCTGTTTGCCCAGTTCTTTGCCTTCTCCTGGGAACAGAATTCCGGAATTCCTCCCTCCTCTCCTAGATTCATCCCTCCAATAAGTTTTTTTTTAAAGAGATTTACTGCCTGATGTGACTCCCTCATCGGAAGAAGCAATGAAGAAGAAGCAGCAAAGAAAAAAAAGAAATGAAGGATTGATGCTTAGGTTCCTATGCTCCTCAGCTCACCAGGGGTTGGGGAAACCCTCCCCTGGGAGCTGCATCACCGGAGACCAGTGGAACTCAGGTTCTAACTAACAGGAGCGATGCAGCTACAAGCTGAAGAACACTTGGAGCCACCAGAGGTTGGAAGAGACAAGGAGCCCATTGTCCCCAAAGTCTAAAGAGATATTGTAACTCAGCAGCCTTTTAGAACTATTGAGAGATAACATTTTCATTGGTTCATGGCAGCCTGTTACTGCAGCCATGGGAAACTAAGACAACTGCTTTCTTTATTACAAGTCAACTGATTTCTTCTTGCTACTCCACACTCCTAAATGCTATTCCCTTAGGTATGCTTGAGTTGAGTACCTGTGCTTAGATCCTGGTCCTGCCTCACTCCTCAATCCCTCCTTGGCTGTTTCCAGAAGGATCGAGTGACTACCTGTTGCGGAAGTTTTGGTTTACAAGTAAGCATGCTTTTGTTTTAATCCTAGATGTGGGATATGGGGGCTGCTCCAGTTTGTCCATATCTGATAATTGCCTGCCTCCTGAGATGTTTGTCAGGCTGGGGGGCGTGGTCTTTGCCAGTGGGATAAAGGCTAGACTGGGTGGGAGACTGTGGGCTTGGAGAAAGAAGAAGGCTGCTGGTGCTTCCCCCTGCTGCTCCTGGTTGCTGTTGGTGCAGTTGGACAGGAAGAAGTTGGAGATGTCCTGAAATGAGGATTGGACTTGCTTCCAAGGAACCCAAGGACTCTGAACAGCAGGAAGTAGCTAAGGACAACTACACCCTTTCTCCCTACTAACCTTCTTTCTCTTTTTCCCTGTGTTGGGGTGTTGGAAGGGATTGGGGTGGAGAAGCGAAAAAGAGGTGTAAGGAACCCAAAATAAAAATACACTTTAAAAGTATGCCAACAACCACCTTATTTTGTATTACCAGCAGGGTAAACAGGACATGTGTGATAACATTGGGAATGGTGCACAAAGGGAGAGAGCAGTTGTTCATTGTTGCTCTTTGTGTGGAAGAATCAATTAAATCCTGATTCCAGAGTATACATTCTTCCTTGCTCAGCTTTAGTCCATGAATCAGTGTGAGGTGCTGCCAAATGGTTATTTAAGTAGGGGACAAAGTGTTATGTATGTTTTGTCTTCCAATATATTTATAGGACTGCAGGGACACTTGCTGCATTTTATTCCTCTTACCCTCCTCTTCAATATGTCTTCCCTCCTACTCTGCAGGTAAGCAGGCAGAGGACATGGCCAAGTAGAGGGAGGAGGGCCACTACCTTCCCCTACATAAAATGGCTGCTGTTAAGGATGACAATATCAAAATGGGGCCAGTGGCTATTAAGTCATCAGAATCAATGGCCCACATGCTGTGTAACTGAACATAGACTTACACTTGGCCTGACACTGAGTAGCAGTGATTATCTGAAGACTGCAAACACGTCGGACTCTGTGTTTTCCTCTGTTTCTGGTGACTCATCATTCCTAGAGAACTGCCTAAAGAGACACAGTACTCTTTATCTGCGTTCCCTATGGATAGCTGCTTTACAGAGGCTAGTTGAAGTTGGCGTTGACACGTGCCAACATTTCTACATAGTTAACAGAGGGTTTATGGATATAAAACTGAGAACAATGGTAGATTTCAACCATATACATTTTTTATGAGACAACAAAATGACCTTAAGAATAGGATCACGTCAAGGAGTCACGAGGCAAACAGAGCTAACAGTATTTTCCAGACATGTGTGTGTGTGTGTGTGTGTGTGTGTGTGTGTGTGTATGTATGTGTGTGTGTATGTTTGTGTGTGTGTATGTTTGTGTGTGTGTGTATGTATGTGTGTGTGTATGTTTGTGTGTATGTGTGTGTGTGTGTGTGTGTGTGATTGTGAGTTGAGCTGGGGATATGAACTTTAGCATATGCTAGGAAAATACTATACTATGATTCTATATACTCAGCAAGACTAATATTTTTTAATAAAAGCATATAGGGATTCTCCTACCACTGAAAGATAGGCTCTAATTCTCCCTCTACTCCCTCCAGACTGAGCTGGCCTCAGTGAATCACACGTCTAGTCATTTTGGTGGAATGATGTTCTGGATCCACTGAAATTATGTCATAAAGGTTGTTACAGATTCTGCCCAAGTCTTCTGGGATGCTCACTCCAAAGTCCTCCCTCTTGGGACTTATGCCATGTTGTAAGAAGTCCAGGCCACATGGAGAAGCCATATGTAGATGTTTCACCTGAATTTAAAGCCCACAACCAGGACCAGTTGCCAGCTGTTTGATGAGCTGTCTTGATCCTCTCAATCAAGTTTGGATTTGTGCTATCCCAGATGACATAAGAGTATAAGCCTAGGAAAACTTCAAGTCAGAACCACCCATATGAATTCAGTTAGCACAGAAAATCAGTTAACTCATAAATCACACAAATGGCTTGTTATACAACCAGGAGAGGATTTTTTCCCCAAGAAACTGGAGAAGTGTTCCAAAGAAATCTGGAGTCATAAGAACTACAACCCCTAGGTCTTTGTCATTGGGGTTGCTCTGATTTTATGGATGACACTTGTCACCCCCACATAAGCAGAGTGAGTCTAGTTTATAGAGGGCAAAATGAGGTGTGAGTTGCCTTGTCTGTGTCATCAAGAAACCCGTGGCCTTCCTTGCCTAGAAAGGAGGGCAATGGTTCTAAGTCTCCTGAATGCATGAAGACCTTTTTTTTTTTAAATGTCATGAAAGATGCAAGAACACCTGATAATGGTGGCTGCTACTGTCCACTGTGCCCAGGTGAGTGAGAGGGAGAAAGGGAGACTGGACCACAGCTGAGAATTTGAGGAATACTGCAATGACATTCAACATCTCAGACATTTACCTATTCAATAGTAATTTGTTGCAGACCTGTTTTTGCTAAGTTCTGGGACCATGAGGCATCCATGTAGAGCCTTCACAGAGGACTCATGACCCAGTGGGGGTGACCAGGTAGTAAAAGGCAACTATGGCCTTAGGGTAAATACTACAGCAGTGCGTGATATGGGAGTGGAGAGGGAAAACTCAAATCTTGGTCTCAACATATGACAAAGTTCTGAAAATGGTAGGGACATAATAAACTGTGTTTCATAAAATGACAGGCTCAGGATTGACAAGTAAGCTGTCGGTGGAAGCCACTGACAAGAGACACCAGAGGAGGAGCTGATAGGGACTGCTCTGGGTCATCACTGGCCCACTCTGAGGCCCATGTCCTGAACCCTCCTGCTGGGGCCAGCAGATGCGCCCAGTACCTTCTCCTGTCCTGGCTGTAAGCCAAAGCATCTCAACTGTGTCTTGGTTTTGGCTCCAAAGACGACTTCTGTGTGGGAAAATCCTTTTCACTCTGTGTTCTATTACTTTCTTATCCAGGCTCTAAAATATTTTTAGAAGAAAAAAAATTAAGTAAATTACCACAGAGTTCAAAATGGCAGACGGTGACTAGAGCCAATTTCTCTCACTTCCAATATAGGCTTCTCTGCCAAATGACTTTCATATATTCCCAGAGCAGTTTTGCCTCTTCCTTTCTAGTTCCCCCACTTCCCATCCACTTGAGATTCTCAGCAGCAGTGGTTGTAGCCAGAGGAATAGGTGGTAGAATAAATTCTGCCTTAAACTCTCTTTGAGGCTAAACTGAGGAACTTGTATCCTTATTTGGAAGTTGAATATTTGCTCCATGAAACAAGGACCCACGTTGACTTTTATGACAGTGACAGTATAACACTCCCCTTTGTTACCACCTATGATCTAGGCTTAATCAGGTATTCAATTCTTCTTGGAGAAAATGAGATTTAGTCATGGTTAAGTACAACTGGGATTGCAGCGGCTGTGAGCAGCAGCTGACGGGGAACTCAGTTCTGATCTGAGGGCACCTTCAGGGCAGGCTCCAGGCTTTCTTTCCTCATTGTCCAGTAACCTCTGCACCGCTTGCTGAATTTATCTGACTATCACACAAGCATGCAAACACCTTCAGATTTACCTTATGAGGGGAAGGGGTTGCTCTACAGCTAAATGGCTGTGTCGTAAAATCATTACCTTGTGTTCCTTGTGTTGAGCATCCTTTTGACAAGTTTGAGCATGTGCATTTTCTAACCTTTATTTGGTTTGAGATGCAGAACTGACTGTATAGGGGGGTTTTGTGTGGTTTTTTTGGTTTTGGTTGTTTTTAAAGATCACTTTGTAGATGAAGATCACAGTGACTTGGAACAGCCTGGTCATTTGAGCTTCAGAAGGCCAATTCTACAGACAGGGACTCTCATCCACAGCATTTTGCTGTGACTAACTGGGGTAAGACTACTGCTGTGACCAACCCCTACAGATTTCTCCAGGTATTAGAAGACAAAATTTGCTAGAGGTTCCTCTCAGGTTTAATCTTAGTATAGGTAAAGACCCATCCAGCTCTTTCCTTGAGGACCAGGATGTGGAAAGCAGGCTTCGTTTATATGGTGGGAGGCTCAGTGTTGGTGCACAGGCAGCAGTGTAGTTCCCACTTAAGCAAGCCAGGCCTGTGATTCCTGTGGAACAGAGCAAGGGGGCTCAGGGTTTCCATAGTGTGTATTTGACCTTGTGCTATGTTCACCAAGCATCCCTCAGTGAATGCAGTAACCTTTTGCTTGCTCTAGGAGCATTTCTATGTAAAGGGGCACAGCACACCGATGACAAAAATTAAAATATACTCTCTATCCCACCCTGCTGTATTATTTAAAACAATTGTTGTATGATTTTCTCTTTTCACATAACCATGGAAACCCCTCTGAAAAGACTTAATATAATTTATTGTGGGAAGCGTAGGAAGAAATCTGTTTCCCTAGTGCTGGAAAACAACAAGCCAATCCTTGCCTTTTCATAAAAGGTGTGATGGATGCAAATTATTCATCAGTAACCTCACACAGCAGAGGCTGTGCTTTCTGGGAAAGCGTTCTAGAGATAAGTGGACCACTTCTTTCAGAGGCTTCTGAAACAAAGCCAAGGCCTGAGGAATAGTAATCTCCTTTGATGTGTCTGGAGATGACTATTTCAGAAAGGCAAATACAGCTCAGAGCTTTGCAGTCAACACACAGAGTATGTCCCTGCCAGGTGACAAGCTCCCTGTCTCTGTGGCGTCCTAAGGAGGGTGGCTCTTGACATCGGGGTCTGATCAGAGGGTGGGTTCACTTAGGGACTCTTCGTTAGCTGTGGTATAGCTTTAGGGCTGCAAAGTTCAATCTTGACCACCTACCAGAGACCTCCAAGTAGGTTCAGAAAATGGCTGAAGCCTGAGAAGAAACACATCCATCACCTCAGAACTGACAAACAAGGTGAGAAAGGCGCAGCCAGGACCCAAAGCCATTGTTCCTGCACTTGAATTTCTTCTAGGCCAAACTCTTCATCTGCTTGATTTTTCTTTCCCAGCTAGAGATATGATACCTGGTGATCTTAGACCTACAAAGGCTGTTTAGCACCAAACATTGGTCGTTCCCACTTACTCCTTCATTCTGACATTCAGTGGATGGTGGGAAGAGCAATATGTAGCAAACAATGTTTGAGGCTGAGGGAGGTGAGGAAGAGCTCCCCGACTATTCATTCTATAGGATTCCTGCAACTTCCAATGATTTTCTGAACAAAATTCTGCTTTAACACTGCAAGTAAAAGACAAATTGAAAATTTAAATTTGTTGCTTACTAGGTATGGCATTTGAAGAAATATCTGATTATCTAGGTCTTTTCTAGGTGATAATAATTATCTTTATTCATTGCATGATTATTAAATGACATCTATAAACATAAAATCTAGATATTAACTGGGTTCTCCTATCTAAGAAGCACTAGATGAGATTGTTTAAATCATGCGTCTTGTTGGGTTTCCCGCTGTTATAACATAAAGCCGAGTAAATTATAAAGAAAGTGTTATGTTTTCAGGGATTGAGCAGGTGATATTTAGGAATATATGTGTATACATATATATATTAAATAAAAATGAAAGAAGAGGCTATAAATCTGAAGGAGAGTAGGTAGTGGCATATAGGAGCATTTAGAAGGAAGAAAGGAAAGGAAGACATGTTGTAATTATATCATAATTTCAAATGCTAAAAAAGTAAAAAAAAAAAAAATGGGGGTGGGAGGAAAAGAAAGTTAATTCTCAGAGTCATGAGTCTAGGAAATTTAAGCTCTAGGTACCAGCAGGTTTGGTATATACTAACAGCTGATCTCTGCTTTCAAGATAGTATCCACATGCTGTATTCCCAGAGGAAAGGAACACTGCTACACACACACACACACACACACACACACACACACACACACACACACACACACGGGGGTGGGGGGAGAGGGAGGGAGAGAGAGAGAGAGAGAGAGAGAGAGAGAGAGAGAGAGAGAGAGAAAACACAAACTGGCAAACTTCCTCAAACCCTTTTATAGTAGCCTTTATAAATCAATGAGGGCTAACATCCCATAACCTGGGTACCTCCCATCAACCTAGATCTCATAACTTTGGTAACATCTATGACTTCATCACCTTTTCACCTACCATCATTACTGAACCCCGGATTAAGTTTATATTTTAGCTTTAGAAGGGGCCAAACATTCAAGCTACAGAGCTGTGGAACTATGGACTATGGGCTGGGAAGATAGCTCAGTATCCACAGGCCTCAAGACTATATTCTCAACTTTGAGGCCAAGTGCTTGCCTTGCAAGCAGGAAGACTTTCATTTATCTCCAGAACTTGTAATCCTAGATCTGGAAAGATGAAGACAGGAACATCCCTGAGGCTTCCTGGATAGCTAGTTTAGCCTTGTTGGTGAGTTCCAGGCCAGAGAGACCTGCCTCATAAAAGCATCAAGGTGAACAAACAATTGATGTTGTCTTCTGGCCTCCACATAGGCATGTGCCCCTGCACAAACTCACACATGTACTCACACACATGACTATCACACACATGCACAAACTCACATATGTACTCACACACACAAACATCACACACATGTACTCACACACATGAATATCACACACCTGCACAAACTCACACATGTACTCACACACATGAACATCACACACATGCACAAACTCACACATGTACTCACACACATGAACATCACACACATGCACAAACTCACACATGTACTCACACACATGAATATTACACACATGCACAAACTCACACATGTACTCACACACATGAACATCACACACATGCACAAACTCACACATGTACTCACACACATGATCATCACACACATGCACAAACTCACACATGTACTCACACACATGAATATCACACACATGCACAAACTCACACATGTACTCACACACATGAGCATCACACATATGCACAAACTCACACATGTACTCACACACATGAACATCACACACATGCACAAACTCACACATGTACTCACACACATGAACATCACACACATGCACAAACTCACATATGTACTCACACACACAAACATCACACACATGCACAAACTCACACATGTACTCACACACATGAACATCACACATATGCACAAACTCACACATGTACTCACACACATGAACATCACACACATGCACAAACTCACATATGTACTCACACACACAAACATCACACACATGCACAAACTCACACATGTACTCACACACATGAACATCACACACACGCACAAACTCACACATGTACTCACACACATGAACATCACACACATGCACAAACTCACACATGTACTCACACACATGAACATCACACACATGCAGAAACTCACACATGTACTCACACACACGAACATCACACACATGCACAAACTCATACATGTACTCACACACATGAACATCACACACATGCACAAACTCACACATGTACTCACACACACAAACATCACACACATGCACAAACTCACACATGTACTCACACACATGAACATCACACACCTGCACAAACTCACACATGTACTCACACACATGAACATCACACACATGCACAAACTCACACATGTACTCACACACATGAACATCACACACATGCACAAACTCACACATGTACTCACACACATGAATATCACACACATGTACAAACTCACACATGTACTCACACACATGAACATCACACACACGCACAAACTCACACATGTACTCACACACATGAACATCACACACATGCACAAACTCACACATGTACTCACACACATGAACATCACACACATGCACAAACTCACACATGTACTCACACACATAAGCATCACACACACACACACACCCTATGAAGTAGCTAGTTATTCTCTTCAGTATAGTCATTCGACATCAAGAAATCTGCTTTCACTTAATTAGTTTCGGTACACCACTTGTGATATCTAGTTTTTTGTTTTTGTTTTTTGTTTTTTTGTCAGCTTGCCATAAGTTAGAGTTACTGGAGAAGAGGGAGCCTCAGTTGAGAAAATGCCTCCATAAGATTGGGCTACGGGAAAGCCTGTAGGGCATTTTCTTCATTTGTGATTAATGTGGGATAGCCTGGCCTATTGTGATTGTGCTACCCCTGAGCAAGTGGCCCTAGGTTCTGTTGGAAAGTAGGCTGAGAAAGCCATGGGGATCAAGATAGTAAGCAACACCCTCACACAGAGACATCAGCTCCAGGTCTTGCCCTGTTTAAGTTCCTGTCCTGGATTTCTTCAATGATGGACTACAATGTGGAAAAGCAACTCAAATAAACCCTTTTTAATCCAACTTGCTTTTTGCTCATGGTATTTTATTATCCAATAGAAACCTTAAATTAGATAACACTCCATCCCACTTGGATTGCTCAGCATGAATATAAAACTCAGTCATTAATTGTTAACTTTCCCAAACAAACCTCTTGGATCATTTTTAATGCATAGGTCACTTTACTGAAGCATGAGGCAGGGGAGTAATGAAGGGAATTATACTGTAACATGAGAAAATGACTGATATCCTGTTTCTAAAATGCCTTGGCCATTTCTATGTTGCTTACTCATCACCTCTTTTGTTCTCTTCTATTGTCTGGCTTTTCCTTCACTTTTAAATCTCTGACTATTTCTAATGTGGAATATTTTCCCCCTATCTCCTTTCTTTCTTTGGCTCTGATCTTTCCTCCAGGAAAGTCAGCAAAAATATTTCTCAATATATCCAGTCTCTCCAAAGCTCCATAGAGCTTCAGTGGGTCAACAAAAAAAGCCAGTGCTGATTCCATTGCTGTGATTCTTGTGACTGTAGGTTCAAGGTCATTGTATACCACACCCTCACTCTTTTGATATGTACATACTGTGAGCCTTGTGTATTAGTTATATTCTACTACTGTAATAAATAGTATGACCAAGCAACTTACGGAGAGGAGGGTTTATAGTTTGTGTTATTACTGTTCTATTGCTATGAAGAGACACCATGACCAAGACAACTCTTACAAAAGAAAGCATTTAACTGGACATTTGATCAGAGTTTTAGAGGAGTTATTCATGGTCATTATGAAGGGAAGCAGACAGGCATGGATCTGCAGAAGTAGCTAAGAGGCCTACATCCTGTCTTCAGGAAGTAGGGGGGAGGGGGGGGGGAGAGAGAGAGAGAGAGAGAGAGAGAGAGAGAGAGAGAGAGAGAGAGAGAGAGAGAGAGAGAGACCCTTTTGTAGACTTCTTAAAAGCTCAAAGCCCACTCCTAGTGACACACCTTCTCCAGAAAGGCCACACCTACTCTAAAAAAGCCACACCTCCTAGGCCTTCCCAAACAGTTCCACTCCCTTGTAAACAAGCATTCAAATATATGAACCTATGGGGGCTATTCTCATTTAAGTCACTATGTAGTTCCAGATAGATCACGGCAGGGAATTGTGGCAGCAGGAGGCAGGCAGGCATAAAGTTAGGAACAGCTGAAAGCTCACATGTCTCAGGAAGCACTGGGAATCAGAAAGGAGAGGAAGACAGAGAGGAGTAGGGAAGAGGGAGTAGAAGGAACAGGGGAGAGTCGGGGGAAGAGAGAGTGAAGAGAGGGAACAAACCAGGAATGGTGAGAACCTTGGAAACCTCAAAGCTTACCGCTAGTGACATACTTCCTCCAGGAAGGTCACACTTCCTAAACCTAAGCAAACAGGACCACCCGCTGGGGATGCAGCAGCCTACAGTGACTCAGAGATAGGAATGCATGAAACTCAAACCTCTGACTTTTCACATAAGGATCTGGTGATTACATTCTTTCCTCTGGCTATTTAAAAAAAACAAAAAAAAACTCAAGTTTTTGTAAATAAAGGCCTTACATAAACTCTTTATGCCTTCAAGAATGGTATTTCTTGAATGGGAATCTAAGGCCAAGTAACTTGACCTAATACACCAAGTTAAGCAAAACAAGCAAACAACCCAAAGCACCAGCCACAAAACAATTTGCCAAATCCTATGCATTCCAGAGGAATTTGGAAACCCTTTGCTGCCCACAAGCTCCAACTAACCAGCTCAGGGAACGAGGGGTCACCAGGGTTCCACATATGGTTCCCTGTTTCTTCTTTGTTGGGTAGAGTAGGATGAGTCCACTCATGATCCTAAAATGGGAGATTAGTCTTGAAACAGAGAACAAGAAGCTAGGTGGGATCTGATTGGTTCCCACAGCCTAGAACCAGCTTCCGAAAGCTTCTTGTTCTTTTCCCCCTTGAGATGCTAGTGTCCTTATCTGAGATGGTTTCCCGAAAAAGGTTCTGTCAGGACAGAATTGACCATCCTGTCCTCGAGGTTCTGGAGGAAGCAGTTTGTGCCTCTATTAGAGTAGACTTTTACTCTCTAATTGCATGTTGGGTCTTCCCTTTCTCATAGCAACTACAGTAGCTTCTGAGGTCTTTACAGGTAGGAAACATGGCTGCGGTGTAAAAGAGTCATTAGAAATGTGTTTTCTTTAAGAATGAATGAGTGGATGGATGGATGAATGAATGAATGATGAATGAGGTCTCATCATACAGGAAGTGCCAAGTTAACTAGAGCTACTTATTTTAATATGTAAAGCTCAGAGCATGCCTGACCTCCTGTTCCTAAATCCTTTGTGACTGGTTAATCAAGAAGTTATGACTGAGGACAGCTACAGCCTAAGGACCAGGTGAGAGAAAAGTAATGGCCTCTGCCTACTTTGAGAGGTTTATTAACCAGCTGTAGAGCAGTAATGATACATCACATTATTACAGCCATTCTTCTTTAGCTCTCAAGGTAATTCTTCTAAAGTGCCTTACTTAATTTAAAAATATTCCATCAAGGAGGATAGCACATTTTATAATTACTCACCTGTCATCACCGCCGACCCTAGAACAAGAGTAAAATTCAATCTTTAGGATTTTATATTCCAGTCTTACACACTTTTCCTTAAGCTATTTCATTTCTAGAGGGAATAGATAAGCGCTTTTAGCAAGCAGGGATTTGTCTCAGCCGTTGAAGACAAGACTCAGTTCCTAGTGGTGCCATTGCCCTTCTTCTTCTGGAATTCTTTTCTCCTGACTCATTAACACATTACAGCTTCGAGATCAACACTGGACCTGGCACAGAAGATGAATGATGGGATATACTTGAGAGTCTTGCTCACCTCATACTTATTCAATGACATTGGATTGGGAAAGGATATCATGAGTTCTCTACAGCCTGTGGCAAGTCGGTTCATGTACGTTCACTGGGAACCTACTGTATATAGGTGTTATTCTGGGTGCTGAGGACTCTGAGTCAAAGTCTCCATTTGATGGTCTAGTCTAAGAATTAAATGGTTGTAACTGTGTAGATACGCAAAGCAGAAGTTCAGGGGTAGTCATGGGCCTCACTGGAGTGATGCTGAGAACTGAGAACAGTCACCATGTGCTGTCCTGAAGATGAGTGACTGTCAAAGGCACTCCTTGGGGACACAGGCTGCACAACTGTCTAGTTAGTAGAGTCCTAGCTGAGAGGAAGGAAGCAGTATGCACATTGGCAAGAGAACTGGGCATGTTAACAAAGGAGAGAGACTGTTCTAGAAGTATGGGGGCCTGATGTAGAGAGGCACCGGGCATGCACAAAGAATCAAAGACTCTGGATCGAAATGGGGCTGCTACATCTGTAGGTGAATGAGAAGAGGTCAGGCAGGACCCTGTAGGTTTGCCAAGAGATATGGACATGGTTACGACTAAAGAGTTTAGAACTGGGAATGACATGATCTGAGTTACATCATTAGGGTTGCCACTGTTGGTCAGATTAGAGTGGAGGCAGGAAGTATATACATACATACATACATATATATATATATATATATATATATATACAGAGAGAGAGAGAGAGAGAGAGAGAGAGAGAGAGAGAGAGAGAGAGAGAGAGAGAGAGCGCCATGGATATTATTGCCAGAATCTATGTGTAAAGGGCTCATACATAGGGTGACAGCAAACACTGGCTTCATTTCCTTTCTTACATTTCTGAAATGCCTCATATTTCCCAAAGCACTTTCATTATTTCATTATGTGCTCACTAGGGTGAGCAACTGCCCCAGGCTCAGGCTGCCGTAGCTGGTGGGCTGGTGTTTGCTGTCTCCTCAGTGGACAGTGTATTTAACCAGTTAGTGAAAATAAACCCTTCTTCTTTATGCCAGTTAGACAGGCAAGCTATCACAGCACTAGGAAAGGCACATACACACTTCCCCTACTCTTACTGAGTCATGCCATCCCAACTAAATCTCACTTTTTCTTTTTATTGTGAACGGGTTTCCCTCCCTCACATAATCAAGTCCTGAAATAGCATTATGAGACAAGGAACCTTCAGAAATGCTGTTGAATCAATTTTCTGTTGGCAGTCTGCTGCTGAGCATTCAACCTACGTTTAAGAGTAGTTTGTTGCCTCAGTGAGTCTTCCTTGGGGGAAAAGTAAATTTTCATTTGCAAGTGGTTACCACTTGCTTCTGGCTTAAGGATGGGGTATATGTCCACTTCTCCTTTCAGCTTACAGACTCAATCTAGTATAGACTCACATGATTTTTGAATATTAAGGATTAATTTATGTTTCGCAAGAGCCATGGTTTAAAAGCAGAGAAAGAAAGAAAAACCCCAGTGGAAAAAAACCTGATGTTTGTACAGGTTATGCCTATGTTATCCAAACCAGGTTCATTAAGAAGACTCTATTTCCTTGAAACCAGGGTGGCTCTCTTTCCTTCACCTTCATTCACACCACCGTGGCCCACTGAAAAGGCATCCGGCATGTTCCCAGTCTCAGAAGATACATATTTTGCTCATTAAGCATCAAAGGTTATGATATAAACAAACCAACAGTATTTGTACTGAACGCGGGGAACAAACATCCCTTTCAAATACTTTTGTTTCCTGCAGAGTATGTGCTGAGCTGTAGCCCCCAAAATTTCTATTTCTTTTTCTTTTAATTAAAGGCCACTTCACTGCCAAACCTCAAACACAATATTCCAAATGGCCAGAGCTGTTTTTATGTTCAGCAGGGAAAACAGCTTCAAAAGCTTTGTTCTTGTCCTCACCTGGAGACTCCTCCAAAGCTGTCTGTGGCCAGTGTTTAATGGCTTGGAACGCTTCAATTGAAAAGGGATTTTCATCACAATTGCATTATAATGTTCCCCCAAGATCTCTCCCAGTTGAAGGATGCCTTCCCTCCTGGACCTTAGTTCAGAGCTTTGGTGAAGGAGCAAGCAACAGACAGGGCCATTCTTATCTCACCATTGTCCCTGTCTTCTGGGAACACCAGATAAATTTCAAAAGCCTCCAGATCTGGCTTAGAGGGTAGTAACGTGCACTTTGGCCTTATTTATTTTTCTGGCGGGGATTTTGTCAGAATTAATTTACTTGGATTTGTGGTCTTGCTCAAATTGCTCTACAATTTACTAATCCAGAGAATTGTAAGTGTAGCCCCCCAGGAAAGCAAAAAACTGAAATGTAGGCAAATGTGGCTTGGTGGAAGATCGAAGACCATAAACACGGAGAGGAGATTTTTCTTTGGAACGCTTAGGAGAGGGAAGGGGAGGTACTAGAACCTAAGGTTGCTGTGGTCCAGAGGACTGTTAAGTGGAAGGTTTCCATTCTGGCTTGGTGGCGCAGGGGCTTTGGGGGGAGAGGCAGGGGGGAATTGCACATAAGGATGCAAAGTTTCCAAGTGCAGAGCTGGGCTTGGCTTTGTTGCATCCATTGCAGAATCTCGCCTCCTTCCCTCTGACCCTGCCCAGGGGGGAGAAGGAAGGGGCTTCTTATACTTTTGCAGTATTAGATCTTGGTTCTGGGGAGGAAGCTCAGTGGAAAACCTGCCTGCCACTGGCAGTGGCAGAGAAGACACTGGGGACACACTGTGCTCTCTCTAGAATTCAGGAAGCCATGACCTTGTGTCCCTACACCCTTGTCCTCACATTTGCTCCCTTATGTCCATTAAGGTTTTGTGAACATTTTCCCAAGGCCCCTTATGTTTTATTTTTTTCCCTCAGGCTTTCTGGAGCCCTTGTTTCTCTACTTTCTCCTTCTTTTATACATTTCCCTTTTGTGGCATGTGCTAAATACACATACACACACACACACACACACACACACACACACACACACTTGCCACACCTGCTGAGGCTTGCCTGTGCAATATTATGCAGACTTTCTTGATTACAAGTGACAGAAAGTAACTGTGGTTGAAGAGGAGGAAAGAGCTTGTCACACAGTAGGTTAGCTGCTCATAGAATGCAAGAGAACGGTGGAAACTTAAGTGACAAGAGAGCAGGGAGAGAGGCTTCCTGGGAGGCTGGGCACAGGAGTGTGGAGTTAGCAGGACTGGCCGCCCTAGGTCCAGATGAGGTGCAGGGAAATCTGACTACTTATGTCAGTGGCACTTGAAACATCCACTAAGATCCAGAGTGGGGACAGCATCGCTATCGAGCATATTTTTATGTCTGTCTGTCTCTTTTGTGATTCTGAGTCACTTGCAGGTTTCTAGGATAAAGAATGTATGTTGGGGACAGGTAATGCTGGTGGTGATTTTCACCTGGGCTTAGAGCTATATTCTGAGGAGATAGCATTGTTCCTGGATAGTGCGGAAGGCATACTGTTTGCTTTTCTAGGGCCTACTGTCTTCCTTTCTAATGTGGTGGGAGCTAAGGGGACCCTCAAGGGTCTTCCTTCTCCATAACCCTCCATGCCCCTAAAGCAACCTAACTGCTCTGTAGGCTGCAGAGTCCTCACATCTATGGGCTGTGCTCAGAATCAGACACAGCTGGTTTCCTAGGTGACTGCCACACAACACCACAGCCATCTACATTGCCAGCCTGGTTTCTGTGGTAAAGAGCTCTGGTCAAAGAACCCAGAGGCATTGCAGAAATGGGAGGATGAGACTTTTAATATACATGTGGTGACATTTCCTGCAATGTCAGCAGCTCTAACCCAAGTTGGTGCAGACTTAAAGCTCACAAGATGATGCCTTCGGCTCATGTTCTGCTGAAAAACAAAAAGGAAACATTCCAGCAATCCAAATATCATTCAGCAGAGAAAGAGGGGCACCAGGTTCAAGTCTGATGGTTTGTGGAAGGCTGAGATTGCTGTGTAGCCTTAGGGGTGGGCATGTGTCTGTGCTCATCGAGAGCCCCCTCTCCCCCGACACCTGATCCTGTAGCAGAGACAAGTTTTACTTGTTTTTAAAAAAGCAATCCTTAAGCTTACTTGGCATGCAATGTTTTCTTTAGTAAGTAGTATTTGTTATCTGCTGGCGACTTTGTATTATCTTTTTGAAACATGCTCTTACACAGGATAGTGTGAGCTTACCCAGGGGCATCTCTAGTCTTCTGCATAGGACTGTAACAGTTTGGACATTATGTAAAAAAAGAACTCAATTGTTAGGATCACACAATACCTGTGCATCAGGTACTGGGCTGGGTATAGAAAGATATATTTGTGAGATGCAGTGGCCTCTTCCCTCAAAGGATGTAGTGAGGAAATGAAACATTAAAAACGTCATAGACTTGCCTCAGTGTGGATCCTTCAGCTAGTGTTGATCCCTCAGTTCCAGGGGTGAGCAAGGCTTGGTGAGATCTGTGGACCAGTGTTCAGCTAGGTCCTGCATAGGCGGGAAGTGTGTAGACTACATAAGCAGAGATAGAGATGATTCAGTGAGGCTTGGCAAGCTGGATGGGAGGAAGTATCTCTTCCACAAGAGCAGAAGATCTGAAGTCAAATGCCCTTTCCCAAGCCTCATCAACTCCCCTCTACGAGGCCAGCCATGGGTGCTTGGTGGATTGCTTGGAGCCACCACCTACCTCTGGGCTTTACCCTCCTCACCGGACAGATACAGTAACACGATGTTATGGAATTGTTAGGCTTTTATGGTAGCTTCTTATTCCACACCTGGTGGCTTAGAATGTCACACACTGTCTCTCATGGTTCTGGAAAACAGGGTACCACCAATTCCATGCTGCCTCTGAGACCCTGGGCATGATCTTTTATCTTTTTCTGCTTCTGCTGGCTTGCTGCTGGCTTCTTTTGGAATTGTCTGGGTTGTTAAAGTATCTTTTCACTTTTCCTTTCCCTCTTCCCTTGGCCTTCTCAGTGTTTGTAAACCCTAAGTACACCTGCTATTGAATGTAGCTCCTACATGACCTTAAGTTCATTTACATTGCAAAAACCTTGGTGGGTGTGTGTGTGTGTGCGCGAGCGCGTGTGTATTGGAAGGTCAGACATCCATCTAGTATTATGTTGTCCTCAATCTCTCTCTACTTTTTTTTTTTTTTTTTTTTTTTTGAGACAGATTCTCTCTTAGTAGACCAGCTGGCAAACCAGTCCCAGAGAGCCTCCTGTTTCTACCTCTCCAGTGTTGGGATTACAAACAGTCACTACTGTGCCTGGCTTTTACCTGGATGCTGAAGACGAAGCTCAGGTCCTGAGGTTTGCACATCATGTATTTTACTGATGGAGCCATCTTCCCCAAATGCGTTTTCTATGTTAAAATAAGATCTCACTGACAGATGTGGGGATCTGCTTATCTTTGAGTTGTTGAGCTTGTTACCATTTTCCATAGCCAGAAGGCTTCAACTTGCCCAGGGCACATTGAATCAACTTCCTGTCTATATCATCAGGCAAAAAGAATTTATCAAGTTTGGCAGAGTTCATAGGCAATTATGCAAACTGAAAAGTATGGTTTTCAGCTCCTTATTCGTCTCTTTGTTGCTGGCTTCATACTCTCTTGCCCATCTCTACTGTGCTTTGAGGAAAATGTAATAAAATACAAATCCAATCATGAGACACTTCAGATTTTTTTTTTTTTTTGAGTTCACTTTGCCTATAGCACAGACTCTTTGCTGTAGGATGAACCAGCTCTTTGTGATTTGTTCCTTTCTATTCCAGTGTTGGTTCAGGCTTAGCTCAGAGCCATGAAAAGAGGTGTTAGAGGACAGAGTTGGTTGAAGAAGGACAACAATTACTCCAAAGAAGACATAGGCATGGGGACAACAGTTGCCTGTACATGACAGATGCTGTGGTGACAAGAGTTACCTTCATACTACAGCTGAGAAAAAAGTCACCCTACAGAGGACAATGACAGGGTAACAGGAGTACTTTGTAGAGAATCCTTGGGCTAAAGAAACTAGTTACCAGGCAGAGGGCAGATGGCCTGAGTACAGCAGTCATCTGTAGAGGATGACAGCATCTGCACAAAGAGCCACATACTCAGGACAGGTCAGGTAAGGACACTAGTTACTCACAGAGGGACAGCTGAAGTGATGTGTTAGCTTTCTGTCTGGTTAAAGAGAAATGTAAAGGGTTTTGTTGCATTATCAGTTGGCTCCATGGGCTTGGGCAGAGCTCCATTGTGTTGGGCATGAAGAAGGCGAGATCTCTACCAGGGTCCACTAGGGAAACAGTAGGAAGAAATGCTTGTGCTGCAAACCTTTGCTCTTGGCTCCTTTTATTTCTTCTGGTTTTCGGTTGATGGGATGCTGCTGCCTATGTCATGATGCGGTTTTCTCATAGTTAATCCACTCTGAGAACATTTTTATAGATTTACCGAAGGAAATTTGTTATCCTCCAGATGCCAATCAAATTGACAATCAAAACTGGCCATCAAAAGTTCATTGCTGGTCAACCTGATAACCACACATTGTTTCCTTAAACCACAATACTCGTTCCTGAACTCCAAATGCCTATGTGAGTCTTGTGATGCAAATGTGTGTCATCTATTTCCAAGAGTTCTTAAGAATATCAGTATTGTCCAAAATTCCAGCTGGAAGCCTCCTCTGAGATCCAGACTGTTGCTATGAGCACTTCCTATAAAAACAGAAGCAAAATGTATATCCATCCTTCCAAACAAATGACACCACACTGTAAATATTACTATTTATAAGGAGAAAAATGGGGACCTGGAAATGAGGCCTAAGCAAGACCAAACTCAAGACAGTGCAAACACTAAACCCTGGACCTCCATATCTGGCTTCTGGTGTGAGGAGTGACATGCTGTAAGTTCCCAAGGGCTTAGACAACTCTGCCTTGGTGGCCTATTCTCAGTCCACTCTCTCTTGTTCTGGTTTCTCTGGTTGCCTGTGACTTTCCTTGGCAGATGTTTTACATTCTTGGCAACCATAACTTACTTCTTCTGCATCTTCCACCACATCTATGGCTTTACACAAAGGCATCTCTAGGGCTCCCTGCAATAAATCTGATTTGCTCCATTGTGTAGCAACCAAGACTGCAAATGTGTCTTGGTTTCATTTGAAGTCTGGATGGAAGTTTTCATGATCCTACAACTCTTACTTTTTGCATGTCTACAAAATTATTACCATGTAGATGACATCAAAGTCTGATACTCTCTTGAACAATGGTAGTGGCTTCTGTGTGCCTGAGTGGCTAAATTCAGGAAAAGTCTTCTCTAAGTGGCCCCTTGTGAGCAGGGAATCCATGGCTCTGTCTCAAAGCCCTTGAAGAGTTAAAAACTTAACCCCTTTGAACCTGTGATAGGCGGATCCCAGACAATTCCTGAAATGCCTTATGGTCTAATGGCATCTTTTTTATTTTCTGGATGTAGATCTTGGCTTTAAAAAAATTGAATGATTTTCCACATGTGCCTCTTTTCCATGAAAACTCCAAGAATTTCAGACCTTTCTGTTCTGAGATTTGCTCCTAAGTTTTATTATAAACCTAGCTAAAATCAGCTAGCAATAACAGCACCACAGTCTGCATGCTAAGTTGCCTTGGCAGTTCTTTCACCAAGTTAATTATGCCACTGCTTACAAATTCAGCCTCATGTAAATCTCATTCTGCTAAAAGCATCTTTAAAATGATCCAAACCAAATGCTTAAGGGTGTGCTTAGGATGAGATGTACTCATCACTATTACCAAGATTGAATACAGTGCAGCGAGGTATTGTGAACACAAGCCTTTGCCACAAACACTTATGCCAGGAGGTCCCCCTTATCCTCCCAGCCCAAGACCAGAACATAATCTGTCAGAAACAGAGAGATTGGTGGAGACAGTGCAAATTCTGGTCCATTCCTGGCCCCAAAGTACTGGAGCTTCCAGTTTGCTTTGGATGGCCAGTGGCAAAACCTTGAGACAAATAGGAGTTTTCAGATTTGAAATAGAAAACACTGAGTTTTAAACCATCTAATCGCTAGCAGTGCTGGAGTGGAGTAGCAGTTACTGCAAAAGCTAAGCTGCCATTTGTTCATGCCTAGTGAGTTGAGACTCTTCAAAAAATGTTGACATGAAGAAACTAACACAAAAAGCTGTTAAATAACTGCCCCATTCAGTCTAAGGAACGTCAAACTATGCATTGTTTCTGGCATATTTAGGTGTCTGTAGCTGTTACTGTTAATGTTTCAGAGGGAGAAACGCATGCAAAACGCTAGCATGAGTAAACAGATGCTAACCCAAAGCTAGCCTTCATTTGGCAGTTGTCACAGTTCTGAATCTGTGGCTTTGCACATGTGCTTGCTTTATAAAGTTTGTGAGTTGTGTTCATCCCAGAAAGACAATAAATGAATAAATGGAGTTAACAGATTGAGTACTCTTCTTTGTTCGAATAACGGGAGTTAAGAGAAGATTTGATGGGAAGATTTAATTAAAATCTGGTAAGACACTAAATGGAGATGATGATAAACTATCCATCTGGCATATTCTCTCTGGGTTGCAGCTTATAGTAAACGTGGGTCTATGTGAAAGTGAATGAGATAGTTTGGAACCTTGGTCTTAGATTTGACCAGTGGCATGGGATACCTCCAGGAGTACAGTGCAGTGGATGATCTCTCTTTATTCCAATTAACCAGAGGTGGCCTAGCTTTGATAGAAAAGAAACACTATCTGTTTTACCTTTCTGCTTCTTTTGTGTTCATGCCCAATATCTGTGCATTATATTTAGGCATTAGAAAAGTCAGTGTTACATGGAAGAAAGTATTCCATGTATGCCAGTTCTGTGGCATTAATGAAAATGAATGCGAAGTGACCTTGCTTTGTAAACCAAAGTTCTAAGAAAAAAGGCACCACCAGCTCTGTTAGCTGAAATTGATCAGAGTGATGCTTGCTTAGAGTTTTAGATGGATATTTTGCCAGACACCAAAGAACAGCTAATTCTCAAAATTATAATTAGATGCACAGCATGATGCTCCCTACTGTAACAACAGTTTGCTAGACTTCCACCATTTGAACGGAGAGAGAAAAATGGGCATCTGGCTCGGTCCCTGCTCTTTTCCAGCTCTTCTAGGCACCAACAAACTGTTCTATAAATATGTGAGGGTTGGAACTGGATTGAACCTGGAGTCCTCAGGAAGGAAAAGGCTGACTTCACTAGGTGGTTCTCACTGGAGCCGTCATCTCCAATGGCTAAGTTGCTGATGGAGACGACGACACACAGAGCTGACAGGAGATGGTCTGCTGGTGCTTAGGGTATCTGTGCCCCACATTCCATGGATTTACCATTTGAAGTCACACTGAAGTTTTGTTCTAACTATCTGGAAAGGTGGACAGAGTCTCTGAGAATATGAAAAAGACCTCCTTTTCACTTGCGTTTGTACTAAGGCCTGATTGTATGACGTTTGATGGCTCTTTAAAGTTAATTAGATACTAAAAGACGGGGAAATTCTTGATGCAGGCCTGATTGCTGTCCCATCACACTTCATTGCAGGGCTGTGTATGATGTGTCTAGTCACCCGGGTCATCAGAGGTCTATTTAAGGTCAATCATGACAAGCTCTTGAACCAAAGATTAATATAAATCTGACAAATAGTGTTGGAAATTATTTATTCTGTCAGACTTCTTGAGCAGGAGCTTTCCTAGGTTCAGGCTGAATGACGGCACTCAACACGCGTACTTACTCATTTTGACAGCTAACAAGATAAACATGTCAGCCTGTGATTTGCCAAATGCTTTCCCATGAATTTCACTTAGAAGTTGCCAATGAAGCATACTTTGGGAAAGGGACAGATATCACTTTCTAGGTAGTGGTCGTAAAACAATCTGTGTCTGACTGCCCTGCCAAGGTGTTTGCCTGTGGGGGACAGCTCACCACGCCTGTGTCCAGCTGACAAACTTGGGATGGAGCATGGCGGTGTTGAAGGTTACTTGCAGGGAGCTGAGCATGGCCGAAGTGCTCTGTGGGAACAGGGCAAAAGACACAACTGCTCTGCAGTTCATGGCACTGGCTTTGTCTGTGCCAATTAAGTGTGTGCCAAGAGATGTGGCTTGGGCAGAGGACTGGACTATCAGGTAGACTGGGAGTGCCAGGCTCTGTGCCCGGGGAGGAACAATGTACAGCTTTGAAGAAACCTAAGTAAAGGCTGGGTTTGGCATGAGAGCCAAACGGTGTCCCAATGAGATCCACCCTGTGTGTCTTCACATGCCTGCCAGATGTCAGCAGAATGGACCAGCTCCACATCCTGGAGCCCACAGTGGCCAGAAAGGGCACTTTTGAGCCACTCTGCTTCTTTTACTTGGCCTTCATCCTGTTGGCAAGTTTCTAAGGACAGGATGCTTCTGAGTACAAGGCACCCATCAGGAAACTGCATATGGAGACCATAACTTCCCAGAATGGTCCTGTCTGGGCTACAGTTAGAGAGAATCGTCTCTACTTTCATTCTTCCATAGCTCCCTCACAGGAGGCTAGTGAAATTCTGGACATCAGTGGGGCTGTTTTCCTTTGTGTCAGCCCCTCTGTATCCAAGTAGGCACTCTGTTCTCATTTTGCCCAAAGAGAAGGCAAGCCTGGAAAGCAGTCTTCCATTTCACCAAGGCACTTCCTTCCTCTCCCTCCCGCCCCGCCCCCCAACATCTGATTATACTGGCACTAGGATACAAGTCAGCAAGCTAGATATTTCCTAAAAGCTTTCATCTATTATTTTGAGAATATACATACATTCAAAACCACATAGTTCATAAAGAATTTTGGGAGGTATGGCATTTCATCAGTTATATGGCAAGCACCACGCTACTGTTTTATTTGGGGGATAAGCAAGTTATGAAAAGCTTCTCTCTGCCATGAGCCAGGCCAGAATTATATTTAAGGGGGAAAGGGAGATAGAGGCAGTATGAGATAAAAGATCAGCAAGAGACACCCTAAAGCATGACTCACATAAAACTGAGAACGGGTTCATTATCCACCATAGTGAAAGGGGGGTGGGGTGGAGGAATCAGCTGGTGCCTTAAAGTCCTTTCAAGGCTCTGGTACTTACTTTACTGCTCAGAAGGAAAACTACTGGGATGTACATTCAGGGTCCTTAGGCTTTTTGGGGGGAGGGGCTAGGATTAACACCAAGGGTCCAGAGAGCCATGTACATTGATGAGATATTATTGTGATACAAGAGAAATTCTGGCCAGGCGTGGTGGCGCACGCCTTTAATCCCAGCACTCGGGAGGCAGAGGCAGGCGGATCACTGTGAGTCCAGGATGGCTAAGGCTACACAGAGAAACCCTGTCTCGAAAAACCAAAACAAACAAACAAGAGAAATTCTGCTCCAGGAATTTAGCAGAGGAAACCCAGGTCAGGAAATGGTACAGCAAGGCTGAAGTCAGGCAGGGGTGTTGGGAAACTGCAGAGGTGACTTAGAGAAAAGCTCCTACTGTGGTGCCTTATTTCTTCCTGATACTGCCTGGTGGGCTTGTTCTGGGTGGGGATGGGGGAACATCATTGTATGGTAGACATTCTCAGTGTTTTGTGCACTGATGCTGGCCCGCAGAGGGTACATATGTTAAGCAACTGAGAGAAGGCAAATGTCACTGTCTACTGAGGCAATCAACCCTCAGCCTTAACAGCCAGATTCTCTGTGCATAGCCCTACCCTCCACATGTGTCTTCACTGGGAGTCTGCTTGCTTCAGGTTCACTGCAAAGAAAAAGTTCTAATCTTGCAAAATATGCAGTGTTTTGTAAGGCTGGTTAAAACAGTATTGGAAAATTGGAGACTCATACTAAACCACGAACAAATGTTTGGCAGGGTCAGTGGAGTTAAATCTAAGATGAAACATGTAGTGATTAAGGTCCTGAAAGGATGTTTAGGAGTCAAATATTAAAGGATAAGAAAGGACGTTAGGGAAACTGATGGAGTTGATGCGGAGATCCGGGCAAAGGTTTGGCAAATATCATCACTGCGACCATTCCACAGTTGGAAAACGGTGAGATGATGTACTATGGTGTCACTCATTACCTCTGATGCTCTGAGCTCTGCTCACTCCAGGACCGTGGAACTGTCAATCCAATCAACTTCTAACACTTGTGAGTTAGCCTATGAATTTTTGTTACTTCTTCTGCCCCAGTCAGCCTACTTTCCCCTTTGCTGTTTCCTAAGTGCCACTCCTTGCTCTGTAGTTCAAATACTTTCTCCAAGAAAAACTCTCAATAGGTAAGTCAATTTATATTGTGTGTGCATTTGCATACGTGTACACACATGAATATGTATAATCATGTGTGTATATGTGAACATTTCCTCTCATCAAGAGGAAATAATTTTACTAGTATTGTATGAGATGACATATTTTCCAACCTTCATTACCTATGGTGATTTTAAGACCATTTTGGGGAAAAAAATGAGATCATCAGCTATTTTATTTCTTTGCAAAGAACTTTAAAGAGCACACTTTCCATTTCCATCACTTCTTTGTAAATGCCTAAAAAGCCTTGATATTACTACACAGTGGATGCTCTCTCTGTGTTGTGAGCATGGATTGAAACTGGGCAACACTTGTTCTGGCCTCCCTTGGCACTGGGCCTGGGCCATACAGAAAAGTCCCTTTTCTGGCTGTTTCAGTGTAAACAGTGCCACATATCCATCAGTTTTAATTTATACCAGTTCTTGAGGCCTGGAGATCAAAACCCCTTGAAGCCCATTACGGGCATTTATCCCACATGACCCATTCCTGGTCCCTGCATGGCCTCCCACAGGCACCTCCTTTGGCATGGCCAGGTTCAGCAGAGATGACCAGGACATTTTTGAAGCCTGATGGTTTTTGAAGGCTAAATATAATTTCTCTGGGAAGAGAGCCAACTGCTTCAAGTTTAGTTCTGCTTGGCCTGTGTCTTGAGTCAAGACTGAAGGTGAGAGAAAATGTGGAGCTAGCATGAAGAAACAACATAGCACTTCCAAGTGCCAGCCGCCACCACATAGGCCTGTGCAGAGAGAGAGCTGGAGTTGAGGGAACTTTCACTTGTAAGCCCCACAGGGGACAGGAAACTTAGTCCCAATATACTACTAGCCAAGTTCTTCTCATCTGAAAAACAAGGGGTCCATGGGTAAATGCCCACTGAAACTTTATTAGCTGGTTATGTTTGAATTTAGATTCTCATTTTAGTGGTACATACAACTGGGAGAAAATGGGATTTCTTTAATGATCCAATGTCCTGCCACTAGCCCATTCATGATACCTTCTGCCCCATTCCACTGACTGCATGCCCTTCTCCAGCTCCCCATGGGTGCATATGCTATTTACACCTCTGCCCTTTTGCATTATTATTATTATTATTATTATTATTATTATTATTATTATTATTATTATTACTACTACTACTACTACTTACTACTTACTACTACTACTACTGTCTTGTATTTTTCCTTCAGCTCAAACAGGAAGGGGCTGGTCCTTTAAATGTGCTTTCATTTAGTCAGGACTTCCTTCATGGAGACTGTGTCTCAGTGACGCTTTCACTATGGTGGCTTCATCTTCAAGGGGGAAGTCTCATCTCAGTTTAACTTGAAGAGTCACTGAGCCATTTCTTTTCAAGTTATGGTTCCCAGGTCTCAAGCATGAGTGAAGTCAGCTTCTGAACATCCAGGAAAATCATGTGTCATTAAAGCAGCTTGCTTAGGTGTGATTGCCCAAGTACACCCAAGGGTCCATGCTGGTGTCACTGCATTTTGTTTCATCCACTAAGAGCAAGAGCCAAGCCTAGCCCTAAAATATTTATGTACACTGATGCTCTCTTAGAATGAAAGTTGTGTGTTAGGTAATAGTGTAGAATAAATAGGGTTAACTCTTGGAGTAAGAAAACATGTACTTTAAAACTTCTACACTTTTTTGTGTGAATGACTTTTGGCATATTGTATAACCTTTCTTGGAGTTGTATTATTTATCTGCCTTCAAAATATGAAGGTACCAACCTAAAAAGGAACTAGGAAGACTCAAGAAACCACTGTATAAAAGTTCTTGGAATGGTATCTATAGATAAGTAGGGAAGAAAAGAAATAAAAATTCATTAGGATTTTGAAAAATTTGAACTATGAAAGATTTCAGGTCTACTTGAGCTCTCAAGATTTTGTCTCTTACATAGGGAATTGGCTTGACCATATTGGCACAGGAAAGAACTTTTTGAACAGGACACCAGTAAGACAAGAATTAAGATTAACAATTTAGAAATGGTACCTCATGAAGCTAAAATGCTCCTTTACAGTAAAGAGCACCATGATTTGAGCAAAGTGTCAGCCTAGGGAAAGGGAAAAGATCTTTACCAATTATACATCTGACTGAGAGTTAATATCTAGAATATATAAAGAACTAAAAACATCATCAAGAAAACCAAGGAAACAAATAGCCCAATAAAAATTTTGGTGTAGAACTAAACAGAATTTTCAAAAAATGAAACACAAATGACTGAGAAACACTTTTTAAGAGGTCCAACATCCTTCACCAGCCGACTTCATTTTGCCCTAGTCAGAATGGCCAAGATCAATAGAACAAATGATAGCAAATGCTGGTAAGAGGTGGGGAAGGAGAGCACTTATATACTACTGGTTGGAATGCAAACGGGTACAGTTTGGAAGTGAGTATGGAGGTACCTCAAAAGGCTGCAAATTGATCTGCAGCAAGATCCCCATATACTGCTCTTAGGCATATGCTCAAAGCACTCTACATCTTACTACAGAGATACTTGCTCATCCTTGTCCATTGCTTTTCTATTTATAATAGTTGGAAGTTAGAAATAGCCTAGATGTCCACTGACTGACAAATGGATAATGAAAATGAAGCACATTTTCACAATGGAATACCTTTAAGCGGATAAGAAGAATGAAATTGTGAAAATTTCTGGTAAACTGATGGAACTAGAAAGAGTCATCCTATGTGAGGCAACCCAGATGCAAGCAGTCAAATCCTGTCTGTATTCTGGTATATGTGGATGTTAGATTTTAAGGTTTAGATATGTCTGTTTCATATAGAATAACCACAGGGATTAGGTAGCCAGTAAAGGACCAGAAGGAAGGAGATCTTCCAAGGAAGTGTTAAAAATGGAGAGACTAGAATAGGAGGATTGAATGAGAGGAGGATGGGAATTTAGGATAAAAGAGGGAAGGTAGAGAGGGACGGCAAACATCAAAGTCCTTTGGAAAAGTGAGATGAAAATCTATTGTAGGAGCTTCCTAATATATATATATATGAAAGGAGTTTAAATATATATATATATATGAAAGGAGTTTAAATGTAGCCACTAATGAAAACTTCCTGTGCCAGAAATGGGTTACATCTTGTTGAGTCACTGTCCGAAGACCCTGACAAACATCACAAGCTCTTGCTAAAGCTATTGGTTACTCTCCACAACCTGATAGTAAGGTTCTATTCTTGAAAACATAACTTACTTATGTAATCAAACATGGAGAAATTGAGCTTGTGCCCAGTTTGAAGCTTCAACCCTATTGCCTGGACTTTAAAGGTGCTAGAAATTACTTTGCAAGCTGCCAGAGGAGAAAAGTAATCATAAATATTACCACGCTACTAACCTAGAAACCTGTAACAGTGACCTGCCTGCACAGATAGTGAAATAGCACAAATGTTATGGAAGTAACCATGTGCATTTTGATTGGATTTAGGCACACTCCATGAGCTAGAACTTACACCTGACACTGTAAAGTGGCCAAGAACCTGAGACTAGATAGATTATTGGCTGTAGGGTACTGTAGTCCTACTACTGTTATTCTGCTAATGGAGTATAGTATGAAATGATTCCTACTGACATGTTTTTATGACCATAATCAGTGCTTGATTCAACCTTCATCAAAGCAATCTTTTCTTGTAGTGGATGGTAATTACCCAAACCCACACTGGACAACATTCACAGAGGGACATACTTTGGAGCACTTAGTCCTAAGGGGGATGTTCTTATCAAGCTTCTCTCCTCAAGCTTAGGGATCCATGTGAAAGATGAGGTGGAACGTTTGTAAGGCCAGAGGTAGTGGACGACTCCGAGGAAACAGTGTCTTTAGATGCTATAGGCTGATACACAAATGATCTCATAGAGACTGTGACAGCATGCCCAAGCCCTGTACATGTTCAAAGCAGACAAAAGCCCTGCACTGAGAGGGGGAAGTGGATACAAAGTCCCACCCTTAACCAAGACCCTATTTATAATTGAGATCTGCAGGGAAAGGGAAATCAGTTTTCTTCAAATAAATGTCACTGGATATGGATATATATATATATATATATATATATATATATATATATATATTGGACTTCATGGGTTTTGGTTTGTTTTGTGTGTGTGTGTGTGTGTACTTTTTGTTTTAGCAGTGTTTGGTTGTTGTTTGTTTTGTTTTGAGTTTATATTTTGTTTATTTGGCTTTTTGTTTTCTTTTTTGAATGAGGGAGGGGGAAGGAGAAGGAGGGAGAGAGACACACAGACATGGAGAGAGAGAGAGAGAGAGAGAGAGAGAGAGAGAGAGAGAGAGAGAGAGAGAGAGAGAGAGAGAGAGAGCATCCCTCAGATGCTCCTGTGTAGCCCTCTTACTTTACAGTTGAATAAACTGAGGCAGTTGCATGTCTAGTGTCACGTGTTCAGCTAGTGGCAGGGCCAAGACATATGCCAGGATTATGTGGTAACTCTAGGCAGTTTTCTTTGGATTTCACCTCTTCTCTGAACCCATTTACCGTGTGTCATCAAGAATCTTCTTGAGTAGGCAGAAAAGGAGAGCAGGAAGTTTGTGTGCAGTTGAATGCTGACCTTAATATCTTCTAAACCCAGATGAAGGTTTTCTCAGGGATGTGGGCTCAATTAGGTAACACAGAGTAAGTGTGCTTAACTTACCAGCATCTGAAATAGCTGTTTAGATTGAGGTTTACTTTCTAGCCCTATGAGTATCCATTACTCTCTACAGTGAGAGACATCCGGGCATGGGCCAGTAGTTGCTAAGGGCCTGGTTCTCAGTCTTGGGCAAGGCTGGCTTAGGGTCCAGAAGGATTAGGATGCAAGTCAGTTAAGGCAGACTCACCCTGGATATAGTCTAATCTTGTCTGAGTTAAAATGATGTCTGCTATATCTTAGAAATTTGGAAACTAGAAAGATAAATAATAGTAATTTTCAAATGGCTGGTTTTGGAGACTCACTTTCTGATTTGATAGTGTTGAAATAAGGGCAGAGCCTGTGTCTGGTTTGGGAGTAGAAGAATATGGTACTGTTTCCAAGGTCCTGAGTGTACCTTTTCTAAAGGAGGTAGGGACTCTGTATAAAAATGTTAGAAACAAGCAAGATAGCAAGAAAAAAAACTTGAGGTTTACTATAAGCTGACCATGGAATAGCAAGTGAAATTCAGCTCATGTGTGTTTATTGTGGCAGAGTAAGAAGGTAGGGGTGGAAGGCACCTGAAAATTGCAAACCAGCATAATAGTAAGTAAAACTCTTGGTTTTCTATAAACTGACCTTCACATACCTACAAAAGTAAGTATGTGTGTTTACCACAGGATAAGCTAAAAATGAGATACTAAGCAACTGGGAAAGAGCATTCTTCTCTGATGGAGGCCACCAAGGGCACATGCGGTTGTATTTGTATTCTCACAGTTGTATCCATTGATGGAATTCCAGCATGGGAACCTGTGGGAGTGAGAGTTCACTTCTCTGTGGTATCATGTCCAAGGGTCTTAAAGAGATGACAGAAGGCTATCTGAACATGGGTTTCCTCCCTAAATAGACCCTGAGCCAAGAAATTTCAGTTTCCAAGGGCATCGGAGACAGAGGCAGGTAACACTGGTTGGGGTGCCACTGTCGGGAATAAGACTTAGCTGGGAAGGCAGCAGGCTGAAACCTTGGCCTGGGGGTCATCCTGACATAGTTTGATCACCATCTCCCTACAATAACCAACAGCCTTCTCTCTGCAGCAAATGACTGTGAGATCTGGTGGGCATAGGAAGCCGTGGAGACCTTCACGGGAATGGGCAAAGTGGTGCCCACCTGCTGGTTGATAAGAGATGGGTTGGTGTTTATGGTGATGGCAAATGCCAAGAGTCTACAGATACAGAGCAGAAATGCAGTTCCACAAGCAGCTGGTCAGGTTAGAGTGAGGACCAGAGCAGGAAATCAGAGGGTCCAGAATTTTCTGTTTTCGATTATTCCTATGAACTCATGAAAACTACCTATTATCTGCCAGACTCACTAGTTCATACACTCATTTCCATGTGGGGTGTTAGGTTGGGCAAATGTGAAGGCATAGGGGCGTTCCTTCTGAAGAGTGGAGCTAGATATGGGAGAAAATTCAAAATTAAGCTGTTTTTGTTGGCACTGAGAGCTCCATAGATTTGTGAAAAGAACCCTTGGGACTCCCTATTAAGTGGTTGAGTAGTGAGACTGTTGTTCGGGTCCTGGCTGACTCTGTGGATTGCTGCCCTCACCCATTTCCATAAAGAAATAGCTCAGCTAAGCCCCACTTTGCAGCTGGTGAGGCTTAGAAAAGCCAGAGGCACGGGGAGTGGGATGTTTCGTTTGTCTTGAGACAGCGTCCCCTGTATCCCAGCTGTGTACAGCTGAGGACCTTCTGGCCCTCCTATTTCTACCCTCCTGATGCTAGGGCTGCAGTCTGTACCAGTGGGCCCAGTTTATGTGCTCCTGGGGATCAAGTCCAATACCCAAGTTGGTCTTGAAGTGGGCATTTTTTGCTTTTCATAGTTGCCATCAATGGAGCTTTTATTGTCACTGTTACTCAAGGCATTGGCTTAGACCAAAGAACTAAGTTGCAGAAGGCTGAATAAATTGATCCTTAATTCCTGGGAAACCTAACCTTATTATAGAAACCAACCAACTAACAACCAAACAAGAATAACAACAGAACAAACTACTTGTAATCCCAGTACTTGAGATGTTGGAACAAAGAGGATCATGAGTTCAAAGCCAGCCTGCACTACCTAGTAAAATCTCCATATCAGTGTCTTTCCACCCCAAAGGCCTTGGCCCATATGAATGAGTCTTGAAATGAGGTCATCCTGGTTTAGCAACATGGCCCAAACGCCATTGTATATGCCCCACATGAAGAAAGCAAAGGCAGATCAAACACAAAAAGAAGAAAGTACAGAAGGTGACATTAGAGTGAATAGCTGTAAGCAAAGGGATGCTGACAGCCATCTGCAGTGAGAGTGGCCACAAGGCATCCTTTTATCCTAAACCTTCCAGCAAGACTGAAGCCATGCTGACATCTTGACTGGACTTGTGGCTTCCAGACTGTGAAAAGAAAAAACCCTGTCATTTTAAATCATGAAGATGGGTAATTATACCAATTTTATAGATATTTTATACACCCAGTGTATATACATATATGTGTGTGTGTGTGCATATATCCAATATGTTATATATCTAGAATCATATATATCCCAAAATTATACACCTATTTATAGGTAGGTTGGGGTATGCCCCCAACTTTGGTTTAAAATTGGATGGGTAGCAATACCCCAAGTCTTAGAAGATCAACAACTTACATGTGGCCTTAGTGAACCAGAATAATTTTTCTTTTTTGTTTGTTGTCCTCTTTCTCCTTCTGAGTATTTTCCCCCAGCTGTCTCCTTTCACTAATACTTCTCTTTTTACCTAATTAAGTTCCTTTCAGGTCTTCTGTCTTTACTGAAGGAAAGCTCTGAGCCCCAGCAGCAGTGAGTCAGGCTAGGGCACAGATGACTGGGAGTAATGGAGAGGTTTGCATTTCTTATCCTGTCATTTACAGAGGCATGGAAAAATGATCCTAGTGTCTTGCCTGCAGGGCAGAGACTATTCCTCCATAGGCCTGCAGTACAGTGACACCTCTCAGATAATTCTGTATCTCCTGTCATCAGCTGGTCTCAAATCAGGGGAACTAAAGCACTCCAGGTATTTCAAACTAAGAGAATCCAGTTTGCAGAATTGATTTTCAAATCTGCAAAATGAAACCTCAACAGGGGGGCTGCTTGTCCTCCTCAGGCTGGGGGAATGGAGGAGAAATGGAAGCCAGCAGCCCACGGGAGCACAGAGCCGCTGCCATTGGAACCAAGTAATTGAGACAGCTGTAGTGACATCGTCGACATTGCCATGGCCACGTCCACAGGCTAGAAAACACGGCAGATCCCTAGATTTGGGGGGTGTCTTTGAATGAAGATGCCTAAAATTCATGCAGAGATGGAGTGATAACCAAACAAGTAACTATGGTTACAAAGCTCCATGGATATGTACGTATTAAAGAGTGAGTGTGACTGATCACTTCTTACTCCATACGCTCATTTGTGTTTCTATTTGATACTGTCATCATTTGCTGCACCCTAACAATTGTACTGATAATTAGTTTATCCGTTGTAACCTTTTCGTATAGGCATCCCTATTTACAGGGCTATTTTTTGTGAACATGTCATCCTTGATTTTTTGTTTGTTTTTTCCTTGTATCTCTTATACTTGTCGTTCCGTGACGATTAAGTGGGCTGTGTTAACTGAGGTTCAACTAGGACATCACGTGTGAGGGGTGGATGAAGTCCTGAGTGGATGTGTATGATTGACATGAGCATGGCTATGTCAAGGACTTATGAGAATAACAAAGCCTTTCCCACACCAGATGCTGAGGAATGGCAAGCTTTCCCTTGTACAAATACAAATGCTGACAGTGTCCACAGAGACTACCAACTGTCACTTCCTCCTGAATGACTGAAACCTAAGGCTGCTCTCCTGCAGAGATCTCCTACCCAGACTATCTAACCTGCCTCCCCTTGTTCATGTTGATAAATCCACTGAGTTTCCTGGCTGCTACTAGGTGTCTTCATCAGAGCACATGGGCCACCTATCCATGCTTTTCTGTAGGTGTGTCTGTCATTTCTTCTTTCTCTCTGGCCCTAGTTAGGATAATACCTAAGCTGTGTAAGGTATGGTATTTAAGTCATATTATAGTGAGAATAGGCCAAATTCAGGGGAACTAAAATGCAGGACGACTTCCACAGGTGTGTCAGGGTGGCCACACTCCCACCAGCTTATCTTCTCTCTCCACTAGAAAACCAGAGTGAAATGGATGGATAGGGTACTTCCACCTGTGTGGGGACCACATGTTTGTCCTGGAGCCCTGTGGGGAGCCACATCCTGAGAGCAGCTAATATCACCCAGAGAGGAATCCTCACCACCCAAAGAGTGTGGACTTGAGGAGTGGCTCACTCTCCTGGTTTAAAAGGGGTGTAGATCCATGTACCTCTTAGCAATGTCTAGGCTCTAAATGCTGCCTGTTGTCCACCATTTATTTGACCAGTGCCATATAACTCTGAATTCCTAATAGCATATAGCTTTTTTTTTTTGTTTGGAACCTGGCTGTCTTCTGTATGAAAGATTAAAGCCCATGCATTTCTTGCCTACCTATTCTGATCACTTATCTGCGGCTGCTTTGAGTACTATGTTGAGAAAAATTCTGAAGGGCTTCCTTAAGACTTCTAAAATTCCTGTATGAGAAACATACTAACAACCATAGTCCTGCCAGTGCACATTTGAAAAGCTCTGTGGTAGGAATTCTGATGCCTTTCTCTAATTCTAAAGTAGCCACGGCTATCCCCCTCTCTTAATTTTTTGAAAAAAGCAAAATTTTCATTTCTATCACACTTGCCTATCAGGAGACGTGACGTATCTCATGGCATTACCAAATTTTAGAGCTACATGACTCTTTAGAGAGCACTTAGGATAAGCATCATGTTTTATAGAAAGTGAAAACCGAGGCCACCAGAGGTTAATTCCTCAAAGGTCAAACATCTCATTAATGCAAGTCTCCTCACTCCCATTTGTCTTTCGTAAGACCTTTGCTTCCAGGGTGGAGAATCTGTCGTTATTTTGTTTCCATGCTAGTAAAAAACAAAACAGAGCAAAACAACAACAACAAAGTGGGATTGTATAAAGTCAGAGCGGTGATGGGCATTGAGTGGTAAGGATATTCCTTCAAGTCTAAGAGCCTAGCTCTCTCACTTGCTCCTTGAGTAAACACGAGTAAGTGGCTTAGCTGGCTGAGATTTGGCTTCCTCAGCTTCCCATTGAACTGGACATAAGCATTGTAAATGTTTAGTGGAATCCTAAACAGGGAGACTACAGCACTGAGCCTCTTTTAACAGATACTATAAATGATGATTGAGTTGGACTCAATGATTCCTTTCTGTTCGGAAAGCTTTGGTTAGAGACACTAGTTTCTCTGAACTGTCTGTAAGGGGTTCATGCTTTCTTCAAGACTGTTGCATTGTGTAAGGTAGTCTGTAGCATGTGAGTCTTTGGTTGGTTATCAATAAAGCTTTAGTCCATACCTATTTCAGACAATATATTTGTCATCCTCATCACTACTACTACAACAACTAATACTAGTAACTGTCAAGGTATATCTTGAGATGTGGCTTTGATTTTAACAAGATAAAACTGACAGAGTACTTCCTATAATTCTCAATTCCCTAATATATAGTATCTTTCTACCAAAGTTTATATTCTATATTCTAATATATATATCAGCAAACTGATGTGTTTAGATTGACTTTTTTTCTTACTTTGTTTGGTTCCAGGATGGTTTGGCACTCACTATATCATCCGGATTGTCATTGAACCCCAGATCCTCCTACACTGTCTTCTTGAGTTCTGGGATTACACATGTAGTCCTACACCATGCCTAGCTGGTCTTTATATCTCACATAGTTTGAGTTAGTATGGCTTTCCTTTTATTGGTATAATATTTCTGGGTTTGCCTGAAGAACATACTCCAGAGATCCAGCATGCAGCTGCAAGTGCCTTTCTTTTCCTCAAGGAGATTTGCAGAGGAGAAAAGAGAGGCCAGCATGCTGGTGATAGCTTCAGGGTGGACAGGAATGTGTCTTCCTGTCTGGAGGGCTGGAGTGGGAGCTGGAATGCTCAGGGAGTCACTTTTCATGCTGGAACGGCATGTGTCTCCCAAGCCAAAGCTTAGCTATTTCCTGCAAATGAAGATGTTTCTTTTCTCCTTTTCCAGTTCAAATATTTATAAAGACACAGCCTGGGTGGGAACTAATCACTCCATGCTCTCAATATGGCTCTGTACATTTAAGTCCCAGTATTGACTTAGGAAGGAGGATTATTAGTCTATCAGCAGTCATTCCTCCTTCTTGCTGCCTTTCTTTTCAGAACAACCTATTTTTTTAATCTCTCATGTCCTAGAAGGTAGTTTCTAGAGGTCTGTCTTTCAGAGGCAAGGAATGAGGCTTACTCCTGTTTTATCAGAGTTAAGATATCTAAGCCGGGCAATGCAAAGCCAGGTAGCACTTCCGAAGCTTTTGGTTTTTCCAGTGTCCTGAGTCTGTGTTTGTGGGTTTCTACCAGTGTTTTCCTAGCTCATTCGATTTGCTTCTTGTGGTGGGGAAGATGTGAACCTTCTATCCAACCTTGGTTCAGAAACCTGAAGGTCAGAAATGTGGGCCTTGTATGAAGAGGTGCTCAGTGTCTGTCTGTCTCGCAAATGAGAGATTGCTGCGGTGCTCAGGGGAAGAGGGAGAAATCACTAGGATGGAAGGCACAGCGCAGCTCCAGTTGAAGGACCAGGAGGGTCCTGAGTGCGTTGTGAAGAGGAGCCTCCTGATGGGATATCACATCTAGACGACTGGGCAGGGAAGCCCACCTGAGACCTTCCTCTGCTCTATTCAGAGAAGCCATTCAGTCGGATACATAGACATGGTGATTCAGAACTACAAGAAGACAGAGTGGAAATGCTCCAGAAGTCATTCTTCATGGGGTCATTGTATAGAAAAGGGATTGTAGCCAGTAAGAAGGAATTCAATGACTAAGGTTGGGACTAAGGTCAGTTAGTGATAAGACATTGCAACTCTTATGCAGAAGCCAACAAGGTCAAGGGCAGCTGAGATTCAATCAAGAGCCCAGTTTTAAAGTCTATTAAGTATGCAATGAAGATACTGTTGGTATCATTTAGTCACTTGTGAAAGTGTAGACCAGATTTTGACTTTCTCAATAGCTCTTTGCTGCATGAGCAGTGAGAACACTTGACAGAGAGTATGAAGGGAGGTTGTGTAGAAAAATATACTACAGTGATGGTAGCTCATTGTCTCAGACTAGTTAGTGCCCTTACTGATGATGGTTGGCTCTCTTGGGCTTCGTCCTTTCTTCCCTTTCTGAAAAATATGTTGAAAATAATTTAAAATTTAAATATAGAAACATTAACAAGATAAAAAGATGAAATATTAATTCATTACACATTATTTCTAATCTAAAATCTAAGAGAAAAGGGCCTACCTTGGATGTCCTACCCACTTCTAACTTTCTTTCAGCCATTTGAGTGACTGGCTCTCTTTTTATCTGTCAGGATTAAGGTTTTCATTTAAATTCATCAGGTCTGGGCAAGTGGGATATCTGTTTCAATATGTAAGAAACCATCTTTCCTTTCTTTCCTTTAACTGTCATGTGAATTGTCAGTATTTAGCATGCATCAAGGAGCTGAATCCAAACGAAATGTTCTAGAGGAGTCATAGAAAACTCTACCGTCAGGCTTCTACTTAACGCAGTCTGTTTAGATACCCATAAATATAGGAAATATGTACCAGTTAACCCAATCACATTGTTTGACTTAATATACTATGCGAGTGAATGAGGGAGGATGCTCTGGAAGCCAAGTTCATATATGACACTCTATACTAAAAAGACCTAATTAAGATCATCAAGTTAGCTCCCTGATTTGCACATGAAAAGACCCAGTTATGGATGTAGCAGACTGATTGCACAGCAAATTATGAGAAAAACGTTTCTTCCTTCTGCTGCCCAGACACTATTTCCGTATTAATTTTGTAGGCTGGAAAGCTCCCGTTGCCATTAATTATATCTAGTCAAACTGGAACAAGTAGAGATGGATTGATAATAAAACAGGATGAAGCAGAAAATCATGCAGAATATCTCACCAGCTGAAAGAGCTTGGAAAGGGCAGACTTATGAACATCTGTGTAAGGATGCTAGCTGGCCAGTGCCAGGAGCATGAAGCTGTCTTTAAGAACAAAGCACTCCTTTTCGGACCCGTCTTGTGCAGTGTCTTCTTCTCCCTTTTTAGGAACAGTGCCTGTAGAATCACTTCATATTGATTCCAAAATATCTCTTTATGCCTTAATTCACTAATCATACCCCTGTCAATGTTTTCTGGGAGTCTGATTGTCTGATAACAGTGCAAGAGGTCCATCATAGGCAAAGCAAGTATTTCAGTTCTCAAATGGTCTACTAATTAAAGTCATGTAAAGAGAGTGCTGTCCATGGGCCAATCATTGGGAACCTGCTTTCTTTGATGTAAGTGAGCCCAGGCATTCAGATCTTGTTCTGATTTAGAATGGTGCTTGTTTCTGCTCTGAAAGCCTCAGGACCTGTCCCACAGGGGAAGAACGTTCGAGAAAGGAGGTTATCATTCACCCTGGCCAAGTGCTTCTGTCTTCCTGAGTACAAGGGTGAAACCTGGATGCTGGCTGAGTTATCATTTCCTCTGGGATTTCTAGATCTCTGAAGGCTACTGCTGTGACTTCCAAAGGCTCCCAGTTTCTACTCTGGATGGAGATACTGTTGGAAAACAAGATCTTGTTTCTTGTTGTGGGTAGCCTGGCTGGGTTTGCAAAGAGCGCTGGTTTCCTTCAGACTTCAGTCAGCATAGTTTTTACTTGGTGAGTTGTATACTGGGTCATGTTTCCTTACATTTTGTCCTAAGTTGTCTGAGCTCAGTGTTTTCATTGCTGATGCGAGAGGAGATGCTCTGGATGTTTGGTCCTAAAATTTAAGCATCCTCAGTTCTAGATCAGAATCAACAGAACCATCACACATCAGATAACAGCATAGTCTGAAGCCCGATAGCCCAAATGCTCATGACCTTTAGAAATTTCTGGGTTGGAGGGCACTCTAATCTCTTTTTTCAATATACACTCCCTATCACCAGCACCATGTAAGCAAATCTCTGCAATTAACACAAAAGACTCAATTATTTATTTGACCAGGAAATATACGGATTAAATAAGAATAGTATATGAGATGATGTGCTGTATGTTTGATTTAAACACATAGAAAATTGATTAATAAACTTTGTTCTGTCTCTGTCTCTCTCTGTATGTATCTGTCTCTGTGTCTGTCTGTCTGTTTGTCTGTCTGTCTGTCTCTCTCTCTGTGTATGTGTGTGTTGTCATGTGGTGTGGTACTGTGTGGTGTGTTTATGTGTTTATGTGTTTATGTATTTATGTGTGGAGGCCAGAGTCCAACTTTGGGAATTATTTCTTTCAAACCATCTGCTGTGTGTTTTGAGATGTAGTCTCTCAGTAGGACCTATGACCACTAAGTATGTGAAACTGGCTGCCTTGCAAGATAAAAGGACCCTCTTGTGTCCATTGCCAGGCACTGATATTACAGGTACATGCCACCATATCTAGCTTTTGTATGTGGATGATAGAGATCAAACTCAGGTCCTCAAGCTGTGCGAGGTTTTGTGTACTATTTGAGCCATACCTCCAACCTCCGGTCAATAAATATTAAGAAAAAAATTGAAGCCAGGTAAATTAGAAAGATTCAGATTATATTTCCCCTAAAATGTAGTGCAAGGTAGAAATAAAGTAAGGAATACGAAGCTGCAATATGCTAAGAGCTGGTAGAACATAAGCTGTGTAAAAATCAGGCGTAGGTACTTATGCAGTGGATGTGTTCAGTGGTTCTTTTTTCTACCTCTGAATCTGTTGCTGGAATCTCTTGTCCTGTCCCTTTTCATAACCTTCTCAGAGGGGTATATGTGCTTTCCCTATAGGGGCTCTATTTGTCCTGCCAAATTGCATTCTGAAAATCAGCTTTTCAAACTGAAGCTCTAAGGACACACAAACAAGGCTGAAAACTGAAGAATGGCCTAAAGGAATGGCCCTTGTTAAGAAGTTAAAGTGAATTCGGGAGGCCCTATGGAGCAAGCTCATATTTCCCAAGGAACCTGCTGACTTGTGCCAGTTGAGGCGTCCAGTCTCTCCAGATGAGCCTTAAGCTTTGTGTACTGGGCCCATGACAATGATAGACTACTCACTGCACCAAGAAAAAGATGAACCAACAGTAGGATTCTCAAGCAACCATCAGAGTGAGATGGTAATTGTCTTCATTAGGAGGTTTTCTGCTCATGTTCTCCTTCTTGGTTTCGAGTATCTATTTTTCAATAGTCTTCTGCCACCACCTCTAAATTTCCTGTTTTTAAAAAATATTCTTATGAAATATAAACTAAGTTTAACCTTGACTACTTTTACTGTTCACATTGTTCATATGCATAAGAAATATATTTTCTTGTGAATTTCTCAGAGTACTACATTTTTGCATCCCAGGGTTGGAATCTTATAAGAACACTAGTTGTTTCTGCTTGCCCAGAACTGTTTCCTTTTCTATTTACAATAAGCCCATTTTGTTTTAAGGAAACAGGCTTTTTTATCTCTAACCATGTGGATCAGTAAGATTAACCACTGTACCCTGTACCAAAGTTGTCCTAGCATCAGACTTGGTCACTGACTGCCTTAGCGATTGGATCAATTGAGTTCTTTAAAAAGTCTGTCTGGATTTTTGGTCAGTGGTTGGAACTCTTAGGAAAGAGAAGCTTTCATGGTTATAGGATTGCTAAGCTGTAATAATGTAAGCTTGGACTTTCCAAAGCCACAAGGTATAAATGAGGCCAACCTGGAATAGATTCTGGTTGTGGTAAACATTGGTGTTTGCCACTGGGACATATCTCAGCAAAATTAAAATGCTCCAATCACAAGGTTTATTAACTCAATTTAAAATGCATAGAAAGAAGTGAGAAGAGTCAGATGGGATAAGTTAATGCATCTAAGATGGGGTGCAAATGAGCTGCAGAGCCCTCTGTGCAGCTAAGGGCAAATTCAAGGGCTTAATGCATTCACAGAAAGGCTCTTGAATTTGCTTCTGTGAGACAGTCCTGGAGTCCATGGGACAGTTAGACTGATGTGTGTACTCTTGTTCACCTGTTTTTTCTACCAGGGTGATTGAGATGGTGGATATTTGGCCATATGTTATCAGTTTGACCTCTTAGGGATTAGAACGTGAGTGGCTGAAATAAGGTATACTGATGTTTCACAAGCTTAACCTTAACAACAACAACCATGAGCAACAAAGCTTGGCTGAATTTCCTGCTTGTCATTACTTTGTATGTGGAATCATGCATCATTTCTTTAATAATTTAGTATTACACAGCCCCCTTAGTAGGGAACAACAGAAGCCCTATACCAGGGCTCCTTGGATGCTACACTATGGGACTTTGTCTGCTGCTGAATTAATCTATATCCTGTCTGATTCATAAACTATAGCAATGAGTAAAGTTGCTTTGCTGTTTCTGAGAGGTACTTTAGCAAATAATTGAACACAGAGTCATGATGACTTCTCACACATGGGCCACAGAGGGACTTGATCAGACTTCTGTCAAGTATGTGTCATACCAGAAAGATATAGGGACAAATATGTCTTGCCTCAGGTATAAATAGCTATTTAGTCAGATGACTAATTCTAGTTGCAGTTCTTGGCTGATGATATATGAGGCAGAAAGGTACAATCAATAGTGTGGAGATTTGAATGAGAGTAATCCCAAAGGCTCATATGTTTGAATGTTTGGTCCCCAGTTACTTGAGAAGGATTAGGATGTATAGATTTGTTGCAGTAGGTATGTGGAGGAGTTATGTCACTGGTGTGGGCCTTCCCTCTCTCTATGCCTGCTGCCTGCACATAAAGATGCTACTGCTCCAGTGCTATGCCTCTCTGTCTGCTTCCCACCACAATCATGTGCTAACCCTCTAAACTGTAAGCAAGACCCCACCTAAATGCTTTCTTTCGTAAGAGTTGTCTTGGACATGGTGTTTCTTCACAGCAATAGTAACCAAGATAGAAGTTTACACCAGGGAATGACATATTGCTGTGATAGGCCTGACTGTGCTGTTTGTTGGAGAAATATGGAAGGCTTTGGGACCCTGGATTAGTGAAGTCATTGGCTTCTTCAAGTGGGGCTCAATGGGCCATCCTAGTAGGAGTAGGAAGACAGTGGTACTGAGAGCTATATGAACTTTGCATTTCTAGCTCAAGAGCTTTCAGGGGAGAAGAGTACTAGTAAGTAGCCTAGAGATTCCTCTCAGAATATTTTGGCAAAGAATATGGCTGCTTTTTGCCCTTGTCCTGAAACTTTGCCTGAAGTTAAATTGAAAACTTTTGGATTAAAGGCTTTGGAAAAAGAGATTTCAAAGACAATCTAGTACTCATGGTGTCATGCAGTTATTAGTAATCAATCACTCAAGCAGATCAAAAATGAAAAGGAGCAAGCTAGACAAAGGGAAAACCAGACAATACAATTTGAGGAGAAAAGAGGCAGCAGAAAATGTAATGTTGGGTCCAGGACCTGTGCTCAAGCAGATAAAAAGCTTAAAGCAAGGCCTGCGTCAAACTGGAATAAAAAGCTGCTCCTCTTGGGGTAAGATCCCACCCAGCTAATCTTCCAACTTGTAAAAAGAAATTGAAGGAAAGCTTAAGCAGCAAAGGAAACCCCCAACAAAGGAAAGTTTGTGCAAATGTAATTCAAGAAGGAACAGAACTTGGGAGTTTTGGCTACACATTTCTGGATTTAGAGTCAAGAAGGATACTGGAAAGGGGTCTTAGAAATCGTCATCTTAGGTTAAGGAACGCCACTGAGGCCAGGCAGGGGAGTCCCTTGATGAAGACCATTGTGTGAGGCTGTGAAGGTGAAACCTGGATTGTGTTGGAAATTCCAGAGCAGACTGGGTGTGGAACCAGCTCAAGACAGAGTAGTGTGCTCAGTCAACAATGCTAAAGGAGTGGGAGATCTTAAGATCATTTTGGTATTAGACATGAAGATGCAAAATTTGGACATTTCCCTGCTCACTTTCTGTCTTTCTTTTTCCAGTATTTACTCACTATGCCCTCTTTCCTCTCTTTTGGAATGGTAATGTATATTCTGGGCCATTGTAAAGGTGTATTTTTTTTTTTTTAATTTTATGGGAGGGTTACAGTTAAGAGTGTGCCTTGAGTCCCAGAAGAGACATTGAACTTTTGACTTTTAAACAGTATTGACACTATGGGGGCTTTTGAATACAGTTGGACTGACTGTATCTTGCTTTATAATATGACTGCAAGCCTATGGGGTTTAGAAAGTAGAATATAATGGTTTGGGTGAGAATGGTCCTTAGAAGCTCATATATCTGAATGCTTTGTCCCCAACTAGTGGAACTGTTTGGGAAGGTTTAGAAGGTGTGGTCTTTTTGGAGTAGGTGTAGCCTTGTTGGAGGAGATGCTTTGAGGTTTCAAAAGTCCACACAAGACCCAGGATATCCCTCTTTCTGAGTATTGCCTGCATATAAGGATGTAAAGCTCTCAACTACTGCTCTAACATGATGCCTGTGTGTTTCCCACCATGATGATTGTGGACTAGCTCCCGAAAATATAAGGAAGCCCCCAGTTAAATACTTTGTAAGAGTTGCCTCGGTTATGGTGTCTCATGACAGCAACAGAACACTGACTTGTAGGTGTGTGTGTGTGTGTGTGTGTGTGTGTGTGTGTGTGTGTGTATGTGTCTGTGTGTCTCTCTGTGTGTGTTCATTCTTCTCCAAAATTCACGTGTTGAAACATAATCAACAATGTGCTAGAATTAAGAAGTAGGGTTTTAGAAGGTGATTAAAGCATGGAGGTGTAGCCCTAGTGAATGGGTTTAAGAGCTTTGTGAAGGAGGTTTCACACAGCATTCATCTGTCTTGCCCTTTCACCTCTGTCGTGTTGAATGCACTGAAGATGGTGGGGAGTAAGACGCTGTACTATGATGTGTGTACATCTTTACTAACCCAGAGAGCTCAGGGACAGCAGTTGGAACCTTCATCGTGTTCATAATTTATAGAATATGAGGTTTTGCTGAGCAATGCCAGTTCATCTTACCCCTGATCCCTTCTCTTGACACTACTTAGTGAATCCCATACATGATAATTCCCAAAGCTAATGAATTCACACACAACAGTGTTCGTGGACGTACATAAACCCAAATGCTACAAATGGTTTCAGACTCTCCCGTTAAGCCTTGGCCTGGGAGCAGTCTACTGTCACCTAACATGGCCTCCTGATTAGCAAGCCCTCTCTCACTGGGAATCATCGCAACTCCTCAGTGTAGGCCACAGTGTTTTCTTTGTAATTAACCCCTCACTTTATAGCTAATGGTGCTTACAGTTTGGCCTCTAATGTGGCTAGCTAGTAAGTCACCCTGAAGGCTGCTTTCCACGTGTGAGTGCAAAACATTTCTAAGTGTTTATGCAGCACAGGGGGTGTCAGAAAGTTGCTTAGAAAGCTAATGGCAAATTCCTTCAGGACTAAGAAACATCCTATGGGATTTGATTCCCTTCTTCCTCTTTCTATTTATCTATTTGTTCCAACAACACACCTGAGCCCATCCCCCTTCAGTGTGTTCTGTGACTTAAGCCATGCCTTTCCATGTGCCTGGGAATATCTGATTATGAGCAGCTAGAGACTCAGAGTTCAGAGAACTTGACAGAAGAATTATACTGCCTAAGAAGCTTTCAAAAGCTAGAATCTTTGCTCTATACCTGCAAATGCAGAGACTCACTTACTGAAGGCCAAAGGAAAAAGCTCAGACTGTTAAACACTAAAGATGCTAACAAATAGTTCCCCTCATAATTATGCATAAATAAGAGCAAAGACAAAGATACACACAAGAAAACAAAAGTCCCTAAGAACTAGACATGAGAGATCAAGTGTGCCATCTGTTGCTGGAGTGGTAGGTTTGGTGGCAATCATGCTAAGAAGCTGGCTAGATTTTCCTGCTAACTAAGGGCATGTTAGATGCTGTCTAAAGCACACACCTGTATTCTTACATAGTCCTGAGGCTAATGCAGTGAAGTGAACACAACTTAGCATGTGAAGACTCTCAACTGCACCCCTAGTCAACTATAGCAATTACCTGTGTACAGCTGTCTGCCCAGGGTCAGTCTTGTCTGGCCTGCAGAGCAGAGTGCCTCACTGTGCAGCTGATGTTACATATTTCTATTGTGCAGTATTATAGCTTTAGGAAATTTTCCTCTCCAAGACTTTATCTTCAGTCTAATTCTATTCTATTTGAGCATCTTTTCCATTCAAGTAGTTCCTAACACAAATCCTGCAGCAATGTAAAACTACAGGGTAAAGAGAAGGCTCTAGGCACAAGAGAATATGGATGCAATATCCATGAACTTGTAAATGTCATAGTCTGATGTTAGAGACAGACCAATAAACATAAAGTTCCAATGCATGAATGAATAAAGGTCTTGTCAGTTGGTACAAATAGTATTCAAGTGATGGTTGTATTGCTACCAGTTCTCCAATGGATCCTCATGAGTAGTGCAGTCAGTGACATTTGTAGAAAAGGAAGTGAAAGGGACTATGAAGGAGAGGAAATTGAGGACTCTTTTGAATGGCTACACTAGGATTTGTTCCTTCCCTCAATTGTACAGCTGTACCCAAAGCTCCTAGTTATTTCCCACAGCAAAGCCCAACTCTTTCTCATGGTTCAAGGTTGGACACTGACTTAAGCTCAGACCATCAGTTCACTTCCTATTGTAGAAGGCATTACTGTTTATGGCAGCTGAGATTCCAAGGACAATGTTTCAGGGGAAAACTAAAGCAAACTAAATTTTCAGCTGCAGCCTCCACCTTGAACTCTGTGACCTTGAGCAAGTTGCTTAGTCTTTAAGGAGATGAATTTTCTTATCTTTTAAGTTATAAAATATAATATCTGATTTAGAGGATTGTGTGAGTCTTTGATGAGTGAACGAATGTAGTGTTAAAAACAGTTCCTATGGCTCAATAAATACTGGCCATGATTATTCCTGGGAGCTTAGAAACTGAGAGAAGAAAGAAATGGCTTTGTCTGGGTGGCTAATCAGTATGCTGGGAAGTAAGTTACTTCCAATTGCATGGAGAAGCCTCATTATTTTATCCCCATGGGCCATAGAAATATCATTGTTTTATATATAAAGTGGGTGAGATGCAGAAAGTTTGCAAGCCTGGCTGAGCAGGCATCAGTCTCTGGTTTAGCTTTTTAAGTTTTGCTGTACTGAAGCCTCACGTCTACCCTGCAGCTTGGTATTTTTCCATCACAGCTCCTCTTTTTCCTGACCGTTGTTTAAATGTATTTCTATCACCTATAGAAGCCTGATTAAAAGAGTCATAATGGCAGAGACAATCCCAAAAGTCTCAGCTTCTACACTCATTTTCTCATGTGGCAATTTGCAGAAGTTCCATCAGAGTCACCCTCATGTGCTGACTGCTGAGTTGAAATACAAGCTTGGATGTAGCTCAGTTGGTATAATGATTTCCTGAAATACACAAAGCTCTGGGTTTGATTCCCATCATAAATCAGGCTTGAAAGTATACATCTGTAGTCTCGGTACCTGGAAGGGGAGGACAGGAAAATCAGCAGTTCAAAGTCAGCCTTGGGCATACATGTGTTTGAGGCCCACCTATGATATGTGAAACTCTGCCTCAAAAGATATTATTGAAAGGGCTAGAGAAACAGCTCAATTGGTAATATATTTGCTGTACAAATGTGGAGACTACAACTCATATCTCCTGCACCCACATACAAACCCAGGCCTGATGTCATGAGCCTGTAATCCCAGCATGAGGGATATAGAAACAGAAGCATCCTTGGTGCTTGCTGACCATCCAAGGTCAAATGAAAAGATCTTATTTCAAAAAATAAGGTGGAGCGTGATAGAGAAGACACCAGTGGACCTCTGGCTTCCTCATGTATGTGCATGTACAATCCTTTATATAAGTGTACGCATGCATACATGAACATGCATACAAGTAGACAGCACACACACAGAACAAAATAGTTTTTTAAAAGTCCAAATATTCTCCTTACACCCCACCCAATTCCCACTGACCTAAGTGGCAAAGTCATAGCAGCAGCACACATATTACACAGAGTGTTCTAGTGTGATGGTAGTGAAACATGTCTGTCTTACTTCATAAGTAACTGTGTTGGGGAATGAATCAGTTCCTGTTCTTAATCATTTACCATTGCGATAAGTTCTGTTTACCATTTCCCAGCATAACTCTTGCAACAGTTTAGAAAAATTGGTCAGCTTACCTTGTGTATCAAATGGATAAGCTATGGGCTTACATTTCTGAGAAGGGGATACTTAGGTGACAATGAGGAAGTGTTTCTGGAAAGATGAATAAAGAAAAAGCATCTGCTGACTAGAAAATAGTCAACAAACTGGTTTAGGCAACATTTCTGCTTTGAAGAGTTTCAGGGAAACTGCAATTTGTTTGTTAAGCCACCATGTGGAAACGCGAAAATGAAGGAAAGTAGAAGCTTATCTGAGCATTGGAATGTGTTGTGAAATCACCGACATGTCAGGAGGCATTTCTTAGAGGTCTAGGACATCATGCTTTTAATCTATGTCACTTTGCCGTGTGACCTGTGATCAGTCAGTGCTCTGATCTGCGTTAACCTTTCAGTTACCTTCCAAAGTTATGTGTGAAGAAGGGCAAGACCAGCCACTTGCTGAGTGGGGGTCAATGGCTTCTGGAGGGTCATTGATGACTTCCTCAAGATGTTTATTAATTACTACCATCTGAAAAACTTCTGCCTGAAGCTCAGTGTTCACATCACACAGTTGTAGCATTATATCATTACAGGAATAAGGAAGTGCAGTTACCCCTCAGGAGACCTGCTTTCGTGGGGTGGTCAGCCAGAGCTGTAACTCCCGCAATAGCAGACTTCCTGTCTGCTGCTCTGCTGTGTACCTTCCAAGTTCAGCTCATAGCCGAAGTCTGCCACTGGTACTACATATTCAGGAAGAAAGATGGGGAGAAGAGCAGCCTTACCTGTCAACTTCCCTCAAAGAGCCTTTTTTTGTGCGTTTCTCTCCTGCTACTTCCTGTTTTGTCCTATTAGCCAGAATGTGATCACTTTAATGTAATTAAGAAAGTTGGGTAGAAGAAGATACTCACGACTCTAGCTAAAATTTAAGGCCTCTATTACCATAGCAAAGGGCAGAATTCTAATATATATATATATATATATATATATATACATATAATATATCTAATCTAATCTAATATATAATGTATGTATAATCTAATATATATCTGCCTAACACCCACCAGGACTCAGCTCCAATCTCTCGCTTCAGAGGTCACCTCTGTCCATGTTGTCAATAGTGATCCTTTCCCACACTTGCTTTGTAACAGAATCTGTTCAGTCTTATTGCCTCTTTGCATGACTAGAACAAAGACCCTAGGGTACTACTCCTTTTTCTATTTTACTGCTGTATACTGTCCCCTAGGCTTCACAGTGCCTAGCACACAGTGGGGGTGTACTGAATGAGGAAACCAAAGTGTCATTGTGACTAAGCATAGGGCTTTGAGGTAGTCTTGGGCCTACTCCTAATTAAAATTATGATCTCGGCCAAGTGACATATTCTATATGTTTAGACTTCATTATTTATTTAAAAAGGGAATAGGTGAGGAGTGCATATGACCAGAATATATTGTGTATGTATATGAAATTCACAAAAAATAAAACATTATTTTTTTTTCTTTTTAAAATTAATTTATTCAGAGTACTCTCAATTGTGATCCCTTTGCTTGTCTCCTTCCTTTCTCCCCTCACTCCCTCTTACCCTCATTCCCCTCCCCTAGGTCTGTGACAGAAGAGGACCTCCTCCCCCACCATATGGTTACAGCCCATCAAGTCTCATCTTGGTAGCCGTCCTATTCTTTCTCTGAGTGCCACCAGGTCTCTCTACCAAAGGGAAATGGTCAAATACGGAGCACCAGAGTTCATGTCAGAGTCAGTCCCCACTCTCCACACAACTGTGGATACTGTCCTGTCCCTTGGATAGATCTGAGTAGGGGTCCAATATTTACTGCATGTATTGTCCTTGGTTGGTGCAGTAGTTTGAGCAAACCCCCTGGGTCTAGATCTGCCCGTCATGATGTTCTTCTTGTAGGCTTTTAGGACCCTCTGGGTCCTTCTATTTCCTCATTCCCCCATTTTAAAATAGAGGAATTGGAGAGGATTGAAGGAGTGCTGCTTTGTGCCACAGCAAACAAAATGATGTTAGCTTTTACACATGATTGTGGTTAAAATTATCTTTCCTACTCATGGATAGGCATCTGGTCTGGAGATTGAGATGGAGCTTCCTGTAGGAATGCACCGGGGGGAGGGTTAATGGGTAACTTGGAACTAATCTAACAAAGTGGGAGCATAGCAAGGACCAGTATAAATTCAGGGACCACATGTACAAAGGGCAGGAGGAGACATACTGAAGAACTGAAAACAAACAACAGTGAAGCAATGTAGTCAGAGTGAGGAATGTGCCAGAACAGAGAATGGATGGGCTATCAGGGCTGGAACAGGCGTGGTCTTCTGTACAGAAAACACTATCCCAGCGCCAAGGGAGCCCATTCCAGGGTCCGAGCCCTGACAGGTCTGCAGTGCATACAAACCCTGGCTTCAGTGGGAGGACGCAGTGTGCAGAGGACAGCTTCTGTGAATGGAAGCTCTATTGCATGTGCTCTGTCTTTCATTTTTTTAAAAAGGTGCCTGGACAAGGCAAAGTTTTGTATATGCACTTTCAAATGCAACCTTTCTGCCTATGTTTCAAGGCTCTTGGCAGGGAGAGCTGAGCTCTAGCCACGTCCAGTTGGTTGTTCCTTCTCTTCTTCTCCACAAGAGGGAAACTTTAAAATATGCTTAAATGATTTTAAGTTATCAAAAAAATGCAGCTGAACCACAAATGTTTTAGTATATTATTTTGCCAGACTTATACTTAGAATTATTGAAAGTCAGGAAAATATTCAAAATAGTTTATTTTAGGCCTGGGAACTTAGCTCAGCTGGTAGAGTGCCTCCTGAGTGTGCATGGGGACTTGAGTTCAGTTCCCAGAAGTGTGTAAAATAATAGCTGACTTTAATAATTGTTTCTCAAGCTTAGATAGTCTATTGGTGGGCCAGCCATATTTAGGTTAATAAGAAAGATATATACAACTTGAAACTCATTTTTATATTTTCTATAGGACCTATTTTTCTTATTTTCATTTCAACAGTTATGAATTGTTTTTCACACAATTTATATTCTATTCACAATAATACTCTAAAGGGTTTGTATTCAAATACTACACATTTGAATATATTTAATGAAAATAGGCATCAAAGCCAATATAAAATATTTTGTATATATTTTCTGAAAGGTTATCTATTGACTATTTTATTTATATTTTCAGAGAACTCCACTTTGCTGCCCAGACTGGTCTGAAACTTACTGTATAACCTTGAACTTTTGGTAATCCTCCTGTTTCAGCCTTTTGAATGTTCTGTGGGCCACCACATCCAGATTTTCAGAAGAGTTATATTTCTTCTAAAATATTCAAAATTAATTCATAAAACCAAATTATTTAGTCAAGACACAGAAATGAAAGCATCTAAACTGAAAAGGAAGAGTTAAACTATCCCCTATTTATGAATAATATTCTTACATATAGGAAACCATAAAACATGTTGGAACTAATAAATAAATTCAGCATGTTTTCAGAATACAAAATAGCACACAAGGTCATTTGCTTTTCGACATACTAACAATAAACAAATGAGAATGAAATTAAAGGAAAAATTACAATTATAATAGTTTCAAGGAGGAATACATTTAACTAAAGAGGTGAAAGCCTAATACACACTGAAAAGTCATCAAACATTTCTGTATGTAATAAAGCACAACCCAACAATACCATTTTTAAAGCTGGAAAGGGACGTTACAGGGCATTTCTCCAAAGAAGATGTACAAGTGTGGACTGTACGCCTGAGAAGATGCTCACTTGTATGGGTGACTGCAGTGGTTCTCAACCCATGGGTCATGACCCCTTTGGAGGTTATATATCAGATATTCTGCATGTCAGATATTTACATTTGATTCATACCAGAAGCATCTCATAACAGTTATGAAGCAACAACAAAATAATTTTATGGTTGGGGTCAGCGCAACATGAGAAACTGTATTAAAGGGTCATAGCTTTATGAAGGTTGAAAAACACTGGATTAAGGAAATGAGGATAAGAGCCACAGTGAAACACTGCCTTACATTATTAGAATATCTATTATGAATGAGAAATACAACAGGAATAGGATAGATGACTCAGTAAGGAAAGTGCCCTTGGAAGCAACACTCACAACACATCAGCATGTACCTGTAAGCCCAGCTACTAAGAAGGCGGATGTGGAGACAGGAAGATGGCTGAGGCTGCGTGGCCAGTCTGTCTTGCTAAAGGTATGAGTTCCAGAGTCAGTAAAAGATTCATCTCAAAAAATAAGATGGAGGCTGCCATCCAATGTTGACCTCTGGCTTCCATCTACGCCTATACATATGTAAATGCACACGCACATGCACCCACACAAACACAGTTACATAACACACATGAACAGACAATAACCATGTTAACTAGGTTGAATATAGAAATCAGAATATTTGTACACAGTGGGAATATAAGGCAGCACAGCCATTATGGAAAACAGAGTGTGGATAGAGGAAGGAGCCTGCACTCAGAGGGCTCGCTGTGCCACGGAAGGGCTATGGTTACTGTTGGCTCTTACACATCCAGGCAGATTTTAATCTTGGAGTAATATGATCGGCATATCCAATTTAATGAATGTTCCTTCTTCTTAACCAAATTGTAGTTATCACTGAACCTCCAAAATCATATCATAGTTATTATATACCTGGATATAATAAACATATTTAAAGAGAATCCTCATATGATTGAATAATCTTATTTCTGGGTTAGGTTTATCCTAAGAAGTTGAAAGCAGAGTCTCAAAGAGATTCATGAATGGTTGTGGCCATCACAGAACGATTTTCAGTGGCCAAAATGTACCCACCAACAGAAGAATGGATGGGACGTATGTATAACAGAATGTCACATATGCATATCAATTTTGTCTTTATAAGGAGGAAACTCTAAATGTGCCATATGTAGATGTGTTAGACTTTTCTCTGCTGTGGCAAAATGCCTAACTAGAATTTGCGGAGTACAAGAACTATTTTGATCTATAGCTTCAGTCTGTGGTTGCCTTGTCTCATGTCTCATGCAGCATCATGGTGGAAGAAGGACGAGGGCAAAGGAAGTTCTTCCCTTGAGGTGGCTAGGAAGCAGAGATCAGAGTGGACAGGAAACAAGATACTCCTCTTAAGGATCCACTGTAGTTACCTACATCCTCCAAAAGCTTCTTGCACCTCTCAGTGTATCTCTACTCTCTAGGGGCTAAGACATGCAAGAAGCTTTTGGGGAGACCCTTCATTTGTAAATCATAGCAACGGATGAATCTTGAGAATATTATGAAAATAAGCTGGGTACTACGTGACTCTACCTGTAAGGAGATACTTGGGAGCAGCCGGCTTCACAGGAAATGAGAATGGAGTGACAGTTGGCAGAGGTTGCAGGGAGTGGTATGGAGTCCAATCTTGACAGGAAAGGCATCTGGAGACAGAGGGTGACGATGGCTGAACAACAATATGACTGAATTTCATGCCGCTTAAACTGTTCACTTAAAAATGGCAAAGGTGGTGGGTAGATTTTATGTATATTTTAAATTACTTTTATTTAATTCAAAGTCATTTATAATTAACTTGCATTAAGGGCAAAAGCCAATTATGATTAATAGCAAGGTTAAAAATAAAAAGATTTAAGTAAAGGAAGCATTCCTCATTTAAAAATTTAAAATATTTGTTATGAAATTAGTTTTCTAAAAATAAAGCTGTTTGTATTTCTAGTACAACATAGTTGCCAATACAAGTAATGGAAGTCATATTTCAGGAATATTATGTTGAGACTAATACTCAAATTTAAAAGGAATACAAACTACTTAATATTGTAAATATTAAATTATGCAAACTATCACATTGCTCAGCTGCTGCAAATACTATGCTAATTCATGAATAGCTCTAGTGACCAAAGGGAACGTGAAGAGCATAAGGAAAATAGAAAATGCTCAACGCTGCTAGGAAACAATAGCTTCCATGCTCTCAGAAAGGAAAGCGTTGGTAATGTAATGGGCCAGTATTCTATTCTTGAGTGCGAATCTTCCAGTTTGGAAGCACTGTCAGTGTCAAAAAACAATATTCTATGATCTTGTCTCAATGGCATTTTCTAGACTCACTCACCTCTTTATCTATCTATCTATCTATCTATCTATCTATCTATCTATCTATCTATCTATCATCACCAAGCCTAACTGATGTTAGCCTCCAAGAGAGTACTGAATCACACTGTGCTGTCATTTGGTGGAGATGGAAGCATGCAGGCAACAAGCCTCAGTGTGTGTGTGTGTGTGTGTGTGTGTGTGTGTGTGTGTGTGTATGGTGTCTGCATTATGTACATGCACGTCTGAGGGAGCATAGTGGAGCCCCTCAAAACTAAGCCAAGATGTGATAGTGTCCAAATGCCACTTTCTATTCCTTTTGGTGGAAATGGCACAGTATAATTACAAAAAATATGTTTGTATGAGGATACTATTTGGATTTAATTTTCTATATTTCAGTCATATTTAATCAATACTGTAACCCTGAAGAGGATATTTATGAAGCATATGCTCAGACTTTCTGATTTCTAAAATGGGTTTTAACATCAGACCTGCCTCACTGCATTGGGTAAAGTTTGACTGAGAAAATGCTGAAAGGTTCTTTGTATAATTGACTCAGGGTGGGTTTAAGTGATTTTTGTGACAAGGGATAGGCTCAGAGACAACTTTAGCTTGGGAAATCTTTGGAATATACTGATACTTTTAATGAAAGGAAATAATCAAATAAAAATTTGACTTCCTCTTGAAGGTCTAAACCTAGGTAAATGTTCTTTAAATCTGGAAAATAGGACAAGGCTCTCTGAAGGACATCACATTTACAAATAATCTTGTAGCTACTTGGACACTGGAATAATCACTAGAGTATCAATAATTAGTAATACTGAAGAATGTTTAGTTCTCATCAAGAATTCCAGCACTCTTTGGATGTGTGTCAATCATCTGACAAGTTTTAAGGATGATGGGGGACTCTGACACCCAGGGGAAATTTTTCCCCCGGAGGTAAGTAGTCAATTGATTGGAAGACTTGATTTAATGAGAGCAGAGTTCTTCTGTCTCAGTTTACGTAGTAACCTCATTAACCATTGCCTCCCAGCCTTGCTTTGGTTAATTGTGGAACATCTCAGGGAGAGGGGAAAATAAAAACAAACTTCAAAGGTAATTTCTCTCTCCTCCTAAAGCAGTGTTGGAGTTTCCTGTTTAACAGAAATGTGAGAAGTAAGCATGCACCATTAATTTCTATACCACAAACATTCTTCACTTCAAATGGCAATTAGTGATACCATTTAAATCTGGAGTCCTGATGAGATTTTTATGCTAATCATCACACAGCTGTAAATTAATCATTTGGGCACAGTTAGAGAATATGTATATTTCATAAAACAGATATTGTTAGGATTCTGCTTCAGTCTGCCTACCTGTGATGTCATTGCCTACCTGCCATGGGGGGCATGGCCCTGCCCAGTATACAAAAGGACAGACCTACCTCACCTCTCCCTCTCTCTTACCCCCCTACTCCTTCTCCCTCTCTTACTTCTCTCACTTTCTTCCTCCGCTCCCCCTCCCCCATCTGTCTCTCTCTGGGGTACCCCTCCCCTCCCCCTTTCTTCTCTCTCCATGCTCACTTAAGAAATCTCATATAATCTAACTGTTGCCTGCCATCTTATTATCTTATTTTTTTATTTTTAATCATAAAAGATATAGATCTCAAGATGCGTATGATATTATTCACAGTAAATGTGAAGCATCTCAAGTTATCATGAAAGGAGCAGCATCTTAAGCAAAATAGGCTGTGCAATAATGTGATCTACAGGAGAGAAGCAGAAGAAGTTTCAAAACACTGTTGGTATCATTAGAGTAGTTATTGTGAGGAAGGTGGACGCTCCAGGGAGCTTCAAATCATTCCCTGATGCACTAGAACCCTCGAAATTGACATCATTTTTCTTCATTTACTGTATTTACATAATTTATATCCCTCCTTCTCCTCCCCTTCAGCGCTTGTGATCTCTCTGCTCTTTTAAAGTTTATGGCCTTCCTTTCAATTATTGTTACACATATACATATATGAAACATAACCTACTAAGTCCATTTAGTGCTGTTTGTACATATATGTGTTTAAGACTAGATAACCTATCTGGAGGCTCATCTCTTGAGAAGACTGATTTTCCCCTCTCTTAGAAGCCATTAATTACCTGTACCTCTTTATCTAGGGGTGGGACCTTGTGAGGTTTCTCCCATCTATGTTGACATGTGAACTGGGATCATTATGCAGGTCTTGTTCATCCAACTATATGGTTGAAATTTTTATAAATGCAGCTTCCCTGTTATGCATAAAAGACACTTCATCACAGCAAAAAAGTCTATCAAGGGCAGTATCAGCAATTAACCTGCTTTTTCTTGAATTCATTCCTTTCTTTAAAATAGCATTCACCCTTTTCATGTTATATAACACTTATTTTTATTTTTATTATTTATTTATTTATTTATTTATTTATTTTTTGGTTTTTCGAGACAGGGTTTCTCTGTGTAACCTTGGCTGTCCTGGACTCGCTTTGTAGACCAGGCTGGCCTTGAACTCACAGCGATCCTCCTGCCTCTGCCTTCTGAGTGCTGGGATTAAAGGTGTGCGCCACCACGCCCGGCTTTTGCATTTCTCTTCTCAGTACCCACTCAAATCTACTCATGCAAATGAACCAGAAAAGCAGCTCGACCCTAATGTCACACTGAAGCAGCCCAGTGTACAGAGCAGGCTGCCACTCCACTTCCCTGCGTTCACGAAGAGCTCTTTTTGTATCGATCTATAAGAGAATTTCACGTCAAACGTCCTATTGCTATGGCTACTTAAGTTCCACGGCTGTCTCATGGATAGATTAGCAATTAGGACGTATATGTATACAGATGTATACTGTCCTGAAAAAGAGCCATGCAGATCCTTTTCTTGCTTCCTGACTGCCACTTCTTCCCATTTCTGTTAGTAGTAGTGATACTGACGCAGACAGGCTCCAGCATTTTCCCCCAAACTGTCCATTTCAGCTCTTCTAGATCCTTCTGATGAGGCAAGGACTGAGTGAGGGAAACAGGAATTGGAAGTGGAGAAGGTACTAGAAGTGGAGAAAGAATGTTACTCAGGAGAAAGAAGGCCCCAGGAGGTACAGGACTAAGGGAGATATGCAAAGCACCTGAGGCCTGCACTCACAGCTTTAGAGGTTGACCTCTCAGGCCAGAAAAAGCACAGGGACTTGGGCCTGGAGCCTGTCTCCTCATGTATTGGATACTGTACTCTGTTAACACTCTAGGCTCTTATGGAAACTCTGGTAGTGGTAAACTGACTCAAGATTTTTACCCCAGAAACATTCTATTTTGTCTCGTTTTTGAAAAATATTTTCAGAAAGCACAGGGTTTTTAAGTGGATAATAGTGTCTCTGCACACTGAAGGCACTGGCCCACTGTCACCTGGCCTACATCACTGATTTTGAGATGTTAACTGCACATCTGACTATTGCTCATTTTATGATGATTTCACTTTAAAGATCTTCTCTTTGTCTTTTATAGTCAGTAATTCCTCTCTCTGTTTTTATTTATTCTCTCTGGGATTTGGTTAATTGATTCTGTTTGTTGGTGTATTCTAGTGCTTGGTGTTTTTTTTTTTTTTTTTTCTTCAGTTTTTCTTTAGGTAAAATTTTCTCACATTTTCTTTCTTTCTTTTTTTAACGGGTCCTTGATGAAACATATGCAGGACATTATAGCCATCTTTTACATTCTCAGCATCTCACTCATCTAAGTTTTTTCCTTTCTGTGACGTACTTATAATTGTGAAGTGAAAAAGGCTCTTTCTAAACAAGAGATGCAGTCTGCTGGATCACAGAGAGGTCGTGGAGGTGGATCTGGCAACTTTATGGGTCGTGGTGGAAACTTTGGAGGTGGTGGAGGTAACTTTGGTCGAGGTGGAAACTTTGGTGGAAGAGGAGGATATGGTGGTGAAGGAGGTGGCAGCAGAGGTAGTTACGGAGGTGGTGATGGTGGATATAATGGATTTGGAGGTGATGGTGGCAACTATGGTGGAGGTCCTGGTTACAGTAGTAGAGGAGGCTATGGTGGTGGTGGACCAGGCTATGGAAACCAAGGTGGTGGATATGGTGGAGGAGGAGGAGGATATGATGGTTACAATGAAGGAGGAAATTTTGGTGGAGGTAACTATGGTGGTGGTGGGAACTATAATGACTTTGGAAATTATAGCGGACAACAACAGTCAAATTATGGACCCATGAAGGGGGGCAGTTTTGGTGGAAGAAGCTCAGGCAGTCCCATGAATGCCTTGCTATCATTTTAATTCGCAAATTCTTTTAACACATTGGTTTCTTAATTTGTAATTTCACTTATTATAGCTTATATTTCTAAAATTTCCCTTTAATTCTTTAAAAAAATAAAATTTAAAAACAAGCATTTGCTTTTAATACTTAAATTCTTACTTCTTTAAACAAAATGGGCCTGGAGTTGTAATATAACATTCAGCTTAAAATATGTACTGACCTGAGGATGCTATTTGTTAATTCTGTCATCTCTTTAGCTTGCTCCTGATCAGAATATTATAGCTCCTGTGTGTTCATGTTTTTATAACTTTATCTGCCCCTCAGCATGTACACAATCATGCCAAGCTCCTTTACACTTCCTAGAATCGTACTAAATTCACCATTGTGTTGAAGTGTTATTTTTCACGGTCTTAGTGGTACTGGGATCCCTTAGTATTTGTAATGGGGTAGGTTAATGGATTTGTTTATAGTCTTCTGACTTCTGATCATCTGTAAAAAAAAAAAAAAAAATATAGAACTCTATAGAACTCTGCCTTGATATTCTTGATATTTCTTTGACTTCTTATCACCATCATATCTTCCTTTTAGTTAGCTCATTCATGTTTTAAAGAAATTTATTTATAAAAATTATCCTTATCAAATGTTACATTGATAAGAATAAGAAATAGAAACTCATCAGCATGTTTAAGGTAAGAGACTCTGAGATAAATAGTTTTTCTGTGGCTACAAGTCAGAGTGGTCCTTGACCTTGTCCATAGGACAAGGGACATTTATATGAAAATGTCTGTGGTTCTGGTGTGGGCAGAGGCTGTGTATGCCATAAGGGAGGTTTGCATTCTTCTTTTGTCTTCTCACTAAATAAGTACTTTGCCTGGACTCTGTGCTTGAAGACACCGAAACTGGGAAGAGGTAATTGGACACCTTGTGGTTGAATCTAATAGATTAATCAGTCTCCTTTGTCCTGCCCATACTGGTTTCTGTGATAAGTCAGTCATAAACTTACTACTCAACAGCACCCCATTTCCAGCGTCTCTGCAGCCATCCAGGGGCTCTGACTCTGCTCTCTGAAGGGCCCTATGGATCTATAATTATCTGTTTTCTAAATTCAGCTTTCCATTACCCATGAATTTTTGTTTTGAATACAAAGGAAAAGAACTCAGAGACTACTAACTCTGTAGAAGTTTGGTACAACCATGAACATACAGCACCCTAACTCTGGATTTGAAGTCCACCTAAGGCAAGAGAAAAGGCCCACCCTGAACTCCCCATTGGTGTAGCATTAAAAACCTTCAGACAAGAGTGAGTCAGAGTAGGAATCTGCTCCCTTGCCGGCAAGGAAAGCTCCTACTCTGCCCTCCAATCTTTTTAGTCCTTTATGACCATTAATCAGATGGATGCTTTATTTTTGCCTTCTGACAATTCAATTATATTACTGTCTATTAGACCTTTTGAGATTATGCTATAGTTCTTAGATGATCCAATCTGGTATACGTTGCCTTTATTCTGGTACCTTACTTTTTCTGTTTAGATCATTTTTATTAACCTACATTCGAGTTCATTGATTCTTTCTCTGCCCTTGTTCAGTCCCAGTCTGCTGTTGAGCAATGACACCCTCCACCTCCCCCAAAAAGACAATCCCCAGACACTTTATTTTTAATACTTTCATTTTACTGTTTTACAATTTCTATTCTATCCTATTGGTGTAATTCACTTCTGTTCTTGGTGTGAACACATTTACATTAAATTCTCAACATATTAACATATCTGTGATTAATATGTTAAATTTTCTTGTTTTATCTCTTAACAGTATTTCCCCCTTTGTATTTCATGAGATTTTTTTGTTGTTGTTATTTGTTTTATTTTTCTCCTGTTTTTGCTGTTGATGAAATCAAGGCTGGCCTTGAACTCTTGATACTCTTATTTTGGCCTTTTGTATGCTGGAATTATAGGTGTGCACCATCATATTCTGTTGTGTTTTGTAATCCTTGTGAATATGTGAAAACTAGTCATTGTGTAATGAAGAACAGTAGCATAGTCTAGAGAGTGTTTGAAACCAGTTTTTCATCTGGGGAATTTTGTGAACATTATTTGGTCTATCTAGACTTCAACTTTTGTAAAGTGACTGCAAATCATAACTTCAGAGAAAATTAAATATACAGAACATACATGTTAAATGGCAATATCATTTGTCTAGTGATAGCTCTCTTCACCGATCTGTAAAAGATGCAAGAATTTATAGTGTTGATATTTTCTAAATGCAGACATATATCTTAACAAATTGAAAATCCTATAAAATACATAATATGAAATACATAAACTAGATAGTTAAATCTCTTCATGTAGCCAATCAACATATTAAAATTATATAAATTTCTAATTTTTGTAATGTAAACCGCAAAATTGGTCTCATTTTTTAAATATAAAGTTTATAAATGAATATAAAAAACAAATGCTTTGCACAGATTTATTGTTTATTTTTAAACTGAAAATAATATTTTTGAGGTGGTACTGATTCTGTGGAGTAGTGTGGATAATTCCTTATTCTAGAAATAGGTAAGAAAGTATCAAGAAAAGACCATAAACAGAGGGTATAAAGAATACTGTGCCCTCTAGATTAAGTGGATAACACTGTTTTGTCTTGAAATTTCAGAGCCAAAATTCCAAGCTAGAGTGAACAGGACCTTCCTTCTTATTCTCCTTCGGACCTGGGCAGCATTTCTTCTATGTCTGCCACAACATAGGAGACAACAGCCCAAACAGCAGCAGCAACATTCATCTGCTTTGGATCAATGGCAGTCATGGTGTCTCCATAGGAATGATGGAAGAAGAAGTATCTGTACAAGTCATCGTCACAAAGACTCGCTCCTGTGGAGAGGAAGGAGAATTCTGAGTTAGTGTTTTGACAAGCATCACTGAATAGCTGCTCAGAAACCACTGGTACTCTCCCACACTCCTTTAGCCCACCTCCTCTACTAACTGAAGTGGCAAAGTAATTGTTCCCCAAGGTCTGTCTGAAGGAAGAAATACCTACATCATATTACCCTGACCAGTAAGATTTATGTTTTAGGCTGACAAAAGACTTGGGAAAGGAGACTAACACTACACTAAGAATAGATAAGAAATTAGAGCTGCAAGGAACAACAACAACAACAAAAACAAAAAACCCCAAGTTTCAGCCTCAAATCAGAGCTGGAAGCAATGGCTTGTCCAATTCATCCTTTGACACCTACTTGGACTGTCTTATGGAGGAGGAATGCAACTCTGGACCATCTGGCGGTCAGGCAGATGGTTTTACTGTGGAATGCATGGAGAAGACTGCAGAGAGATGTCATGTGCACAACTAAGCTGGTGCTATGAGGAGGACATGTCATTCAACTCAAGATCATTTCTTTTTCTCAAGATCATGTGATCACTTCTTTTTCAGTACAGTTTTATAGCAACAGACACACACACACACACACACACACACACACACACACACACACACACACACACACCACCCTCACTCAATATGGCCAGAACTGCAGATTCTAAAATATTCTATATCTTGTTCTTTTCACTCAAATGTATGTAAGATTTAACTGTTAACATGCATTGCTGTTATATAATCATTGTAAATTTATTGTATCCTATCTCATTGTATTAATTTATCCGTTTTTATGGCAATGGGAATTTAAATTTTTCCAGGTTTCTACAAGCACATGTTACTATCATCATTCTGAAAGGTTGGAGAAGAATGGCTGTGCTCCAGAGCACATGTGGTTAATTTTATTATTCAACCCTGAAATGCTTTCCTTTTAGATTACATGGCCATAGTCAGCATATGAGCCTTCCTTTTGATTCATATGTTCTCCAACATCTGGTATTTCTGAAACATTTTTGCTACTCTGGTGAATGTCAAACATCATGTCCTTTTCAATTTTTCAAGTTACTAATGAGAATAAATATGTGTTTCCATATACATTTTTGGTAATTTTTATTTCATGTTGATGTGTGGCAGAAGGTAAGTTTTTGATACTAATCTTCTGTTGGCATTGTTCACATATGTAACTTACAAGTTTGTGGCTCACCTTTCTTTTCTGAGTCTATGTTATTACTTTTGATTTGTGGATTTTGTGAATTTGTGAAACTTCTCACCTGTGATTGGTGCTATGCTTGTTTCATTCAGGATGAACTCCCATTCAAGGTGACCTCCCTTAATGCTGTAAAAATATCCTCCTGTGTTCTATTCTCAAAATTTAAAGCTTTTATTTTCATTGTCAGTGTTTCCACACATCTAGAAATAGAATTGATTCTTCTGCAGTATGTGAGGTAGGTTTCTATTTTTATTTTTCAGTTGTCCAGAAAAATTCATATGTGCTCTTCCCCATTAATCTGCAGCATCAGAGTTTTCATATATCAAATATTCTTGTATGTGAAGTGTTGCTTGGAGTTAAATCTGTCTGACTTTGTGATCTCTTTGTTGACCTCCCTGTTGACACCACTGTGTCTCTATGCTATTGCTTAAAAAATCCTTTTTATTGATTCTTTTGTGAGTTTCACACCATGCATCCCTGTGCCGCCACTCATCTCCCATGCTATCTTATCCACTATTCACCCTTGCAAATTCTCCCCCAACACACACACACACACACACACACACACACACACACACACACATACACACCGCAAAGCATAGAAAACATCTCATCATGGAAGCTTCAGTGTGTCATTGTGTGTCTCACAGCTTATTTCTTTGCCCACACATCTTCACTTGCAAGTGTTCATTTCAACAAGTCATTGGTCTAGTTCTAAATGTGTAATCCTTGACATCTGCCAGGACTGCTTCTCTCTCCTTCTCTCTCTTTCTCCCCTCCTCCCCTTTGCTCACTCTCCTTCCTCCCTTCTCTCCTCCACTCTCTTCCCCTTTCTTCCCTTTCTTCTCTTCCAAGAAGTGTTTTGATTATTCTTTTTTTAAAATTTTTTTATTAATTTATTCTTGTTACATCTCAATGGTTATCCCATCCCTTGTATCCTCCCATTCTTCCCTCCCTCCCATTTTCTCCTTATTCCCCTCCCCTATGACTGTTCCTGAGGGGGATTTCCTCCTCTGTATATGCTCATAGGGTATCAAGTCTCTTCTTGGTAACCTGCTGTCCTTCCTCTGAGTGCCACCAGGTCTCCCCCTCCAGGGAACATAGTCAAATATGAGGCACCAGAGTACGTGTGAAAGTCATACCCCACTCTCCACTCAACTGTGGAGAATGTTCTGACCATTGGCTAGATCTGGGTAGGGGTTTAAAGTTTACCACCTGTATTGTCCTTGGCTGGTGCCTTAATTTGAGCAGGACCCCTGGGCCCAAATCTGCCTATCATAATGTTCTACTTGTAGGTTTCTAGGACCCTCTGGATCCTTCTACTTTGCTATTCTCCCATGCTTCTCTCATCTAGAGTCCCAATAGGCTGTCCTCCCCTCTGTCCCAGTTTCCTGGTAAGTGAAGGCTTTCGTGGGACGTGACCTATGGGCTAGTATGCAGATATAAGTGAGTATATACCATTTGAGTCTTTCTGCTTCTGGGTTAACTCACGCATTATGATCATTTCTAGCTCAATCCATTTGTCCACAAACTTCAGGAATTCCTTGTTTTTAATAGCTGAGTAGTATTCCATAGTGTATATGTACCACAGTTTCTTTATCCATTCTTCTACTGAGGGACACTTAGGCTGTTTCCATGTTCTGGCTATTATGAATAAGGTTGAGCAAATTTTCTTGTTGTGTGCTGGAGCATATTCTGGGTATATTCCAAGGAGTGGAATAGCTGGGTCTTGAGGAAGCCTTATTACCAGTTTTCTAAGATAGCACCAGATAGATTTCCAAAGTGGCTATACTAGTTTGCATTCCCACCAGCAATGAAGGCGTGTTCCTCTCTCCCCACATCCTCGCCAGCATGTGGTGTCGCTTGAATTTTTTATCTTAGCCATTCTGATGGGTGTAAGATGGAATCTCAGAGTTGTTTTGATTTGCATTTCCCTGATGACTAAGGAGGTTGAGTTTTGATTATTTTTAACCACCAGGTCGTTCAGATAAACTTCAGAATTACTTTAATAGTCTAGAAAAAGTATTTTTGCATTTTTCCAGAATTATATAAATCTGCATATTAATTTGAGGAAGCTATGCCAAAATTTTTTTTGGTTTGAACGTGTGTGTGTGTGTGTGTGTGTGTGTGTGTGTGTGTGTGTGTATGTATGTATGTATGTATGTATGTATGTGCCCATGAAAATGGTATGATGGTTTGTTTCCATTTGAGTCTTGTATAACATCTTTAAAATTTTATAGTACAGGAGCTGAAGATATTGCTCAGCAGTTAAGTGAACTGGCTGCTTTTCTAGAGGATCTAAGTTAGATTCCCAGCTCATGGTGGCTCACAACTGTTTATGTCCTCACCAGGAACCCCAGTGTACAATTCTGGTCTCTGCAGGCACCAGGAATACACATGGCATAAAGATATACATGCATGCAACACACATGTACACCTAAATTAAAATGAATTCATAATACAGTATTTCTCATGTTTTGATACTTTTCTCTTCTTAATGTGATCTACCTTTTGGTGTTATGGAATGTTTGAGGTCAAAAGTTGTTTTTTTCTGTTTGAGGCTATTCATCTTAAATAGAAAAATGCATCTGAGTAAAAATATGTAGTTTCTTTTTTGTCTATATTCTGGAGTAGCTTGCACAATAGATATGAAGTCTCTCCTGGTAGGACTTTTTATAAAACTGCCTAAGTCTGATATTTTCTTTATGATAAAAATATTAAGTAATGATTCAATTACTTCCATGGTTATTGTGTTTTTTAAAATAATCTTTGGAGATTCATTTTCTAGGAATGTGTAGGTTTTGACCAATCTTAAAAAACAATCAGTGAGAAGTTGTCATTAATACCTACTTTTTGATAAAGGCATCCATTCTATAATGATCTCTTTCTTTGTGTCTGATATAGCTTATAAATGCTTCTTGTCTTGCCAGCAATTTTCATTTTTGTTCATCTTTCAAAGAAAAAGAAAGACAAGTTGAAGCTTTAGGGATACTTTCTATTATCTAGTAGTTTTTCTTTCACTGAATTTTTCTCTTATATTTATCATTTCTCTTCTTTCTTTGGTTTATTTCTTACTTGAGTTAAATGCTTGGTTTGTTGCTTTTCAAATGTTTGTCTCTGTCATACTCAGTACAATCTTAGCTTTCTCATCAGCTCTGAGTAGAATGTTCATGGCTACTCAGTTTTAAATGCTTATTAAATTCTTGGTTGAACTTGTCATCAATTTGTGTTGTATAATGAATAATTTTAAGTTAAAAATATGGAATTTCCTTATATAGTTTTTACTATTAATTTCTTTTTTTAAATTTATTTTTATTTATTTTTTACTATTAATTTCTTTATAGCTATTATAATAATGTGGACTACATGGCACAACTTCTTTGAATTTTGTGGTGATTTGATCCATGGTCTACTAACATGGTTACTTTCATAAATGTGCACTGCTCCTAAAGAACATGTGTTCAGTATGCTGGGCATGACACCAGATCTGATATATTTCTTGTGTTCTTCAAACTGTTAGCTTTTTATTGCCTTGTTATACATTTGATTTCTAAGTTTGGGGAAGCATAGAAAAATGTCCATCTATGATTTTGGTTTTTTGTCTTTTTTGTTTGTTTTTTCGAGACAAAGTTTCTCTGTGCAGCCTTGGCTGTCCTGGACTTGCTTTGTGGACCAGGCTGGCCTCAAACTCACAGTGATCCGCCTGACTCTGCCTCCTGTGTTCTGGGATTAAAGATGTGTGACACCATGCCCTGTCTCCATCTGTGATTTTTAATGTTTCTATTCTATAGCTATTCTATAGCTCCAGAAATGTCTTTCCATATATTTCAAGTATATATCCTCAGAGTTAGGCTCTGAGGATTACATGAACTTAGAACTCTATCTTCCTGGTAGTTTGGACTTTTATTGATTTGTGGTTGTCCTCTTTCTGTGTAGCAACACTTTCTGTCCTGATATTTTCTTTATGATAAAAATGTTAAGTAATGATTCACTGTCTTTCATGGTCACTGACATCTTTAAACTTTGTGTTTGTCCTGTGTTTAATTCAGTTTCTCCAACACTGTGAGATGGTCCAGCTGCTTCTTTGTGAAGAACATTACACTGCCTGCCTTTCCCCATCATCTTGCTTCCCTTGTCCTTACACTTTTTAGTGTTTTCAAAGTCTAGCCTGGGAACATTTGCATATTTGAAGGAGATTTTAATCTATTAATGAAGACTTTGGTTGTTTTTACATTAAATTTACTTATACCACCTGAATTTTAGCTATTCATCTTTTTGTGTTTTTTAGATTTCTTTCTCCCTTTCTCTAGTCCCCTTCAGAGTTGATTTTCTTCCTGCCTCTAATTCTATTCTCTACTGCCTCACCCATTCCACTGGTTTGAAGCTTTATTTCTGTCCAGTCATGAGTCTTTAGAAAGTATTGGTCACGTATTTGTTTTAATGACTATAAAATTAGTGCCTTACGGTACATGAGCACCCTGGAGGCTAAATGCCTCATGCCTGTGAAACATCCATGCTCTAAGTGTTTGCAAATAAAGGCTGGCCCTGTCTAACCATTGTTGATTCTGTTTGTATTTCTTAGTGCTATGCATTTCCTTACACTGTCTCCAGTGATTGTTTTAACCAATACTTAATTATGTGGATGAAATGAATGATTATGAACTCAGCATAAGCACACTGAACATGCCCTTCTGCTTCCTGCCCATAAGTTGAGTGTTACAACTGTTCCTGAGACCTTTGCCCAGGACTGATTTTCTCCTTGACTGTCTGAGTTTTAAAATTTCAGTAAAATATATATTCTAACTGTTTTCCTAAACCACTCACTCCGAGTGTAAGTGAGGTTTCCCAGGTCACACTGAGCTATGGTTCTACTAAACCCAGGGCAGGCTAGTAAGGAAAGAAAATCACAAAAGCAAGCTCATTCACACTGCAATAAAGAATGGCTCTGATGCTTGCTGACCAGGATCAAACGCTGTGTGTGTTAACTGACAACAGCCATCAACCTCTTTACTCATTCTGAAGTGACTTTTCTTTTCTGTGCAGAGATTTTCTTTCTAAACCAGTAAAGCATGTTATCTGTTACCAAGGAGTTCAGGAAAGGGCTAGGCCTCACCATCCTACAGCCTAATAACAAAACTTATAGTGGGCAGGCTGGAGCTGAGGTCCACAAATGCTCTGAAGGGTCAAGCCAATCCAACTGGGGAACTGTTTATTGAAGCCACATGACATTCTAGGCAGTAGGCTAAGGTCAAAGACTGTCAGAGCGATAGAAGGAACTTCATTTATACCACCCAGGACCTTATTCTTCAGATGGGGAAGATGTGCTTGTGAGTTATAACAACAGCTAAAATGTCACTGATCAGCAGGGTCCTTATGCTGTGTTCTCTCCTCACTGTCATTAACATCATCACTACCATCCTTTGTTATAACTGTCTTTGCACATTTTCCATGACATAGTGTAAGCTCCCAGAGTAGTATCCTTTATTTTGATACTCACTGTGCCATCAATGTCTATGACATAGCACCAAATACAAGATATATTGAATGATTCAGGGAAAATTGGGCCTAGAGGGTGATATATCAGTCCTTGTAAAAAAGATATGGGACTTACAACAAGGAAGCTTGAAGAATTTATGGAAGAGATTACTTATACAGAATTATTGGGGTTAATAAACTCAATAAAGGATAAAACAATTCAGAACTAGCCATAGTGAAGAGCCATTGCTGGACTTAGGCTTACCAGAGGAGGGATGGAGGGATGGGATAGGAAGGAATTAAAAGTGAGTGCTAGGAAAGAGAGAGAGGGGGGTTGTGCTGTTCAGAATCCTAGGCTTCATTTCTTGCTGATGTTTCCCCAAACTCTTCTGGGTCCCGCTGAGCCAAATTTAACAAGAAATCAGAAGGCAACAAGATTTATTAGCATAACCCATAACTGTTAATTCCTGAGACTCATTGCAGGTTAGAGAAAGATAAGGAGAAACATGAAGTGATGAAAAAGGATATCTGGCAGAAGTCCTTATGATGTCAATAGAGAGCAGTGGTATCCCAGGTGCATAGACTTTGTGAACATCTTAATTTGAGTGACATGAGATAAACTGGGTTAATATTGACAGATGAAATGGGAAACTGAAAACGGCGAGTCTGAAAATGGGCTGGTATAGTTGATAAATGTAGAGCCTTAGGCAGCTCATGGCTGGGAGAGTAGGGCAACTGTGGCTTCATCTCAGGGAGACCAGAAACAGGTGGGTGACTCCTGAGATAAAAAGGGGAGGAGACAGCTGGAGTACAGTCTGGGGGAAAGGCTAAAACAAGATGGCAACCTTTCAGCCTCTGCAATTCTCAGGGAAGAATGCTAATAAAAATAACCAACCTTCCCTGGAGAAAGGGCAGAGTGAATTAAAAACAGGAGTTTCCTTACACCAAAGCCCAGGACATACCCAGGAAAGTCAAATCTGCATGTTTTCTCTGGCAGTAGCTGTAAGTATCTTCATAAAGTGACATTTTAGAATTATTTGGTGGGAAGCATACACTTCATAGAGTCCAGAGATCTGCAAGTGAACACCAAAGTCACTCACACACACACACACACACACACACACACACACACACACACACACACACACACAGAGAGAGACAAAAATCAAGTTCATAAAATGGAGTGGATAACAGATAGATTGGGACATAGTGGGAGGCATTCAAGTCCAGCAGAGTGTGATCACTAGGGGCTAGTTTGAGTCCATACAGGCTTCTTAAGAACACTCAAAATTGTGATGTCTTTTTCAGGCTTCCAATATTCCCTTGTGTCTCTGTCTGAAGGAATCTGACTGCCAGATGGGTGATGTTTGGCTACCTTCCTTTCAAGCCTGTGACTTAAGGAAGGCATTTCCTCCTACATCATCTAAGTTCCCATGGACATTATACAGAATAAAAACAACCCAGAAACTTGCCTATCCCCACCAGGGATGCTGATATCCACAGGAGCTGCTAGAAAGCCCTTTGGCAGCCCTGGAGCTTTGTCTCTGTAATTCCAAGCAGGCACTTTATCAGTGACAGCCACTGATCTAAAGGACCAGCTCCTGCATTTCAATTTCAGAGAAAGGTGGGTAAATGATGGATATCCCTAGGGATAATTGCATGGTACCTTTCGACAGGTGTATGAGTTCTGAACAGGGAATCATCAAATGCTCTTTAGAAATGGAGCCACTGGAAGGTGTTTGCTCTAAGGAGAAGTATTCACCCCTGGAAACAAACTACGGCATTCTGAGAACTTTCCCTGTTGTAAAGTATTTTCACGGGAGATCTGGGACATAAGCATGTCAGCCAACAAGAAGAGAGATACAGCTGAGAGAATAGAAAATAGGCCTGGGCTCAAACTCACACTCTTCTGCTTAATAACTGGGTGACTTTGAAAGTCTCCCAAAAGGTCATCCCACGTTAGTTTCTGCAATCATAAAATTACGGTAATGATAGCCGGCCTTCAAGATACTGCTGGGGATTAGTAGGCACTCAATTAAATCTTTATTATGTCTGTTATATACCCACAGACGCTCCAGTGTGCCCACAGCATCAGGATCAATTAAATGCCACTTGGAGGATTTAAAATCCTAATTTAATCAGTCAAAGTTCTGATGATTATTCATAATGATGGCATAGTTGGACCATGAAATCTGTTCTATGTGACATTGCCTTGACCCAGATTTGGGTGACGTTTTTCTCTTCCTCCTTCCCCTTTCCATGTTTCCATACCTCTGAGCCTTTCTTGTAAATACTCATCTCACAAAAAAGTACTTTCTAGCCATGAGCTTAGACTCATCTGTCACTATCATAGACGATACCCACTCTACTGTATACGGTTCACAGTGTATTGCAATCTCCATAGCGACAGAGAGGAAATGCCTATAGTCTGTGTGCAGAATGTTACTTGCTATTTACTAAAGATCTAGGTGGGCAAAACCACAGAGATTCACGTAGCACCTGTTTGTGTGTCATCTCTCACACATATGTAGCCAATAGGTTTTCATGAAAACAATTAAGCAATTTATGTTATGAGAACTTTTGGAAAAACATTTAAGCTCTGAAATTCAAATTCAGGTCTCTTATTTTATCAAATATGTGTCTGCTGTGGTGCTGTGTGAAGGCTGCACACACAGGCAAGCAGCTGTGGAAAATCTACTTCTCTTTCGTAAACAGATCTCAAACAGTCTGGGGCACACAATGTAATTGCAATGGAATGCATTACAGGCTTTCCCCTGATCATAATAATTATGGGGTTAGAGAAGAATGTTGTATTCTTAATATATTCCCTACAAGGAAACAGTCTCTTTAGGATCCATAAAGTGCTAAAAATACATTTAAAATTTAATTAAAATTATTATTTTTTCAGCCACATCATTATGTGAAAAAAAATTATGAAAACAATTAGCAAGTCAATTCATAGAATTTGCAGGCATTTAATCTCTCTTTTCAAGGAAGCAGTTTAATCCCTATTAAATCTTACTGAAAATTAGAATCAGGAGTAGTTAATTAATAGCTTCCTAGCCCATAGCTTCTCAGAAGGGAAAACAGCTCACAGGGAAAGAAAAAAGAAAAAAAAAAAAGCAAAATACAGTCTAGAGTAGGAAAGAAAAAGACCTTCAATCCAAACATCCAGTTTTAGTTTATAAATTTTCCACCTACCCAAGAATCTCCAAGCTTATACTAAACGTTTCCAGGTGTGCCACAGAACCTGTGAAATGCCCATCTTTTGGAAAATGTGGGACTATTCTGAGCACATACTTGAGGTCAGCACCGACCTCAGGTTAGAGCACAGCTAAACTGTGGGCTGGTGACCCCCAGATTAGAGCGCAGCTAAACTGTGGGCTGCTGAACCATCTCCCATAAAGGTAAAGAACTGGTTGGCAGCAATAGGACGAATACTAAAAATACTGGTAAGACAAACCAGGACCACATGATGATGGTTATGTAGACATCATATGTGTAAGCAACAAGGATTATCATCAACACATGCCCAGGGCTACTTCTGTACCTGGAGCTCTTTGGAAATATTTCATTTAATTCTCTCAGTGACACCATGAGCAATGGATCATTACATAGGATCAGCAGATGGTCAATATCATCAGACTTGTGTAAAATCACAGAGTACTAACTGATAAAGATTCCAAGTTAGGTTTCTCTGATTTATAATCCTTACCCGATCTCACTGCCCCTGTCTCAGGAAATTAGCTTTTTCCTCTCTGGGAATTTGACTGGTGTAACACATTCCACTTGCTGCCCTGGTCCCCCAACCCCATTCAAATGCTAATTTTGACCTTGTGATAAGGGGATGGAAATTTGAGTTGGGAGTATACGCGATCATAAAGGAAAATTACGTTCACTCAGCAGGCTCAGACAACTGGGGACCATTTATCAGAAAATGGATGACCGTTGTGGCCCTACCACCCTGAAACACCTGATCATGCAAGCAAGAAAGTGTTGGGGTGACTTTTTTATACTCTGTGTGAATGTTGTCTTTGCATATTCAGTTGTTAATTCTGTACCTTCAGATAGTTGAGTTCTCTCTAGACCTTGGTTTTATTTCTCTACTTGCTCAGCACCTGTATCATATTTTGGAAACATACACGTCCCTTCCCTCCTGATTGGTTTAATAAAGAGCTGAGACAGGAGGATAGACAGGACTTCTGGGAGAGATAGGAGCTCTAGGAATGATTTGGAGGTGGGAAAATTTGCCATCCAGACACAGATGAAGACACGGATGCTGGTCCTGAGGAAAGTTAATGAACCATGTGGCAGAATGTAGATTAATATAAAAGGGTTAATTTAAGTTAAGAGCTAGTTGGGGAACAAGCCTAAGCTAAGGCCAAGCTTTTGTAATAAATATAAAAAAAAAAAAGTCCTTGTGTCATTATTGGGAGATGTTTCAACAATATATCTGCATATAATTTTTTAATCAGGTTAATTTAAGCATATGTACATTCTCAGTCATTTTTCATTTCTTCATGATGAACCATCCAATATCCTTTCTCTGGCTTCCAAGATCTATGTAATGAAAACTAATAGTCACCTTACTGTCCAACAGAGTCATTGTTCCATTTATCACCCTTTTGCACCAACCCCTCCTCCATACCCTCTGCAGTGTGTACACAGTACTTGGTGTTCTATGGGCCAAAAGAATTTGGAAAATGAATTAATGCCCATGCATGTGCACATATATGTGCATTTATGTGTATGCACGTGTCTCATCTCTGAACATATAAAAGTTGACACTTTCTCAGCACCTATCCACTTCTGAACACCCATTCTTTCTCCCTCAAGCAACCTCCCACCATGTATATGACTAGGCTCATGGTCTTTGACTTCATAGTTTTATAGGTCTGTGTGTCTTGGCTAATGTAGCTATAAATAAACAATCATCTCTTTGACTTTGTCACTCTTGTTTTCTAACATAAAGTAATATTGTCCTTTCTTTGGATGGGGTGATTTTACTTATGATTATCTATCAGTCCTAATTTATTGTTTCCTGCTTGGATCATACACATTTATTGGGCACTTTTCTTCAGGGTCTAATGTCAGCTCTTTACCATCTGAGCAGATGTGACTAGGGTGTAAATGCTGACCTGCTGTTCTCCACACGCCTGGAAACTGATACTTGCTACGAAAACATGATTAAAAGATTTTTTTTTTCATTTTGTTTATTTCTTAGGCTGCCCTCCACTTCCCTTGATAGAGCACATTACAAGAAAGAATACTCAGTGAATATGGACATTTGGACCTCAGAAAACTCTAGTCACTGTTTCCAGGGTGTTCTTTACAATGAAAGCTTTACAGCTATTGTTGGTTTCAGGAATTATGTTCAGATGGATAGATTTTTGATTTCTGGTTACAAATAAAGATATTGTATACTGGAAGGCAGGTACTAGATTGCAGGTTTCAGCCAATGCAACGTGTGAACTACCTTTTATTTCTCCATCTCTGTATAACCACTTCCTGTTTTGCTGGCAACCAGGATCATAGAAATTAGTCAAGTGGAAAGTCTTATTCCCCACTGCAAGGTAGGCAAATCATCAGGGTTTGGTGGTGGTGCTACGGACAGGCTTGGGCTGGAGTCCTACTTTTGTCAGTTGTTGTTAGAGGTCTGATTATAGTTCTGGAGGCTGGGTGGTTGAGAGTACATTAGACCAGTCATAACAGAGAATAAAAACTCCTGATCAGTGCTCCTCCCTTCACATGGCCAAGCTGACAAAGTGTAGAAAACTCAGCATCTATTCCTAAGCACTTAAATATTTACTCTATAGGGGAAAGAGACCCTGATATCTTTACTGACATTTTAATAATATCCACAAGGAGGAAATGTGGCTATAAAAAAAGAGAAAGGGACTTTTTTCCTATTTAAGAACCCCTAATAAAGCTCCATGCGTGATTTTAAAAGGTGTGTTGCCATAGAATTAAAGGGAGTATGGTTTTTGCTTGTTTTGAGACTGAGTCTCATCTGTAATCCAAGCTGGGCTGGAACTCATTATGCATCCTAAGATGGTCTCAGGCATTCCTTATGTTGTTTCCTTGGCCTCTGGATAAAAGGGATGTCTTACTATAAATGAGGAGCTGAGTGGGTGTGAGAAAGAAAAGAAAGATGGCCATTTTTCTGAGTGTTGCAGGATTGGTAGCATTTAGAAGTAGGGTCAAAGTTGGCAAACCCTTCCAATTACATAGTCTTATGAATCTCCACTACTGTTGCAAGAAGCATACTGTAGTTCTTTTAGTAGGCCTCAATAGAATGTCACAATAATTAAGTTATATTGAATTACAAAGAGAAATGCAATTATTTTGAAGCATGTAAATCTAATAGTTTTAGGGATGATTTCAATTTAGTTCTGTAGCTCCCCACAAAATGCCTCTGGGACAACTGAATCAGGGGCTGGAAGGACAAAGAGTCTAAACCAACATGAACTTTCTACAGTTATGGCATTCCAAGGGGTCAAGTTCACAAGAAGCTGTAACATGAAAGACAGGAGATAAATACAGTACAATGTTGGGATAATCTCTTTGTTCACTGTGTAAATATTGCCATTGTAATATTCAAATGTTGATTTCTGTATTAGTAGAGAGTTGAATACAGGCCAGACTTTGGTATTGTTATTTTCTTTTTATTTCATTAGGATAATTTTTCCTGTTTTTTAAATTTAAATAATTTATTCAGATTACATCCTGGTTGTTATCCTCTCATTTGTATCTTCCCATTCCCCCTCCCTCCCTCTTTCACCCTATTCTCCTTCCCTAAGCCTGTGACAGAAGGGGACCTCTGCCCCCACCATATGATCACAGCTTATTAAGTCTTATCCTGGTAGCCTGTTTACCCTTCCTCTGTATGTCACCAGGCCTCCCCACCATGGGGAAGTGGTCAAATATGGGGCACCAGAGTTCATGTCAGAGTCAGTCCTTGCTCTTCACACAACTGTGGAGAATGCACTGTCCATTGCATTTGACAAAATCCAATACCCGTTCATGTTTAAAGTATTGGAGAGATCAGGGATTTAAGGCACATACCTAAACATAATAAAGGCTATAAACAACACTTCAATAGCCAACACCAAATTAAATGGAGATAAGCTCAAAGCAATTTCACTGAAATCAGGGACTAAACAAGGCTGACCACTCTATAGCTCTTCAATATAGTACTTGAAGTTTTAGCTAGAGCAATAAGACAACAAAAGTAGATCAAGGGGACCCACATGAGAAAGGAGGAAGTCACATTGTCCCTATTCTCAGATGATATGATAGTGTATATAAGTAAACCCAAAAATTCCACCAGAGAACTCCTAGAGCTGGTAAACACCTTCAGCAAAGTGGACAAAAAATAAACTCAAAAGAGTCAGTAACCCTCCTGTATACAAATAGTATTGTTATTTTTATGAAGCATCACCTCTTCATCACCCTCTGATAGCATTATAAATATCTAATGTTCAATAGCTGAGGCAAGAGAGGCAAGGTGGGACTTCTGGGCAGGGATAGGAAGCTTGGAAAATATAAGGTATAAGAGATTCATCATACTCCTTCCAGACATGCAGAGACTCAGATATTTTGGGACTGAGGAGAGGTAATAGGCGTCATGGCAAACGTGGACTAGTGTAGATGTGGTTAATTAAGTTCTATGAGCTAGTTGGCAACAAGCCTAAGCTTTCATAAATAATAAGATGTATGTGTTTATTCCATCCACTGGCAGTACAAAGAAAGTCCCGCTATAGTACAACATTATACATGTTTGTATGTGTGTATGTGTTTGTGTCTGTGTGCATATGACATGTGCGTGTAGGTATTGGTCTTGAATTTCATTTTGTTATTGTTTTCTGCTGCAAATAACAGAAAATGTAACACTTGAGCTCCACAGGGTTCTTCTGTCTCTGACTTTCCTCTTGCTGAGGGAACATTGGGATTACCAATGTGTGTTATCACACCCAGCCTTTATATGGGGTTTCCACATTTCAACTTAGGTCTTCATGCTTGCATAAGTGATTTACCCATGGATCCATCTCCTCAGCCCTCTAATTCCATTCTAAAAGGCACATTACAATAAAATAAAAATGTAGTCACTAAGGAAAATATGTGTCATACGCAGGAGAATGAGGATAGATTTAGAGGAAGCTCTGATGGTGAGAAAAATTGAGCTGATTGGGAGCCTCTAGCTCCTTCTTATGTCCCAGTTTTGCTTCTGTGCACTGGCACTGGTAGACTTATCCAAAGTGAATGTTCCTGTCTATGCTTTCACGTAGGACAGTTGGTTACAGAAAGATAACAAATCACTTAGCTAATATGAAATTTTAGTGAGGTTTCCCCCAAATCAGTTTTTGAAGAAAGAATCACAAGGTTAGGAATATAGTCAACAATCTTTACTTCAAACAAAAATTCTTACAGGTAGAAAAGGGACATATACAATGGTGAAAAGCTCGGTGACTGCTAGCACAGTCTTTCTATGACACTTTCCTTTTACTTATTCAAATAGCCTGCTGTTTCCTTGGACATTTGTCAGCCCCTTTAACTGGCTTTGTGATAAAGGAATGCAATATCTTTACAGCAAATCTTCTAAAGCGCTCTAAAAACCACTGTGCAGCAAGGGCGTAAATGGGTTCAACACGAAAAGCTTTCTGACTTCCAAAACAAAGAAAAACAAAGATACAAGAAAAAACTGGGAAATGAATATGCATTTAATGCAAACGCATTTCACTTAAAGCAAAATATTGATTCTCAGAATGTCCATTAAATAACAGTGGTCATGAAAAACCCTTGCTCTAGCTAAGACACTTCTAGCCAAGACACTTTTAGAGAGGCTGCGGATATGAAATACAAATTTAGCATTTAAATGTAGCTAAATTCCCAATGCTACTTAAGCCTGACTCTCATTAATTAATTTTTAGGATAATCTTTCTAATTAAGAAACAATGGCTATCCTTAGCCATCCAAATTAAGTTCAAAGTACATCTGATTAACGGTTTCTGTGGTGAGATTTATATATATATATATTGCAGTGATGGAACATAACCTGGGAATAAGCTGAAATGAACTCTTCCCCATCCTGAGTTTGTCAGGATATATATGTATATATACATCATATGTAAAAACATATGATGCTTATGTATATTATAATAAGAGAAATTAGATTAGAACACTTCCCTTGTTTGCAACAGGCATTTGATATAGACTATTGGTTGGCTCTACCTGTGGCCAGTGGGTTGTCAGGATGGTTGCTATCCTTCTAATTTTGAGGATTTCCTTTCATGAAGAAATGACTCAGACATTTAAATGTTTTCTTTCCACACAAACTACTTGTCTGGTTCAATGATTAAGATTGAAATGGCTTTATTAAAATTAAATAAGAAATAATGCTTCTGTTATTAGATTAATAAAGACCCTAATATATGGATGTTGACCCTGTACTGGGGCACAAAGGTCCTTGTGCCCACAGAGCATTACAGAATGTTAAATATGCAGGGGCCTTGCCTGAATGGAAAAGTAACTTGTTTTGTTGCCCAGAAATCTGGGATTGGATAATGACCTGGTGACACTTTGCTGTCTGTAGAGGCAGACCTCACTTACCTTTTGCTATAGAGTCAAACATCATCCACATCCCCCAGAATGTTTGTCCTAGACTCTACATCCACAGATCATTATCTTTAGATCCAGTTAATAGAAACCACTGTTAGGTGAAATGTCATATGTACTTTATGGTGCGCTGACCTCTGTGGTATCTCAGTCAGAGATCACACTAGATCCTCTAGGCCTTTTAGTTATAGAGTCCACCCTCAAGGCCACACGCACTTTGAAAACAAGTTTCTATGCACTTGTACCTTAAGATTTATTGTGCAGCTGGAATTGGAATTATTGTTGCCTAGAAACCTGGAATTGTGATGATTGTTGCCTGGAAACTTTCCCCCAAATTGTTATGTTTAAACATGCTGACATTAAACTGCCTGGCATCAAACTCTCTAGAAGTTTTGATACAAGTTAATGAAGGCAATCTGAACCTAGCTTTTATTCTCTTCTCTTTCTGGAGGACTGCTTGCCTTGACACCTGGAGAGATCCCCTCAATACTGCTCCTCTTGAATACCTCCATTGACCAGAAACGCATCCCTTGCTTTAGTAGTACAGGTAAATTCCCTTCCGGGAAAGCATTTATTGAGCATCTGCTGCATTAAAAATGGACCATGGAAAAATGTTAAAATAAAAGATTGTGATAGATCTAAGAAAGCTCTAATAGGGAAGCTGGAATTCGACCAACAAAGGTTGTATAAGAACTAAGGTGAGCTGCTCCCCAAAAGGAATCAAAAGGTTCCTCCAAATCTTCCCTGTTCCAGCCATGGAAAACCATGGACGTACTTCTGTTTAGTGTTGACTAGAGTTTCCACCTTTTATGGACCAAAGGGGGTCAGTTTTACTAGGTTCTTAAACCTAGACTATATCTGCTGACCATTGCTCTTTCCTACATGTTAGCATCTGACAATTGCTTTGCTAGCATGCTACTATATTGTTAGTTGCACAAATTATATGTGCAGGCTTTCTGATTCTGAATTTCATAATGTGTAACAGCTCGTGAGGAATGATAGCCCACATCTCTGAGCCTTGGTCTCACTATCTGTAATGTAATAATTACACTTAAATTTTTGGTTTGATTTTCAGTGGCTAATGAGTTAGAATGTTGTTTGAAACATGGTATACTCACTGTGATAGTGACTTTTAATGTTCTTGTTACTTCTTTGAAAATTCAGTTGGTTAATATTTTGGTTTTATTTTTGCTAAGTATCAATACTTAGTCAATAAAAGCACAGATATTTACAACATAATATTTTACATAAGCTTGTTAAAGAATTCTGTACTTCATCTCTCTGGGGTAATCATAAACACAAAGTAATATTTATCTCCTAGGCTGAGAAGAAAAGGCCTTCATCAAAAACTGCCTATTAATATTTAAGAGGTTTATTAAGTACACCTTTTTTTTTTTTTATCTTACCATCCAGTTTCATACTGAAAAAGCATAGGTGTAGAGAGAGCTTCTACCAAGGAGCACTGCACTAATTGCAGCAGATCACTGAAGGAACGTGGGAATAAACCTATTTGTAAATCAGAAGATCATTTTTTTTTTTTTTTGTAGAGCAAATGGTTACTCACTAATTTGCCTATGCCATAAATCTGAAGTTGGTAACTCAGCACCTATGAGTTGATAAATGTTCAATGTTCAAACTAGGGTGCCTTGTGCAACTATTGTCAACCACACAAGAACTGCTCTTAGGAGCATCTTAGCATCTTTCCTGGAGTTTTGAAGAGGTTCTTGGGAGAAGGAGGTGGCATATTTATACATGGCATACAAAGGGTTTTTGCTGTTGTTTTGTTTTGTTTTTGTGGTTTGTTTGTTTGTTTGTTTTGTTTTTGTTTTTGTTTTTTGTTTTTTTTTTGCTATGCTTGTGTGTTCTTAATCAGCCTGCATGAGTCACGCAGTTAAGAATCAAATATGCATTCAAGTTTTAACATAAAGAAATATCTCTGGTATTTGCTCTGCAAACCACCCATGTTTCCCCCGCCACTGTTGTTCTGTTTTGAGAGCAGTCTTGCCTCATGTGCCCAGGGGGCTCCTCTGTCTTGGTTCTGGGTGAAGATTGCCAGCTGCCGGATTATCTCAGCAAAGATATTGGCAGTATCTGATGTTCAAGTTTTGTAAATGTTTAATGCCAGTCTTCAGAGGATCAAGGGATGAAGAAGCAATTAAAAGTCAAACTCCTGACTGGATACTCCGATTCAACCAGATTCCTATATAGTCTTGGTGTAGCACCACAGCGCAGAGGTCTATATGCTGTCAGCAATCTAAATGATCCCCTATTGATGTTCAGGAGAGGATTAGACCAGAGAATAACACATCACTCGCCATGCCGAGTCATCTAACAGCATCAACCGAATGAATGATACTTTGAATTTAAGCAATCTTTGCTCCAGAACAAGACCAATGCCTTTGCTTCTTATCCATCATCACAACTTTTGGGTAAGGGAAGAAGAGGCTCTATTTTCAATTCTGGGAGGGGACTATTTCCTTGAGATTACATAGAGATACAGATATAGATCCTAAGAGAATCTTGGACTTTGGACTTTGAAAACATTCTGTTAGATCAGGGTCATTGGAAGTACACATTGCTAAGGGCAGAAACTAAATATGTTAAGTGTGCTATACATTCTCTGTTGTAAGCAATTACTCAGTGTGTTATTATAGCATAAAAACAATCACATGTATACACATGGATACATATGATTGATATGTATACATATAAATGGATAGATATAATTTTAATAAAATTATGTATATACATTATATATGTTATTCATCATTTTACATATAATAAAAAAACCAAACGTTTAGCTCACAGACCATGGTTTATAACCCTTGTGCTAATTCATAACCCTTGATAAATGTGCCTCCTTTGAGCTGTAAAAACAATCAAATGATAGCATAATGTAACATTGTTCACATTTCCAATAGTCCAGAGAATCCTCCTAAGTGTGCTGTTAGTGACTTTTAATTTTCTGTATGAAGAAACTGAGAGGCAAGCTCACTGGTCCAAGACCAGGTGGTAATGAAGCATGAAAAATAGCACATGTCTTGTGACTTCTGTTTCTTCTCTGGTAGTTCTTTTCATGGGAAATTCTTAGCTTTACTTCAGTTTCACACTAGATATCCTAGCAGTGCAGAGGCTGATGACTTGTCTATGCACTGAGCTGTGAGAGGCTAAGTGAGAGATGCAACCACCATCTGGTGGATTCACGTGAGTCTTCTGACTCATTACACGTTGTTAGAGGTTTTACTTTTTTTATTTTTATTTTTTAAGAAATAACACAGGACATGAACTTTGGTGCCCCATATTTGACCACCTCCTCTGGGTGGGGAGGCCTGGTGGCACTCAAAGAAAGAATAAGCAGGCTAGCAAGATGAGACTTGATAGCTTATGACCATATAGTGGGGGGAGGAGGTCCCCCTCGGTCACAGACCTAGGGGAGGGGAATAGGGTGAAAGCAGGAGGGAGGGAGGAATGGGAGGATACAAGTGATGGGATAACAATTGAGTTGTAAAATGAATAAATTAATAAAATATTAAAAAAGAAATAACACAGGTGTGAGTAGACAATTCTCAGTGTACCAAAAAGTATCCAGATAAATCAATGAGAAGGACTACTTGGTGCTAAGTAGTTTTTAAGGTTAATGGCTTGGAACCATGATTTCCTGGATATTTTCTATCTCTTTCAGAATAGGGTGGGTGATAGGGCCACCAAAGGGATTGCTTTGCCTGCATTCAAGGAGTTTCTTGGAACATAGCATACTGAGTACTAATGTCAAAGAGTCCTAAGCAACCAAGACTATTTGTTCATATTAACTAGGCAGTAAATATTTGCTGAATGAATTGACTATACCTGATAACTATGCCTCATTGGAGGTGATTCTCATCTGGAATGGGCACTAGGGGAATGGTGAAGGGGCTGGGGAAAATACGGGAGTGATTTCTATCTTCCTTGAGATGCCCAAACTATGCCTAGAAAATCAGACCCAGTTATTTGAAATATCATTTGGATTCTATACCACTGTGTCTAGAACTTATTTTGCACCTATATACAAAATTCTTTATCAGAGAATTAAAACTATCTTGTGAGTGACAATTGAGGCATTGAGTTGAGGAGTAGATTCACTAATCTACTTTTTGTTCTATCTTTCCTGTATATTTCTATATACCCCTTTTTCTTTTCAACTACTTTCTCCAAATAGGATGTCAATGTCCAGTGTGCTGCAAAGAATGCATCCTGTCAGGTCTGATCCAGTGTCAGTGTCTGGTTCTTTTGTTCTGAAAGCATGTAATTTTTCATAAGCATTACACAGTCCTAAAATTATAAGTGTATAGAAGGTGTGCATGATGCATGGACCAACTAAGGCTGGGTTTCTGCTCTTTGTATGAGCAGGAAAAGAAGAGATCTGTAAATCTTCATTCATGCTATATGAAGAATGGCATCTAATAGTAATTCATAGGAGTTCTTTAGTCAACAAGAATCATTGTCTATGCCTAGACGTTTATGTTTCAGCCAGTCTCAGAGCTAGTCCCATATGGTGGGATTAGCAATATAAGTTACCTGCTTGTTCTGCAGTTTAAATTCTTCACATCCTGATTGTAGCCCCCTCCTTCATTCCCTCCCGATCCCCCTTTCCCTCCCTCCCTTAGTACTCAGACAGGGGAGCTCTCTTCCCCTAATATCTGACTTCAGCCTATCATTTGTATTAGCTGTAACCTCTTCCTCTGTAGCCTGTCATTGCCGTCTTGCTAGGGGGAAGTGATCTAAGTTCGGTGGCCAGAGGGCATGTCTGAAGTAGTCCCTACTCTCCAGACGTGGGATCCGCAAGGTTGTGCTTTGTTTTGCATTTGGATTTCCTTCAAGAATATAAAAAGCCAATTGTAACTATGGTATTTTATTTTGTGTAAACCAGATTTTTAAGGTAGAAACTCTATGGCAAAGAAGTAAAAACAGATTAAGTAACGCCCACTGAGATGGCAGACAGAAAGCCGGTGGATAGCTCAGTGCCAGTGAGACTAGGAGGCAGGTGTGAGTAGGATTACATATCTCCTGCAACACTGTCTTCACCAATAACACAGCCTGATCATGCATGAAGAAAATCTGTTTATCTTCGACTGAATGCCAAAGGAAGGCTAAATCTGGTAGCACTCTATTCTTTGGAGAACAATGTTAACATATTACAGGAGCTTAATGAAATTGCCATGGAGTTGAGCTGTAGATCTTTGAGTACCTGAGCTAGCTGAAGCTATTCTTACTGAATCACTCCTGCATATGCATTGGTTAAGGCTCTCAGAGTATTCTATAGATCCCCAAACATTCTGCTAACACAAAATTGGGGGAGCGTGAGCCCACGAGCTAGAAGAAAACTGTTCAGGTTTGATAAGCCTTCCAAATATTCTCTGCATTTTCAGCAGTCAGACTCGCACTTGCTTTTGATTACAAAACGCAACAGTTGGGTAGTGCTGGTACCAAAAACTACCTTGGTAGTTAGCTTTGCCATGCAGTGAGTAGTCAGGGCTGTGGGTTCTGCAAACAGAAGAGGAACACAGAGCAGCTTTCGAGCTGCCTTTCCTATGGGCAGGATGTTAACAAGCCCTTCCAGAAACAAGGAGGCAGAGTGCCTCTTCTTCCATGCTGCCTTTCCCCCTCTTTGGTTCAGCATATTTCAATTGTGAAGCAGAACAGAACAGAAGAAGGTGCTGCAGACAAGGATGCACATAGGCACTGTCCAGGAAGTACTTCAGCTTCTGTCTTGTGCTCTGTGTATTTCAGAGTGGAAATTCTATACTCATTGAGCTGCGTGTTAAGCAAACAATACAGGGAAACATGATGGGGTTTAGGAAGCTGAGAGGGAGGAGAAGAGGCAGGTCAAAGCAAAGAAACAATATGAGGACACTGTTTTGAAGGGGACTGCAAAATGTTCAAGCAGAGAGGAGAAAATGCCTGTGCAGAATTTGATGAAGTCTGAGGGAATGGTTCATTTCAGTGCTGACAACTGGCAGTGACATCATCATTGTAGACACAGAAAAACTAATATATTAGGGTGAGGGATGACTAAGCATTTGACATTTTCAGTTTATGTAGAGATCTACTGGAATAAAATTACTAGCAAGTAGACAAAACCGTGATGCAGAGAAAAGCAGCACATTGACCACCTTCTCTGTGTCAACAGCAGAGCTGTGTCGTATCATTTAATCCCAAGCTTGCCAGTGCTGTGCAGTACAGGCCTAACTTGAGGGAAAACACCAGTCCCTCCCCACAAACTGCAGTGCCTTGTGGGACAAAGTCCTAGCATACTCTAGAATGGAAACCAGTACTTACTGATCACCAACATGTGACCGCAACTTTGGAACGTTTTCTCACTTTGTTCATCACCTATTACTCCAAGTTCACTCACAGGCAGAAGGGTTGTCTGCCACCAAATGCCAGGCTTCTTTAAAGGACAGTTCTAATCACTACCAATACAGTTACCCAAGTGTGGTGCCTGGTTTGGGAGTAACGTGAAACTTCAGCAGCTGTACCCATTCTGAACAGGAAGATCTCATTTGAAAGCTCTAGTAGAAGAAGCTGGGTAGAAACCCCAGGAAGATTTATTGTGTACACATCATCACTTTCATGGTGGGTATTTTGGTGTCCTTTCTGGGGCTAGTTAACACATCACTAAGTGTCCCCCAGATGTAGTGGGCCTGGATCTTAGGACAGACTTGAGTTTCAGTAATTTGGACAACTGTAGTGTAAGGTCATAGCTTTCAGTATGTTAATCTGAGCCTAGATTATAGGCCACCAGATAAGTTCTTTTTCTTGATTTTTGGACTTCATAAGGAGACAAGAGATAAAATGTACTGTGCACTGGGCTGAAAAATAAGTGTGCTTATCTTTGTTGGAGTAGACAGACCAGGTGGCTTGCTCAAGGCCACTCTCTGCTGGAAATGCACCACAGGAAAGGCTACATAAAGAACCTGACACTCTGCAGTCTCCATCTCACAGATCTGAGTTTTGCAATCTTTTATAAATTGGTGATTTAACCAACTACAGTATAATTCTGTTACAAGATCACATCCCTAAATATTGTACCCATATTCCCATTACTTGCCTTATATCCTATAGTCACTTCTCAACAAAATGAATTCATTTTTTCTTTCATAGCAGACCTATTTCTGTTGCTTCCATCTGAAAGAAATTCACCTTTCCTATAATAACTGCCTTTTCTTCATTTACCATCACACCTTTTGCTTCCTTGCTTGCTTTCTCCAATTCTGCATTTCTGACTCACTTTCTGCCTTCCTCTTACTGTTCTCTTAAAATAGCAGTTGTCAAGCTCAGATTGCTGGTCTCAGAAACTAATGGCAAAAGTGGCTTTCTGAGACTCCTTTCTGGACAGAATATCTTTCTTGAAGGACTCTTCTCTGACTGAGCTTGCATGTGATTCCTTCCCTCAAATGTCCCCATGCCTGGATTCTCCCTTTTCCATCTTCTCTGTAAAATTTCCATGTCCTCAACCCCTCCTCTCCTGCGTTATCTGAAAAAACACTGGGGCAGCATTTTATAAAAGTTCTGATGATATGTCTGGACCTAGTCTGAGACCCAGGACATATGAAACCACCCCCTGTCCCTGACTTGAAGGTTCTTTCCGTATTTGTGAAAACACTTTATGTCAGAAGACAGAGGCTGATAATTGCTAATTGAAACTCACTCTCTCCTCCCTTGAAATCACTAGTTCATCTGTCTCCTGAACTCCTACCCACTCACTGAGGCTACTGCCATTTCTTGCTGGGTCTTCCCACTTATTCCAGCTCAGCTCCACATCCAGTGTTCCCTTTTTAAACATGGGTGGTGGTAGGGGGGCTCTCATTGCTCTATTTAGGCTCTTGAGTAGTTTGTTATGAGAAGTTCTGGTACTCAGAACGTCCATGAAAGGGCCACTACCCTAGTACAGATACATCTCAAATTATGATGCAATTGTGCCTCAAGAAAGCTGACAAGTTGGAAATGTTATGTCTGGAACACTCAAGGAAGACAACTAACCTGCTGAGCATCATGGCTTAACAGTACTGTGTCCTGTAGAGCAAGACATGTTTGATTAGTTTTTTTGTTTGTTTGTTTGTTTTTCGAGACAGGGTTTCTCTGTGTAGCCTTGACCATCCTGGACTCACTTTGTAGACCAGGCTGGCCTTGAACTCACAGCGATCCGCCTGCCTCTGCCTCCCGAGTGCTGGGATTAAAGGCGTGCGCCACCACGCCCGGCTTGTTTGATTAGTTGATGGTATGGCTGGTTGAGATCTGTAGCTCATTGATGCTGTACAGAAGAAAAAGAGGGAGGGAGAAAGAGAGGGGGGAGGGAGGGGAGGGGAAGGGGAAGGGAGAGAGAGAGAGAGAGAGAGAGAGAGAGAGAGAGAGAGAGAGAGAGAGAGAGAGAGAGAGAGAGAGAGAGAGAGAGAGCACACTTATCCATGAAGATAAGTCATGAAACTGCCTGAAGTAGGGCTTGCTCCTTGTCCCTAACCCGAGGGTTCTTTCCATTTCAAAATTCAAAGGTCTACTTGATGTGCGTCATGCTCACCCCATTGTAAAGTTGAAAATTCCATGCAAGAGATTGTTCTTTCATGTCATTCATGCAAGAGATTGTTCTTTCATGTCATTTCAACCTTATTTTCCCTCTTCTCTTGCTTTCTGCTTTTCAGACATGTCCAGCTTCTTTTGACTCCTTACTGTGCCAAGCTTTCATACTTTCTTGCCTTCCCAATGGGTCTTCTGTGAAGCCTTTCAACCATGCTGACCTCTAGGTAATTATGACTAGTGTAGGTAATTATGACGTCTTCTTGAAGGACTTCTCAGATCTCAGCTTGCCCTCACTGTCTCTCATGCTCTCCCATAGTTCATGTACTGTTACTAAAAAAGGCAGTGAGGGAGTGCTAATAATCATTTGTTTATGTGACTACATCTCCTAGTAGAATATGAACCAGAGGAAAAGCATTGATTGTATCATGGCTGTCATTAGTTATGGTCACAGTGTCCAGCAAGAATAACAGTGTTGAACACTCATTAATGAACAAAACATTTTAAAGAATGTGAGGAGGAGAGAGGGGGGAGGGAGAGAAGGAGAGACAAAGACACACACACACAGAGACAGAGAGAGAGAGATAGAGAGACAGAGAGACAGAGATAGATAGATAGATAGATAGATAGATAGATAGATAGATAGATAGCAGTACCACAGCCAGAAGATCAAAATAAGGCAGCAAGGAAGGGTGGTAACCTCTGCTTTTCCAGATGTTCTGGAGACTAATATAGACAAATGGCAGTTGAAAGAGAAGACTGTCCCTAGCACACCCATGGAGGCAGATGCAGGCAAATCGCTAAGTTCAAAGCCAGTTTGGTTTAGAAAGTAAGTCCAGGACAGCCAAAGTTATAGAGAGAAACCCTGTCTTGAAAAAACAAAAACAAACAAATAAATGTGGTGGTGCACACCTTTAATCCCAGCCCTTGGGAGGCAGAGGCAGGCAGATTGCTGTGAGTTCGAGACCAGCCTGGTCTACAAAGTGAGTCCAGGATAGCTAAGGCTACACAGAGAAACCCTGTCTTGGAAAACAAACAAACAAAGAAAGAAAGAAAGAAAGAAAGAAAGAAAGAAAGAAAGAAAGAAATCATAAAAAGAAAAAGAAATAAGAAGACTGTCTTCTGGGTTGCCTTTCTGGAAAACATCTGCTATATCCAACCAGAGTATATGAAGGGGACAATTAAGAGTCATTAGTGTTTTAGGAGTAGACCAAAAAGAAGAAAGAAAATCTGGACCACAGGCCCCTTTCTCTATTCTTTTGTGAGACATTTACCAAACTGAAGCTGGCTGTTTGTATGTCTCCACTGGAACATGTACAGCCCATAATGGCCACATGAGACAGTGTCCTGTTACTCTCTACCTTCAAACACCCATGAAGCCACAGGCTTCACCACAAGCTCTTGAATGAGCCCTCGCTCTTCTCTGACTGGGAATGGGCAAGCCATGTACTAAAGCCACATGCTGCTTCAAGATGACGTGGTAGGCAGAAAAGCTGACTAAAACCAGAGTGGTTCATTTTGGACAAGGGACATCAAAAGAAAGCCTGTGCAGAAGCAGGATGTCGGGATGAGGCCACAGGCATCTGTGGGACCCTTGTAAGCGAGGGAGCTCTCTTGCCCTAAGATTACTGTAGAAGTCCTGGAAGATAGTCTGGACCTCTCCTCCCTCCTGGGAAGCTTATAATCATTTGTAAGAGAGGACAGTTACTACATGGTTAACTGCTTTGAAAGTGTCATAAGATATTGCCATCTGTGCTAGGCCTTGATTTCTCTTCTAGGAGAGAAAATGTGAGAGCGAGCCAAGTAAGAATCTCCTCAGAGGATAGGAGAAGGCGTGGCAGAGGAGATAGACAGATACGCATAGAGGCTGAAGATGAGACCAGCATGGGTAAATAGGCTCCAGTCATGGACTATTGGAAGCTGAGATAGGACAAGCATGCCCTGCAGTGTTCCACAGGTAAGATCAATGGCTCATTTACTCAGCTTCAAAAGGCTGCAAACAGCTATTTTTTATGTTGGAAAAGAAATCCAATAATTTGTATCACTTGCCACTATGAATCTGATAAAAAACTTTCCTGAAGACTGTAACAAATGGCCGCCGGACCTGCATTCATGCTACAGTATTATAATACACTGCCTGTGAGTCAGTTCTTATCGATTTTCTTGGGACATCCAGCCACCTTCAGAATTTCTCAGTCCTTGGTTGCTTTACTAGGTTCCATTTTATTGAGTATGGACTTACAGAGAATTTGCTATAAGGTAGACTGTGGGTGTCTGTAGTGATGGGGTTAGAACTTCAGCCCCTTAGCAGCTCAAATGGAGGGGTGGGGGATATAAGAATGAATACAGACTATCACCATCAGTCTCAAAGGAGGCACGGATAGGACTCCAAATATTAGAGGTGGATGTGGAGTACATGCTCACAAACAAATAAACTACTTGTATCAGCACATATACAGCTTTGTGAATAGATGCCAAAAACTGAAGCAGAAGTTAAATATATATCTTTTGACCAAATGGATGAAGAAGTCGTAGTTTGTAGATATTATGCAATAATGTTCAACAACCAAAAAATAATGAATTCCCAATAAATGCGACATCGTGAGTGACTAATGAGAGGCTGAAGTGCTGTAAGAATACAACCTGACACCATGTGTGTGATTTCCCTGATACCAAGTTCAAATTCAGGCAAAAGAAATCTCTCGCAACATCACTGAGAATAGTATTGTCTTGGGAGAGGTTGGGGTTAACTGGGATGCAGTGAGGAAGATGACCAGGGTGTCGTAAATGGACCCAGATTTGGATCCATTTGCAAAGGCTATATAATTGTCAAATGTTTTCAGAATTGGCACTTTACTATGTGCCAATCATATCTCAACGAAATAAAACGAAAAGGAGAGTTTCAGAAAAGGACAATGCAACAACATGGTTTCCTAGAAATACTTCCTTGACTAGAATTCACAGAGAAGAAATTTTAAAGAATCCCCCTTCTTAGAAAAGTGTAATTCAGAAGGATGGAGCAGACACATGGAAGTGAGAGGCATGGACAATGCATTGTGGTGGTAAGACCACAAACGTGGGGTGTGTATGTCATAATAGTGGGTTTGTCATAGGTGGCAAAAGCACTAATTACATATTCTATAGGATTTGCTCAGAAGAAGAGAAATTGATAAGTTAAAGGGATTGAAAAGGACTTCTATACTTAACTTTTTCTATGAAAGAACATCGTTACATTCATGCCAAGTAAAACAAACATGTGAAGTAAAAATACAGACTGTTCAGATTCTTTGTAGTGAGTACTTTGTTCTTCTACTTGATGTGATGATGTTTCATAATGGCAATTAAACTGAGGGCTATCACCATATTTATATTTACATAAAAAGCAAACTCAAGGGAATTAAAAATTAAAAGAAAAATAAAGAATTTTGATTGTTATTACCAGAAATTAGTGATTGCTGTTTGAGGAGTCAGGTATGTTTGCCTTGATCAGAACATTGCACAAGACTAAATAAATTTCTTAAACAAGAACATTGTGCAATTGTTTTACACAAATCAAAACATCATATAGTGGCCAATTAATATTTAAAAGTTGTATACATCAAGAACTTTTAAAAATCTTTTTAAAAAAATATAAAATAAAAATATTTGTTTGTAGCATTGTTACATCATGGAGGAAGTGGTAGGAAAAGAGAAGCCCATTCATGGAGTCAGGTTCTGTAGACCTTGGCTCTTCCCTGGAAGGAGAGGAAGCATGCTGCCCCTTTGTCAGGAGAGAAGATGGAGAAGTGAGTAAAGATGGAGAAGAAAATCATAGAACTGTAATGGACGTCCGCAGATCTTGATGCAGTGGAGGGAATCAATGACAGTGACAGGAGATAGGCTGGGGATGAGGAGCACAAAGAGCTTCAGAACATACTTAGAGTTTGGAGGGGTTTCATCTTTTATACATGTGATCTGTTGTCTTATGGCACAGATAGAAATAGAGATGTCACCAAAAGTGGGAATTGAAAGGTGCAAGGAGTGAAAGCACTCAGTGGTTACTGAGAGGACAGTGGGAAGCACCAGGGCCAGGACAGGGATAAAACAGGGAAAGGACATGGAGTTAAGGCAAAGGTCCTGGAAGGCAAGAAGAGAAGCAGACACAGCAGCCTTAGGAAAGTTGGTAAGCTCAAGACAACGCTGACAAACAAAGGGATTTCAGGGTCAGGATGCCTGTGGAGACAGCTCTAGATGAACACAAGTTACAAAATCTTATAGAAGCAGGGTGAATGGCAGTGGCATGCAGTCATGGAGGATGATGGCAGATTTTAAGAAGAGAGACCGAAATGACTGGCATCCTTAAAGAAACAGGGCAGACAGGGGGTCTGCTCAAACTATTGCACTAACCAAGGACAACACAAGTAGTAAACACTGAACCCCTACTCTGATCTACTCAATGGACAGGACATTCTCCACAGTTGTGTGGACAGCAGGGACTGACTCTGATATGAACTCTAGTGCCCCATATTTGACCACCTCCTCTGGGTGGGGAGGCCTGGTGGCACTGAGAGAAAGAATAAGCAGGATACCAAGATGAAACTTGATAGCCTATGACCATACAGCGGGAGAGGAGGTCCCCCTTGGTCATAGACCTAGAGGAGAGGAATAGGGTGAAAGTGGGAGGGAAGGAGGAAGGGGAGGATACAAGTGATGGGATAACAATTGAGTTGTAATCTGAATAAATTAATTAAAAAAGAAAAAGAAAGAAAGAAAGAAAGCAGGCTGATCAAGCCATAAGGAGCAAGCCAGTAAGCAGCACCCCTCCATGGCCTCTGCATCAGCTCCTGCCCCCAGCTTCCCACCTTGCTTGTGTTTCTGTCCTGATTTCCTTTGGTGGTGAACAGCTAAGTGGAAGTGTAAGCAGAATAAATCCTTTCACCCCCCCCAAAGAATCAGGGCAGAGCTCATCCACTTAGCATGTCTTTCTCCTGTAGTACTGGCTATATTTAATCTTGCTATGGTTTGGATATGAATCTTCCCCTACAGACTTATGTGCTAAGGCCTTGTCCCCTAGTTGGTGGTGCTATTTTGGGAGGTGCTAGAAACAGTAGAACAGGGGGCCTTGCTGGAGGAAGTAGGTCACTGGTGGCATGATCCCCTCCTGTACTCTGTTTCTCCTGGTGCCATGAGGAGATTAACTTTGCCCTGTTACATATTCACTGCCATGGTGGTGTTCTAACTTACTGTGGACTCTGAAACAGCGGAGCCAGGTGACCACTGAATGAACTTTTGAATCTATGAGGCCATGATAAGCCTTTTCACCCTTTAAATTGTTTTTCAGGTGTTAGTTATAGTGATCAAAAAAAAAAAAAAATCTAACACAAACCCCTCTTTTAAATGTGCTTGTAAGTTATGTGTATGTACGTGTATTATGTACGTGTAGGTCTGAGCCACGTGAGAGCAGTGCTGGTGGAGGCCAGAGAGGGGCTAGGAGCAGATCTCTTGGAGCCGGGGTACAGGTGGCTGTGAGCCACCAGATGTGGCTATTGGGAACTGAAGTCAGGTCCTCTGCAAGAGCTGATGCTCTTAGCCGCTGAGCCAGCCCCCTTCCACAACACCCCTTTATTTTTACTAGGCATTATGCTTTTATTTTTCATTTTTTAGTTGTATTCTCACATCTTACGTAGAACTGGGTTGTGGGATGTAAAACCCATGCCATTCATGCTACCCATTTAAAAAGGCAGATCCATGGCTAGTGTGGAGCTTGGTGGTAGGACATTGGTGGACCCTCCTGTGTGGCAAAACCCAAACAGTAACACAGAAGCACAGAAGGATGGGATAACCTTTGAGATGTAACAAGAATAAATTAATAAAAAAATTTTAAAAAGACACTAACCCAATTAAAATATAGGCAAAATTTTTTGGAAAACTGTCTCCAAAGAAGGTTTAAAAAATGACCACTAAACTCATGCAAATCTGTCCATTATCATCAGTAATCAAAAAGTGTAGATTAGAAGTACAATTAAATGGCATTTCATACCCATTAGAAGAAGATAATCAAAAGGATAGACGGCAACCCCCTTTTATTTCGTGGAATTGAATGCTTTTTGGGACAGGAAGCAAAAATGTCAAGATTCCATGAGTAACACAAAATAGTTTGTATCTTCACTTTATAAATGGGTTTGTATCTCATTGCCATCTGTTTGCAACTACCACCCTTTTATTCAGGGTATAACTTGGCAGTGTACAGGGCCACACAGGTAATTACTGAAATCACTTGACTGTTCAGAATATGCTGACAATAGGCACAAGAACCATAGAGTTCAGTATCTGGAAAGACATCACATATTCTGATGCTTAAAAACAGTGTTGTGGGAAGAAAGGGCCTATTGGCTTCTTAGTCATCTCTACAGTTATTTTCCTGGATTTTAAAAAATAAAAACAGTTCCTTCAAGCCTTCCAAAGTTGGCAATTCTTATCCAGGGATTCCCAAAGTCCTATGTTTAAAAGGCCAGTGGGAGCTGCTTGCTGGAGTTAGAAAGAAAGGACCCACTTCTCCCACTCCATGGCTGTGTATCCTCAGATAGTGTTGTCTCTCTGCCTTAATGTCGTCACGGAGAAGTTGTCCAAGTGGCTATATAGTCATGAGTAAAAAATGTTAACATACTTAACTAAGAGTGACTTGTGAGTGAGAAATAGAGAAATTAAATTGACAACAAAAATCAACTTTGACTTGAAACAGTAAAGTTTACCTTGATTCAATGGTCCCAAGTCATATTTATGTCGCCCATTTTGAGTAATTGAATATTTTCCAATTTATCAGGAAACCGTATAAGGTCTACAGACAAAGTAAACCCAGACCATGATCATTTTCACTCCTTCAGCTGTTACCACTTCCCAGACCAAGTTCCATCGATCTTTTGTCTAGACCACTGTAATTGCTTCCTTGTGAGACTCTCTTTCACTCTGTTCTCCCTCAGCACTGGTCAGAAAGCAGAGTTTAGAGCAGAAGTAAAGCTAAGAGATATGTCCATAGTGATCTACATTTACCAACTCAGCTCTGTATCCTCAAAGTTCCAAAAACACCACAAAACAGTGCCACCAGCAGGGGACCAAATGTTCAAATACACAAGCTTGTGGGTTACAGGCACTTCATATTTAAATTGCAACACCAAGGTATCTTTAGTTCTTGGCACACAGTAGGTACTCAATATAATGAGTGCCTTGGTGTGTGATTGAAGTTTAAGACCAACTTTTCGAACTCTTTACAGTCCATCCCTATCAGACAAATGGGCAGGACCCAGGAATTAATCGCTTAGGAAGCGTACTTTTCCCAGTAAGTCAAGGATAGTGTGGAGGCTTTCTGTACCCCAGTTACAGGGCCTGGGTCTCAGCTCTGCCAATTTTACAAACGCATGGACTCACACATGTAAATTAAAGAAATATACTCATCATTCTGTTCAGAATCCACCTGTCCTATCTCTGCCATGCATTTCTTTTGTGACCTTCATCAGCACTCAGGCAGACACTTCTCATAGACATGGGCTTGTAGAGGGATGCCATTTTTAATCTAGGAAGCATCTGCCTTTCTAATAGCGTGGAAGAAGAGGGGCATTTCAGCATGCAGTGATAAAGAAGCTGGGGTCATAGAGGATGTTTTATGCAATTGCATCCTGGAATCCTAGCAGAATCACCAAATAACTGGGAACTTATGTGATGTCTGTGGGATGAAAACACCATATAAGAAAATTATGAATGGCATTTTCAATAAGTAGTTTAGAGATGAAATATAAATTCAGCTTTATGATATCAAATCATGACTTTCAAGTGGGTTTCTTCAAAAATCTTATTTAAAAGATCAATAAATCCATTTTTCCACCTATAGTAAGGCACAAAGGAAGCCTCAAGCCCTTTAATAAGCTGCCGTAGCACGAAAGGATCAGGCAGCATCTGCTTGTTATCTGCCTAGTTCCTTAATTTTATCTGTTTGTTTGTTTTTAAAGAGGCAGGATCATGACTGTATAGGTTCACACAGGATCACAAACAGGATGGCCTGAAACCCACCAGGCTAGTCTTGAAATCACAGGAACCATGTTGTTCAGCATTGCAGGCATCTGCCACCACTTCTGGCCTGGTTCCTTAAGTTTCTAGAAAAAAAATGCCTGTAATCTATTGAGAATATTACAGCTTATATAGGTATCCTATTGTTTACGGAAGAAAAATTTATATTAGCCCAAAGGTGGAAACAGCAGAAATGTCTGTGAATTGAAGTGCAGACAACAAAAATCTCATGCTGTACAACAGGATGCTGTTTTTCTACTTTTGTTTATTAATTTATTCAGATTACAACTAAATTCTTCTCCCATCACTTGTATCCCACTTTTGTAAGTGGGAAGAACACTCACATTTACAGTGAAAAGAAGAACAGTGGTGGTTTTCTGGGGGCTAGATGGACAAGGAGATGGAAAGCTATGGTTCTTATTGTGTCATGGGCACAGTGTTCAGAATGTCAGTGTGGGAAAAAGAAAGACTTTTACATGGTAGTGACGGACAACAATATGAATGCACTTAATGCTGCAACGTTGTACTTAAAAATGTTGGAAGAAGTAGCACATAATGTATATCTTGTACAACTAGAAAAAGTCCAATATTTCAGTAGTAAAATGTGACACTATATGTTCCTTGCTAAGGTAAAAAGCTGATGTTGCTGAGATCCTAATGCAAAGTGCAGATCTTGAAAGGTCTCTGCCTGCCTGCCATGGGTTGCTGTGGTCTATAGCTCAACCTACAAACAGTGCTTTCCCAATTACACACTGAAAGTCAAATGTGCACTTTTGTTCATGGATTTAGTGTTGTTATTTAGCTCAGTGTCCCCTTTTAGGAAAGGGTTTTTATTAGTGAAATTAAGGATATTCATTACATGTGGATTCAGAGAAGTATATTAGAGACACTCCTGTGACTACTTCATGGCTACCCAGAATCCTCCTAATCCTATAGGCTTTACTTTCAGGAATGGTGACCTCAGCTAACACCCTCAGGATTCAGGCACACTGAGGAATCCTCGATTCCTGAAATTAGCCCGATGAGTGGCTGAACCTTGTGGCTGGAGCCTTCATGATGTTCTTCACTGAGTATTGGTACACAACGCTGTTCAGAAACCTCAAAAGCTCTACAAGTTCCCTTGCTAATCAGTGTTTGCTAAGTGGATGTTTTCCATCTGACAATGCTTATCTGGGATTTTTGCTCATTGACACCTAGTCATAAAATTGTCATTGAAATTGAATTCCTAACCTCAAAACTTCCTCAGGGGTGGTCAGGACTGAGATAAGAGGCATGCATTACCAGGTCATTCAGCTCATGTCCCACCAGTGTACAGGCCAGTGGGAGATGCTTGTGTCAAAGGACACAGACAATGATACCATTAGGGATTGACTTATGATCAGGTTGTGAGTCCTAAGAAGTCACATTGCGATAGTGTAGCTAGCTCTCTCCACTGACTTCATAAACAAATAAAAACAAGACAAGACAAGACAAAACAACAAAACCCTGAGCTTTCAGGAGTTCTCAGTGATCTTCTCAAGTAGAAACCAAAGGGAAACTATTTCACTGTTACTTAATAGTCACTGTGTGTCAGGCATGTAATGGGTACTTTAATGCATGCCTGATATCACAAATATCCCTAAGAAAGTGAGCATTGTGGGCCTGTTTTTAGAGACATCCAATCCATTTACATCCTGTGGCCCTTAACGCTCTTTGTAACATGCTGGCTGTTTGATTCAAACATCTGCGTATGATGCTCTTGGCCAGGAAAGGTACTTGAAGAATGACTGGAAACGCTAAAGACAATGCCTTGGTTCAGACCTCCGCAGGAAGGAGAACATGACTTTTCTCAGGTGGGATGTCTCTGAGGCATGTTCTGCACCTATCTGTTACTCAGTGGCCCACGGGAGAAACCTGCTGGCTAACACACAGGCGAGCAGCTTCTCATCATCTCCTCGTTCCTTGTTAGTGCATCCTGGAGTCACAACTACAAAGCGTCAGTCCTTATTTTAGGAAATGGTTTTAGAGAACACACCTGGGAAAATTGTGAGATCTCCCATCATTAATGCACCAGCCATCAGATTGAAAAGCTAGAATGTGACCTGAGTTTGGGATCATGTACTTCTATCCTGCCTTAGTCATTTATTTCTTCCTGCCTGCGCAATGACAGGATGGAAGAGAAGGATGGGAAGAATGATACAGGAAACCTTAGATTGTTCTAACTGCTTTATTTGATTAACTTCTATGGTCCTTATGCCCTCAGAATTGATACTACAACGTTTCATTGTGCCAATATGGAGATTAATTTAACAGTGTTCAGAAGCCTGATTAGTCACTGCAGTAGGTTCAATAACAGTTCCCACACTCTCTAACCCATGAGTGTTACTTTATCCTTAATTGGCAAACACAACTTTGAAGATATTACTAAGGATTTTGGACAGGGGATTATTCTGATTTTAATATAATCACAAGGGTTCTTTTGAGAGGGACTTTGAAGGAGTCAGAGCCTTTCTCTTGCCATGTAATAGTAAAAATGTAGCAGAGACTAAAGGAAAGGACCACAGGCACAGGGAAATATGTTATATGTTTACTTTAAAATATATGTTAGATATAGTTTAAATGGAGTTATGTCATCTGGGGTGATAATGTTCCCTGCAACAGCTGCAAATATCTAAAAACAAGCCAGTGCTGAGCAAGAGAAATCTCCCTTTGAGTTGTTCTTTATGTGGGTCCAACAGACTTTTCAAAAGGTACAAGAGATTGATATTGGACTTAGTTGCCTGCCACAGCTTGAAGGTAAGACCTGTTATTGAACATGCCACATACTTTAGACACAGGACTTGGAGAAATTGAGCTGGAATTGAGTTGGAAACCTCCTCCTAGAGGCCTATTTTTCATCATATTGGAAAGGGCTTTACAAGATGCCAAAAGAGAAAAATCAACCAATAGCCCTACCCAACTATAAAGCATCCAAACAAAAAATGATCTGGCAAGGTATCACCGATGGTACAATAGTGGCACTTATATTTGGGCACAATGAACAGCTGTCTAACTGGACATAAGTCCACTCATTAGGAGGGAATCCATATGTGGAATGGAGGATATAGGTGACTACCCATGACTGGAGATGTTATATAACTCAGAGGAAAACCTAAGTTTCATTAAAGCAATATAGTTTGTAATATACTCTAAATATTTATCCTGCTACCCACAGATAAGTGCTTCTCATAATGTACTCTTACCAAATTTGTTTTTTCAGCATATGTAATCTATTATAGAGACCCACAACTGGCCAAAATGCAGAGACTATGTGTCTCTGTACTCAGGTCTAATTAGTATATCAACAATTCAACCCCCACATTTACAGTTCAGGGAACACTGTAGAAGAGGAAGGTGGGAAGATTGCAAAGGCCAGAGGGGTGGATATCTGCTGCTAAATGGTGTTTTCTAGGCACGACAGTGATGCTGTTCCCCTTAAATCTTAGCAATATAGTTGCATAAGCAAGACCTGCATAATGAAATGATGCCATCAATTGGCATGCCAAAGTGCCCTGGGGAAAGCTCCAGAGTGCCAAGCTCCTGTATGAAGTTCTACAGCCAATCAAAGGCTGTGAAGAAAAAGGAAGAATCAGTTTTCTTTAGGGACAAGCTCCCTGATAGGTCACTAAACAAATCCCATACAAGCAACATTAAATGGATGCAGTGTGTGTGTGTGTGTGTGTGTGTGTGTGTGTGTGTGTGTGTGTGTGTAACACAATAATTACAGAAAAAGAGGTCATGAATTTGAGTACTGAGCGGGTATGGGATGAATTAGGAAAGAGAAAAAAATAGAAATGATATAAACACAGTATTCATGTATGAAATTGTAAAAGGAATTAAAATTTTAAATTAAAGACAAAGGAGCTATATGCCACAGAATGTTCTGACAATGACAAAGCTCATTCCTGGTGGTGGTTTCATAAGGTGTGATATAGCTGAGAAATTCTTCCTGTGACCATTTTAACGTGAGAGTGGAATGTGGTAGTCATGTGTCTATGAAAATGAAAATAAAAGGAACTGACTGTACCTATAGTTGCATAAAAATAAATCATATAACAATGTACAGTGCATAATGACTACTGTACTGGCAAAGAAAATAAAAGCAGGAAATGAACTTTCTCTGGGGACTCTAGAAAGCACCATCCCTTTTTTTACTTTTGTCCTCTAGAACTGTAAAGAAACAAATTTATGTTTTTAAAAGCCATTAGATTTGTGGCGTTTCATTAAAGTGGTAACAGGAATCTAACACAGTCAAGCAGGCATTGCCAGTTATAATAACACATGATATCTGTTTAGCTCTTGCAATGTCTAGGTATCACCCCAGGTCTCTTTGTGGCCCAAATTGACTTAATTCTTTCAGCAATTTCTTAGAAACAAAAACTATTTTTCATCTCTTTATTGTATAGATGGAGAAACTAGGATAAAGAGATAATACACTCCTAACAATGATCTAATACTTCAATTTAGGTCTTTGGTACCCCCAAATTGTGCTCCTTACTAAAGCACTGAAATCTGAGTCCTTTAAACTGCCATGGAAGGGAGGTAAGTGAAGGACACTTGCTGCAGGGATGCCCCCTCTCAGTAATGTGGTCAATAGACAGTTAGAACCAGGCACAATGCCTGTCAAAGAGATTTTAAATCTCATAGAACCTTGTCCCTGTTCTCCATGTTTCTGTAAAAGGGAAGATTTTAAGAGCTTAACTTCTGTCTTCTACAGAATTGAGCTCACTGGCAAAACTCCCCTTGCAGCTCTCTTTGGAATCAGAAATGGGTTTGCAACCCCAGAAAGAAGTATATATCTTTCAAATTTTTTGTTTTTAAGAATATTTTTATTTTTAAAACAAAGAAAAACTCAAGAGATTGCATCACTTTAAAAGGGAACAAGATCTGACTGGTTCACACAGTTGGATTGTGCCTTTCTAACTATGCTCTACTGCATACTTTCCTCAAGACATCAAGTCCAGATTATATGCTTGATTACTTGCCCCTCTAGCACATTCCACATGAAAAAGGGGAGAGTGTGTTCACTAGTCAAATGAATAATAAAATAACAAAGGGCCAAATGACCGAGGAAGACAGTATGTGATAAGGGAGATTAAGACAGGATTTACACCTAAGGTCTACATTTATTTACTATTGATTTATTAATCATCTTCACTTGTATTTTGATGTCATTACATGTTTATTTTCTTTTGTTTTTTGAGATAGGGTTTCTCTGTGTATCCTTGCTTGTCCTGAACTCACTCTGTCAACCAGACTGGCCTTGAACTCACAGAGATCTACCTGCCTCTGCCTCCCAATCACTGGAAATAAAGGGATGTACCACCACAACCATGCTTCAGGGATTGGTAGGATTAACATTAAAAATGTCCATCTTACCAAAAGCAATCTACAGATTCAATGCAATTCCCATCAAAATACTAACACAATTCTTTACAGACCTTGAAAGAACAATTTTCAATTTTATATGGGAAACCAAAAAAGCCAGAATAGCTAAAACAATCCTGCACAATAAAAGTACTTCTGGAAGTATCTCCAGCCCTGATTTCAAGTGGTTGTTACAGAGCAATGGTGATAAAAACTGGATGGTACTGGCATAGAAACAGACTAGTTGATCAGTGTAATCAAATCAAAGATGCAGAAATAAACCCAAGCAACTATGGGTACTTTGTTTTTGACAAAGAAGCCAACACCACACAAAGGAAAAAAAAGATAGCATCTTCCACAAATGGTACTGGTCTAACTGGATGTTCACATGTAGAAAAGTGCAAATAGATCCATATATTTTTCACCCTGCACAAAACTCAAGGCCAAGTGGATCAAAGACCTCAACATAAAACCAGATGAAACTAAATCTATACAAGAGAAAGTCGGCATGACCCTTGAGCTCATTGTCACAGGAGACAACTTCCTGAACAGAACACCAACAGTTCTGGCTCTAAGATCAACAATTAATAAATGGGACCTCTTTAAAATGAAAAGGTTCTGTAAGGTAACAAATATTGTCAATAGAAAAAATGGCAGCTTATAGATTTGGAAAAGATCTTTACTGACCCTATATCAGACAGATATAATATACACAATATATAAAGAAATAAAAAAGTAAACACCAACAAGCCAAATAATCCAATTAAAAATGGGATACAAAGATAAACAGAGAATTCTCAACAATGGAATCTCTAATGGCTGAGAAACACTTAAATGTCTAAAATCCTTAGTCATCAAGGAAATACAAATCAAAAGGATTCTGAAATTCTGTCTTAAACTTGTTAGAATGGATAAGATCAAAACCTCAAGTGACAGCACATGCACCAGCAAGAATGTAGAGAAAGGGGTATATTTCTCCATTGCTGGTGGGAATGTAAACTTGCAAATCATTCAGGGGGATTTCTCAGAAAATTGGGAATAGCTCTACCTCAAGACCTAGCTATACCACTCCGGGGCACATATCTGAAAAATGCTCCTCTATACAATATGGACATTTGCCCAACAATGTTATTAGCAGCCTTATTCATAATAGCCAGAATCTGGAAACAACCCAGATGTCCCTCAAACAAAGAATGGATAAAAAAAATTGTGGCACATTTACACAATGGAAAACTGCTCAGCTATTAAAAACAAGGACATCATGAAATTTGTAGTCAAATGGATGGAACTAGAAATGATCCTCCTGAGTGAGATGACTCGGAGCCAGAAAGACCCACATGGTATGTATTCACTTATAAGTGGATATCAGCCATGTAGTACATGACACCCATGCTATAACCCACAGACCAAAAGAAGCTAAGTAAGAAGGAGCCTCAAGAGAGGATACTTAGTTCTAACTCATAAGGGGACATAGAATGACAGCACAAGTAGATGAAGAGGGGAATAGGGTAGGAGAGGGACTGGAGAGGGAAATGAAGATAGGGATCAGATGTGGGGAGAGCGGAGAGTGGGAGACCGTATGGTTTGGAGAAGGAAGAGAAACCAAGGATGAGGGCATTTCGGAGACAAGCTGGGTAACCTCATGAGAGGATATGGGGGTGGCTTTATCTGAGACGCCTAATAATGGTGAGGCAGGGGTTCTGAAGACTGAAGAGGCCACCTCCCAGCCAGATAGGACTTCTAGTGGAGGGATGGATCGCTAGCCCACCCACAAAAACTTTGACCCAAATTTTACGCTGCCTACAAGATGTTCAGGGATAAAGATAGAACAGAGACTAAGGGAATGTCTAACCAATGCCTAGCCCAACCTGAGACCCACCAAACATGGGGGGGGGGGGGTGGCTTACAGAGACTGGAGTGCCAACCAAGGACTATGCATGGATTGGGTCTAGGCCTCCTACACATATGTAGCTGATGGGCAGCTTAGTCTTTATGTGGGCCCTTAGTAAGTACTCTGTTGCCTTCTTTCCAGTCATAACCCCCTGGCAAGGATGCCTTGCCTGCTCTCAGTGGAAGGAGATGCACACAGTCCTGATATGGTGTGATGTGCTGGGGTTCACTGGAGGGGGAGGCATCCTCTTTTCTGAGGAGTAGGGGAAGAGGAGGAGGGGAGGGGAGAGGAAAGGTGGGACTTGGAGGAGAGGAGGGAGGTGGATGCAATCAAATATAAAATGAATAAATAAAATAAAATATTAAATTAAATAAAAAAGCAATAATGGTGCGTGCGTGCATGTGTGTGTGTGTGTGTGTGTATGTGTGTGTGTGTGTGTGAAACTTTGCAAACTTATCATGTACTGTGAAATCTTTATTTTGCCTCTATTACTATTGATCTACTGGTATTCAGAGCATAGATAGAGCTCTATAAATTCATACAGACTTAATGCCCCAATCAATACTCAGTAGAAAAGGATGTATAAGTTGATTATGCCTGTTTTAGATACAGAATAAGGAAGCTTTAAGAGTTCTGTAGGTAGCTAATAATTGTCTACATAATTTCATCAATCCTGTGTATAACACATTGCCCACCTTTGTTTTCAGATGATGCCATCATTTGCAGAGATATTTCTATGAATATGCAATTTCTACCTCTGCCTCTTTAGCAGTTTCCTTAACATTTCCACCATCAAATTACGTTCTGTGCTTCCAGGGATAGAAAGAAACAATGACTTTAATTTAAAAATGTAGTTTAAATAAAGTTTAAGTCAATGCTTAATGAATTTCCCAAAATGAGTATTACATATGCCAAGAATTTTTAACAGCAATAATGTTCTTTGTTATATTCCTTAACAAATGTGGTTGAGTATTATTCTAATCAAATTCCTTTGAATACTTGATGAATTAATTTTTACTTTATATAAACTAATTTGTGAAATAAATATATACAATTCAAAAAATTCAAACTGGTCACATAATCTTAACTGTAAATTATTTCTAATATTTATTATATTTTAAAATAATTTTTTTCACTTCTCTTATTTTTAAATCAGTCAGTTAAACAATGACTCAGTTGCTTTTATTTTTTAACCATTTTTTTTCCAGGCTTGGAGTGATTCTATAAACTATTTTCTCACTCTATGGCAACTACTAGAATCAAAGGCCAACAAGAACATTGTAGTTATCAATAGTAACAGTAATAATGCTACCTTTTAACTAACTCTTTAAGCTGATAGTTCTTTTTAACCCATTCATCCAGCCTTTAATATTTTGTTCAATTTATGTAACACACATTTTTTTTTCAAAATTATTTACCTAAAACTAAGCTAACGGTGGCTGCCTTATCCAGCTGCTGCATAAATGGAAGAAACTAGAAGGTGTTTCTAAGTTTATTACCCATACTTGGCTCCTGTTCCACCTTTTAACTACATTGGTCAGAGCCAAACAGCCTTTTCCCTCTGCTCCGCACACATTCCATTCTGCATGGTTTCTCTCATCATCGTTATATTGATGAATATTTCTTCTTCTTTTTTTTTTTTTTAGATTCAATACAGGATGATTTATTGTATGTTGCTTGAACTCTATTTAGTCCACAATTAGCATTTATGCACTCTACAATTTGCAGGTTCTACTCAAGGCAATAGAGCTTTGTCAGTGAATAAGACCTCCTTTTCTGGAGCTCATGTTTCTGTTGGATTCTCACTTCTAGAGTTCACTTCTATGTTTTAATTTCCATGACAACAGTAACAATGCTTGAATTTACTATGCCTGTGAAGGAAGAACATAATTTTACTTCTGTGTATCACATTACACAGTCTGTCTTTCAGATATGGGTACATAGCTGCCTAGTATCAGAGACTATACAAGTAAACATAGTGGAAACACAAGCCCGTACCATAATTTCCCATAATTCCTTTTTATTCTCTAACTATGAAACCTACATTACCAGGTGGAAAGATATTTTATGTCTTCTCTTGGATAAGTTTATAAGGGAACTGCAAGGAGAAACTGCCTACAGGTTGGTTTCCTATATAAAGAGAAGCAAAATCCAAAATCCATATTTCTCAGAGTTATGTGTTGGCCACATTTTAAGAGATTTTCAATTGGAGAGCTACAGAAAGTGCTAACCATGGAAAGAGTGGGTAAAATCGTGAAGATTGTGTTACTTCTGAAACCTCATCTGTTTCCACCAACCTTTTGTGAATCTGTTTATCACCTGAAAAGAAAAACCTTTTGGACCTTCAAAATAATCAGAATAAAGAATACCAATGAAGAGAATAAAGGCTTTGATAAAGGCAATGCTATGTGCTCACCAATTCTCTCTTACTTCTCTTCTGGCTAGACAGGGAGATGAGCTTTCCTGCTTGTTGGGTAGATTCCTGTGATATGCTCTGGCCAACAGAATTTCAGCAGAGGTTGTACATACTATTCCAAGACCTGTGTCTAAAACTTGGAAAACATCCATCTTTCATGGGTAATCAGATGCAGAATGGCCAGTGGAGATCTTCAGAGCTCTTTGTATTGGTTCGATCTTTGTATTGATTCTTTGTGAATTTCACATAATTTATCCCAATCCCGTTCATCTGTCCATCCCTCCATATCTACTCTCCACCTTTGCAACCCGCCCCCTCAAGAAAACAAAAATAAAAACAACAAAAAGAAAAAATAACATGAAAAAAATAAATGAAACATCTCACCATGGAAACTGTGGTGTGTCACAGTATATCACACAGTATACCCTTTCGCCCAGCTTTACTCACAACTATTCATTGTAATAAGTCATTGATTTGGTTTGAGGCCTCTGGATTCTGCTACTCTATCAATACTGGTTCCTCACTCAGACTCCTCTTGAATACCCTGTTGTTGCTCTGTGCCATGGAGTTCCTACAAGTTTGGTTCTGTGGGACCTGCCCCTTCATGTTCCCTAGCAGTTCGTAGATGGGATACATTTTGGGGTGGGCCAACTCATAGCCTTGGATGTAGGCCTGAGTAGTAGCTGTATGTTCACCCTGCCAGCTCCCTGATCCTGCACCTTTCCTACTTTGCCCAGGTGAAGGGCAGGAATACTCTCCTGCTTGTGGAAGCCAACAAGAGGTGGGATTGGCTCTCCTGCACTTAGGCCATCAGGGTCAGCTGTCCTGCTGCACCCCTGCCACTAAGGTCAGTTGTCCAGCACTGCCCTGGGTAGGGGTGAGGACAGATCTCCCACACTTAAACCCTCAGGGCCTGCTCTCCAATGCCCACACCATTAAGGGAAGCTCTAATCTGCTGCCCAGGGGGAATGCTGAAGCCTGTGAGGGGTGGGACCAGCTCTCCTGCACCACCCCAGTGAGGCTTAGGGCCAGTTCTCCCACACTCATTCCACCAAGGCCAATTCTCTCACACTGCCCAGGTAAGGATTCAGACCCCCTCTCTTGAGTACCATAGATGGTGAAGGATGGGGACAACCCTGTGTATCTCTTGGACATTGAGATAGTTCCAGGAGGCATCGTTTGCCAGGGATAGCTGTATGGCCTTTGGTGGTAACATGGCTGTGTTCATTAACTTAGACTCCTGCTCCTGCAGGGCCATAGGCCCAGATAGGGCCCTCAACAGTGGCATGGGATGGGAACTCACCATGGCCTCAGGTGGCAGCACAGGCTACTCACACCAGACTGGTCCTCATCACCCTTGAGTCTCCAGTTCTGCCTCCCTTCATAGTACACACATTCTTACCTTCTCTTTCTCTCCTATTTCTTCACCATATAATTGCTTATTGTAGTGGTGCCTTTGGGTATCTTCCATCCACCCAGACTCTATTGTGGTTTGTAGTTGATATATGCATGTTATGTATTGATCCCAAGTGTGGGACATGAAACAGACTTGTGTCAGGGCGTGCACGCTAGAAGGTCCCATCCCATGCTGCTGTTGAGGGCCAGGTCTGGGTCCACGGTCCTGCAGGAGCAGGAGTCTGATCATGAGTTCCCACCACAGCATGGTGGTTGCCATATCTTTGGGTGTCTTCAGCCGATCAAGCACTATCTGGTGGTATTTGTGCCTCTGGGTGTCTTTCACATGCTCTAATTAGGTAATTTTTATATGCAATGCATCAAGTATAGCACTAGGCATTTAAAAATTATCTGCATATTTCTAAAATGAGAGATTCTAAAATTGACATATCAATGAACAAACTATGTTAGAGTTTGCTATTAATAACTTCTGATTTCTTATGGTCATTTATTTTCTTTTAGTAAATGTACCTGTTTAATATAGGTCTACTTTACTAAAAAATAGTGAATGGATAGACTTAGCAAGTGATTGCCATCATCAGATAAGAAGGATCAAATTTGCAGAACTGATTTCTGGGTAGGAATGGCTCAACCTTCTAGTCTGAGAAAAGATTATTAATCATTTCTTGGCAGCAAAAACCATTCTGTGTATAGATATAAAGCTCTAGGATCACAACTTTTTCTCATGCTGGTAACCCACTGACAGGACTCAGCTCATTGCACACAGGAGTGGGTGTGGCTGGAGGACACCAATTAGGATGCAAGGCACTTACTTCTGTAAGGGAAGCTTGGGTCAGCTTGAAGTTTGGTGTGTCTTACTATTTATGTTCCATAGATACTTATAAGGTAGCAACTGTGAGATGGAATCATGAGTGGGCAATAAGGTTAGTCCAAGGGACTTTTATTTTACATCTTTGCCATAAAGCAAAATGATAACAGAATGTTGTTATCCCTGCAACAATCTCTGGTATCCTGATATATTTTCACCTATACATACTCAGCTGGGTGTTCTTATACCATTTTATACTCTCTCTTTTTTTTTTTTTTTACTTTTTATTGTATCTGTATGTTTTAGCATTTATAATATTTGCCTAGCTATTTAAATATGTTTGTATTTTATTTTCCTTCTCAGGATGTTAAGTTGGTGGGACAACTGTGTTTTATTAAAAAATGGAAATACAAGAGAACAAAAGTAAACTTACAAATCTTGGGAATTGTACATCTATGCTGTCTTACACACAATAATGGGGCTAAAGTTAGTATCAGGAGATAAATAATATTTTCTCCCTATGCTTCACCCAATGTTTAGCTGTGAGTCTCAGCATCTGTTTTGAACAGCCACATGGAATTGTCTACTTACGTTGTGTTGACTGAGACATAAACCCCCACCATAAGTGAAGGAACATTTGTACTTCTTTAGAAATTCCTCTTTCTGAGTTTTCCCACCTTTCTCTTGATTCCTTTCCTTATACTTCACCACTAACTATCAGTAGATATAACCTTTGAATTTTTGTTCATCTTCTATTTTTTTAAGTTTCTAAAGGTTCTCAACTTTGTATCTCTGGATGGGTATATATATATATATATACCTATCACTAAGAGTTAGTAGATATAGAGTAGTATAGGAGATGAAAAATATTTGTTTTTGGTCCCTGGGATTCTATTCTGTGGCTCTACTACATCCTGGCTTTAGCACTCATAAGCTATTGGTCAAGGTCCTTACCTCTCTCAGCTCTATTTTATTCTCCCATTAAATGAGATTAGTAATAAGATTATAACAAAAATATTTAGAAAGACCCTAGCACACATTTCAACAAATGGTGTTATTATCATCACCATTATCATTACTGCTATCCTCACCACTGTTATCATTTCATTAGAAAATTGCAGAAGGTTTTGGTTACTTTAAATAGAAGGTAAAAACTCAAATGTCTTCCTAAACTAGAAAATCAATGTGAGAGTAGTAAAATATGAAGGGAAGTAGCCAATCACAACACAGTATGAATAATGCTGTTGCAGGATTACTAAGAAGGCAACAGAATGGTGACCTGAAATACTAAAGGGAAACACTAACAGAAATAGCAGCAAAAATTAATGTTACTTTTTCAAAGAGATGTGAATATATTAAGATGCTATCAATTGAGAATATAAAGATAATTAGAGGTTAGCTAAGAGGACCACAAAGGAAGAATTATATAAGCAGAGGTATCAGAAGGGAAAATGAGTGTACTGTACATTATACTGGCAAACTGTCATGTGCTGTTTAAGCTCATTGAGAAGCTGACTCTGATAGTTGGATTGCCCTTTCCCATTTCAGACCCAAACGTGCTTAACTCAAAGTGCTCTCAAAGATCCCTTGTCTTGGAATGACCTAGCACCCCGCCCCCCACCTCTGTGGTAGGGAGAGAACAATTAAAGAACCCATGAGTTAAACCATTGTGCCCCTGAGAATGGATGGTTATAATGTAAACTGTTTCCTATGGAGGCTGTTATTCATACCATGATACAAGAGTGCCTGCGAAGAAAAAGCAAAGCCAGAATTCAGCCATGGCAAGCTCATCCACAGACAGAAAACTCAAACTGGGAACTCTGATTGACTCAACTATCCCAGTTGGCTCCTTTTGGATGTTATGAGTCCCAAGGGTAATGGTGCTGCCTTTATGCTGTGATTTGTTCTTTTACTTGGAACCCTCACCTTCTGGAGCATTGCTCAGCTCAGGACTCTCTCAATCAGGAACTTCAGTTGGATACCACCTCAGGGCATTCCCAGCTAATTTCTATTGGGTATTTGAACACCTCATTTAATTTTCTTTTTCTGTCTGTCTGCTTGCCTATATGTATCATCTATCTATATGTCTGCCTGCCTACCTGTCTGTCTATTCTGTGTGTCTGTCTGTCTATCTATCTATCTATCTATCTATCTATCTATCTATCTATCTATCTCTCTATCTATTATCTATGTATATCTATTTTCTATCTGTATATCTATTTACTATGTATCTCTCTTATCTATCTATCTATCTATCTATCTATCTATCTATCTATCTATCTATCTGCCTGCCTATCTAGTTATCCACTCATACACACATCCCACCATTCATATTAGTTATTTTGATCAAATAATGAGAAACTATGAAATAAGTTAGTGTCTTTAACAAACTTGTACTGTAACTCCATGATCAAGAGCACTGGCTGCTTCATCAGAGAATCTGAGTTTGATTCATGGCATATATATATATCTAGAGATACAAAGTTGAGAACCTTTAGAAACTTAAAAAAATAGAAGATGAACAAAATTTCAAAGGTGATATCTACTGATAGTGGTGAAGTATAAGGAAAGGAATCAAGAGAAAGGTGGGAAAACTCAGAAAGAGGAATTTCTAAAGAAGTAGAAATGTTCCTTCACTTATGGTGGGGGGTTATGTCTCAGTCAACACAATGTAAGTAGACAATTCCATGTGGCTGTTCAAAACAGATGGTGAGACTCACAGCTAAACATCGGGTGAAGCATAGGGAGTCTTGTGGAAAAATGAGTGGAAGGAGAAAAAGACCTGGAGGTGACAGGAGCCTCACAAGAAGACCAACAGAGCCAACTGACCAGGGCCCAGAGGGGCTTGTGGAGAGTGATGCACCAACCAAGGACCATGCATGGACTGGACCTAGGCTCTCTACACAGACATAGCTGATGGGTAGCTCAGGCTTCATGTGGGTCCTCTAGTGAGGGAGTGTGGAATGTCTCTGACGTGGACTCTCTTTTCTTATTTTTCATCACTTCCCCCTGTGCTAGGGCCACAGGGTAGGAGGACATGCTCAGTCCTGATGCGCTGGGGTGGATAAGTGGGAGGGGGCTCCTTTTTTCTGAGGGAGAGGAAGGGGGGGTGGTACTGGGAGGAGAGGATGGATGGGGCTACAACCAGGGTGTAAAGTGAATAAGTAAATAAGATTTTTAAATGCCCTGAACACATCTAACCTACCAAACCTTCTATTTTAGCAACACAAGACATCATAGATTGCCGTGATCTTGAAGCTTACTGAGCACTTCCTGCTTCTGTCCAGCACTGAGAGACTATGAGGACTAGATATCACTATCTAGAGAAAATGTCAAAATTCAAAATTCTACGTACAGTTTCTACTAAATGCCAAACTATTGTTAAGTCAAAGTATTATACTAAGTCTGGGACTATCTGTAAAGTTTCAAGGTGATGTTTTTAAAAAAAATCAATTTTAAAAGATCAAAATTAACTTTCAAAAAGATAAGTAAGGAAAAGGGATAAAGTGAGTTCATCTGAGTTAGCCTATACAAAGACGTGTAAGCAGGTCTTCAGGAGTTGTTTGAGCACTTAGAGTCCTGGGCAGCTGCTCCAGGTGGAATCTAGGCTACTGTGGGAGGAGGAATGAGGGAGTGGAGGAAAGGTTTTGCTGCAAAGAAAAGAATGATCATCCAGCAGAGTGAAAGTGTATATCTATTTTTAATATAAAAGTCTTGGAATGTTTTTTTTTTACTTTGGTCAATATAAAATTGAATACATAGGATAAAAATAATTGCCAGATTATAGGAGGCTGTGAAGGGACAGGGTCCATAACATAAGCACGGGTATGCATCCTGATGTAACTTAAAGGAAGAGTAGCAACAGATGGGAGACTTTATGGTCCTTTCCTGAGTGTGGGGGGATGTGGGATGAGAAAAGAATGACATCAGTAGGGACACTGGGCAAGGCACTGATTGTGCACATAGGTAGGATATGAGGCTTCATTGAGGACCACGTTTAAGCCTAGAGGCCTGGATTTTACAGAGGCATCAAGATAGTAATATGCCTTTGACCTAACAAGACATCTCCTAGCTATCTTAAATGCCAAGGCAGTAGATGAGTGAATTGGTCCACATTTTTTGACCTATGAGGAGAAAGCTTGTGTCATGATGTGTTTAATGCGCGCGCGCGCACACACACACACACACACACATACACACACACACCTTGGCAGACTCATTACTTTTGCTTTTCCTTACAGTTTTCCCATTGACTTAGTGCTTCTAGGGAAAAGACTTTTTATTCATATTATACCTAAGGCCCCAAATATTCAAAATAAACTTCTGAACACTAGGGACAAACACTTCAAATAAAGTCAACTGAGCATAAATGGAAAAAAATGCTGAATATTATTTTAAAAATATAGCACTTATAACAAGAACCTGAAATATTTTCCATGGAAATATTACACTATTCTACAATTGATTTTATACTACAAATACAGGAGGGAAAAGTGAAGGAGGAAGAGAAGGAGGTGGTGAGAAGGGAGGGAGTGGGGGAGCAGAAGGAAGAAGATAAGCAAGAAGAGGAGGTGACACTGGGTAAAACCACACACTTTATTTTTTTTTTAAGTGCTACACTTTACATTTTATTTTAAAACAAGCAGGCATAACGTAGACATATCAAATGCTTCCCCTTATATCTTTGCTTGTAGGCACTCGTAGCAGGATGCAGACCTGACTCAACGGAAGCAATTAATGTAAGAGTGATGGCCAGCGGTAGACATTAGTACTGTGCTCAGAGCAGGGATAAACGTGCAAGAAGCTGGTTGGCTGCTCCAGTGGACTCACTGAGCATCTTCAATGCTGAAACCACACACTTTATAATGTAATCTGGCCTCAGAAAAAAAACAGTATCACTGTGCAAACCCTGACATTCCCTTCCTGAGCAATATAACTGACTATTGCTTCTTTACCATTTCCAATGTGAGTCTCCATTGGATCTGTTTTCCTTAAAGCTAGAAATTATTAAGATATGTAATAGTGGAATTGTCTCAACTTCCTGGTAGTGCACGATCTAAATGAATGTTTGCTTCCCTGGATCCTTGCCAATCCCCTAATCTAGCCAAAACCCAAAGTTCTAGATCCTTCTTGGCACCCTTTCACTGAGAAACCCAGAACCTTTTATGGGTGTTTTTGTGCACAGAAACAGATATAAGCCCACTATGTTCAACTACAGGTATGCTTTCCTGATCTCAGACAAGCAGAGCTTCAAGGAGTCTGGGTCTCTAGGGCATAATTTTGATATGATGGTCCTCTATGGTGTATGGGGAAGGTAAGGTGAGTAAAACTGTGAGAAGTTCTTAGCGATGGAGGGCAAGGGCACTTCCTTGTATAAAGTATAATCTCAAAGAATCATGTAAGAGCTCTCTTCTGTTTAGTATCTTTTACTCTCCTGTCTGTGGTTTTGTATACAGTCACCCACACTGACCCACTCAGTGCTGGGAAGGGCTTTGCAGTAGACCTTGACTTTTATCCCACACAGCATCCTAGGCTAGCTTGGCAGCTGGTTGTTACTTTCATCCAGCCAAATATGCTTGACCTCCTGGGTTCTGAGTGTGGGAACTGTGAGACTTCCAAGGATACCCATTAGAGGGTGGTTAAAAGAACATGACCTTTAATCTGGCATCTCTTCTTTGTAGAAATGAATTGAACAGGATGAGGATAAAAAGAAAGTTAGTGGGGAATGTCTCCACGGAAGTGGTTTTACAAATCATCCAACACAGAAGGAAATTCTTATAAAACCTGAAGAAATGCTGAGCTTTCTATTGGCATTTGTTTTCTGGAAATATGTTATTTATGTAACTACTCCTCCACAGAGAAATGAGCTTATTTTGTAAGTGTGGCCCCCAAGTTGGTCAGAACTTTGGCATGGTGTGGTAGGAGGTAGAGATGATTATCTCACTTGCATACTGGAAACATGACTTGTGGTAATAAGTTCCACAACGTGGTCGGGTCCTGGAACACACCCAGGCCTTCCTACTCCACAGCACTCTCAACATTCCCCAAGTGCTATTCTCCTGAAGCAGCCTCCTAGTTACTCTTTTGATCTTGGACTTGATAAAATTAGCAAACCTGGGTTAACATTACCTAGATCATGCAATTCTCAGATGGTTTCTGCAATGAAAAATTAATAAAGACCCAGAGCCCATTCTGTTCATCAAAGGATGGTTTGCAGATACCCTGCACTCTGTGTGTGTGTGTGTGTGTCCACACACACACATGCATGCACACATGTTCCCTTGCATGTGAATGGAGGCTAGAGGCCAGTGTCAATGTTGGGAGTCATCCTAACTCACTGTTCACCTTACATATTTAGGCAAGGTCTCTCTTCAACACATGGTTTGTCAATTCAGCTAGTCTAGCTAACTTGCTCTGTCTCTGCTGCCCATGTACTGACTCAGATTTTAAACTGGCATTGATGGTGGAGATTCAAATTCAGACCCTTACATTTGCACAGCAAACACTTTATCTGCTGAGTCATCTCTAGTGCTCTGCTCTTTACTGTCAGGAGTTCTGATGCCCAGCCCACATTTCATTGTTTGCATTTGGGAAATGGGACTCAGGAATCTGTTCTTGTAGCAAACTTTGTCTGCAATTTTTACCTAATTTGTTTTTAATATTACTGTTCCAAGGGTTGATGTGTGTTTTCAAAAACTCACTCATAGTTGAAGGGACCAAAATTCCCCATCCTATCCTTTGTAGAATCCAATACCCCAAGAGATAGAGTTGTGATAACGGTTTAAATATGGAATAGCTAGTCAAAACTTCAGAAGGGGCACTCTTAGTTTTCAATGATTACCAAATAAACAGATCTCAACAAGAAAAGGATTCATTTTCTTTTTCACATTCTTTGTAACAGGGCTGTAGCTTTTGTGCCCACAGCAGAGAAACCCCTGTCTATTGGCTGCAGATGAAAGGAGCCCATAGATTAGTCTAATAATGGGTAATCTCCAATCTGGTCTCTTTTAAAAGGCAGACTATGGAATATGCCGCAATCATTAGAATTGCTTCTGTGAGTTCAGGAAAGCTGTGAAGACACAGGAGGGGCAAATGGGGGGAGGCAATTTTCTTAATAGCAACAGCTGCCGAGCCATTTAAGATTGGTGATATTATCAACTAGGGTGTATTTTAAATAGAAAGGCCACCCATGGAAGTTATTTCAAGCATGATTTGGACTTCTCATTTTATAAGTAATCCACAGACAGTCTCTTTTTCTATATAGTTTTTTTTTTAATGAGCTGTTCTGTTAAGATACCATGCCTAAAGTTAATTAAGTTAGGTTAAAAGAAATAATACTACAAACTATCTACTACTTTAGTCACATTATTAAAAAGTATGGGCCACAGGTTCTGGCTGCAAAAGACTCTTTTTTTTTTTTTTTTTACATTTTTAAAATTAATTTATTCATATTACATCTCGATTATTAGCCCTTCCCTTGTTTCCTCCCATTCTCCCCTCCCTCCCACTTCCCCTTTCTCCCCTCCCCTATGTCTGTGACTGAGGGAGACCTCCTCCCCCTATATATGCTCTTAGAATATCGAGTCTCTTCTTGGTAACTTGCTATCCTTCCTCTGAGTGCCGCCAGGCCTCCCCATCCAGGGGACATGGTCAGAAAAGGGGCACCAGAGTTCGTGTGAGAGTCAGATCTCACTCTCCACTCAATGGTGGAGAATATCATGTTTGTCGGCTAGGACTTGGTAGGGGTTCGAATTTTACTGCCTATATTCTCCTTGGCTGGTGCCTTAGTTTGAGGAGGACCCCAGGATCCAGATCTGCCTGTCATAAAGTTCTTCTTGTAGGTTTCCAGGACCCTGTGGATCCTACTATTTCCCCATTCTTCCATGCTACTCTCGCCTAAAGTCTCAATAGGATGTCCTTTCCTCTGACCCACTTTCTTGGTAAGTAAAGTTTTTCATGGTACGTATCCCTTGAACTAGTGTTTTGATATAAGTGAGTATATACCGTTTGTCTCTTTTTGCTTCTGGGTGAACTCACTCATTATGATAATTTCTAGATCAATCCATTTGTCAACAATTTTCGGGAATTCCTTGTTTTTAATAGCTGAGTAGTATTCTATAGTGTAAATGTACCACAGTTTCTTAGTCCATTCTTCTACTGAGGGACACTTAGGCTGTTTCCATGTTCTGGCTATTATGTATAAAGCAGCTATGAACATGGTTGAGCATATGTCCCTGTTGTGTGGTAGGGCATTTTCTGGGTATATTCCAAGGGGTGAGATAGCTGGGTCTTGAGGAAGCCCTATTCCCATTTTTCTGAGAAAGCACCAGATAGATTTCCAAAGTGGTTGTACTAGTTTGCATTCCCACCAGCAATGAAGGAGTGTTCCTCTCTCTCCACATCCTCGTCAACATGTGGTGTCATTTGAGTTTTTGATCTTAGCCATTCTGATGGGTATAAGATGGAATCTCAGTGTCGTTTTGATTTGCATTTCTCTGATGACTAACGAGGACGAGCATTTCTTTAAGTGTTTCTCGGCTATTTGATATTCCTCTGTTGAGAATTCTCTGTTAAGTTCCAAGCCCCATTTCGCAATTGGGTTGTTTGGTTTTGTGGTGTTTAATTTCTTGAGTTCTTTATATATTTTGGATATTTAACCTTTGTCAGATGAAGGGTTGGTGAAGATTATTTCCCAGCCTGTAGGCTGTTGCTTTGTTCTACTGACAGTGTCTTCTGCCTTACAGAAGCTTCTCAGCCTCATGAGGTCCAATTTATTAATTGTTGACATTAAGGCCTGGGCTGTTGGTGTACTGTTCAGGAAGTTGTTTCCTGTGCCTATGTGTCCCAGGCTCTTCCCCACTTTTTCCTCTAACTGAATTAATGTCTCTGGTTTTAAGTTGAGGTCTTTAATCCACTTATAAGTTCAAGTCCACATGAGGGAAGAGGGAACCTGCACCTAGGACCTCTGGAGGCCAGGTCCATGCTAGCACTTAAACCTCAAATATTTTCATTTTTGTGGTTGAAACAGGTACATTTCAGTCCTTCAACAATTACATACCTTCTGAAAACTCACAGAGAAATCATACACACAATTTTTAAAAATCCTTTTTATGTTATGTGGTCTATAAGGTAAGCAAGTTGTGTAAAATTTCTTCACAGAAAAGTCTCATTAGGGACTTGATTCTAGCATATCATGTAGCAAATAGCATGTATCAAGTGAAGCCAGGGAGCCTTTCCCAAATGGTCACCTTAAACACCTTGAACACAGATGCTTAAAATCTGCTGCAAATGCATAAATCAAGGCCAACAGCTATTTATAAAATTAAAACTCCATTGATCCAAGAGGAAACATTTACATTTTTATTGCATTACTAGTTTGGCAGTGAGTGTGGTGAAAACTAACTACCATTGTTTTCATGGATAACACTTAATATTATTAGAGAAAACACAAAAGTGTGAAATAAGCCAAAGAAGAACTTCTTTCAAACACTGTGGAGACGGTGGTAAAAAAAAATGCCATTCTTTCTCATCTCTCTTTGCTTTGCATTTCAGTTTGGATGTATCATGTTTAATAACTGGAAGTCAAATATTTTTTTGAAAGAAAACGTTTTCAATATTATCTAATAAATTGTACTTGTATACCACCAAAACAAAATAATTAGAAATATTTCAAATTGATCAAGGGTTTGAAATTCCTTATTTCTTTTTAAGCCAGATGCAGCACACAGGCACTTTTTAACCAGATACAGACTGAGTAAAGAAATATCTCCTGTTAGCAATAACCTTTTGTGTTTTCTAGTGAAATCTTTTCAAATGAATCTTTCAGTATCTGTATTGAGAAATCCCAGTTCTTGTTAGTACTCAGATATAATGACAGCCTTTTGCATTTGTGATGCCAAGGAATAGAACAGAGGGCGAACACTTGGCTAATTTAGCTTTCCTCTGGTCCACAAAATTAATGCAACTGGGTTCCTAATGGAAAAACTTTCAAAATTTGAAATTCTGTCTCAGATTTCTCAATCTCCTATTCAAGATGTACTACTAACTACCATTAGTACTATGTTTTTCTAAGGGAAGAGCTCTGTACTCTTTGGGGTGACAATGGCCCATTGAGGAGTATAGGTCAGCTTGATTCTCTTACAGTTTTTCATAGTACAAGACTATTCCATTTATTCTATGCTGTTTGCAGGCATTATCATAGGCAAATGACTTAGGACACAGAATTTCCTATTGAATATGTATGAGTTACTAGCAGGCACTAGTGGAAGCCAGGCTATTAACCTGCCAGGCCATTAACCATGACCTGGGAGTATGTACAACACCAAAAGAGCCTAATATATAATTAGATTTAGGAAAATAAACAACAAAGAAAAGCTGTGCTCTAGACATTTGACTAGCTGTCAAATGAGAAGGCATATTGAAACCTTTCATAGGAGTAGGTTCATCTTGCTTTGGGGATCAGTCTGAAAGGTCCTGAAGGGCATCTAAAGGTAGATTTTTATTTCTGAGTAAGAACACTGCAAGATAGGCTCCTCCCACACCAGAAACAGAGAACACTGCAAGTGCCAATCTGGAGGACTCTTCATTAATATGAGACTGCACAGCACTTACTCAATTTCCAGTGGACAGAATTCTCAATAGTCCTTTGGAAAATATGAGTTTTCAGACACAAACCTGACTAGAAAGCAGAAACTGGAGAGAGGATCTGGCATTATTTTATAGATGAGATAATGCAGACAGAATCCAGATAATTTAGCCCCTACTGTATTCCTATAAATGATTTCTCTAAGTATTTGTCTTTGGTCAGCAGCACTGACTGATGACAAAGATAATGTCTAAGAAGTTGCCATCTTCCTGTCTTCAACAGGGATTCAAAGATGTCAGAGGTAGAAAATGGGTTTTGCATTCAGAGCAGGACTTCAGGCCTGACCTTCAACTCCTTTACCTCATGTGCTTGCTAGGAGGAGAGGATGAGACATGTAATGCATGTTTTACATTAGCACGTGGTAGATCTTTGGTATCTCCCAAGTTTCCATTCACGTTCTGAGCATGCTACAGTTCATTTAAAATAATTTCTTCTTACAGGTAGATTAGATGTACCAAAAATGCTATTTCAAGAAAGTCTGTGTAGCCCTAAATGCAATCAAATTTTAAAAACATTTCTAATTCATTGAACAGCAGAGCAGGCTTGTTAAGTGCCAAGCAATTAAAGTCCCTTTCTTCACGTATCCTTGAATTTAATAGGAAACCAGTGGGAAATTTAATTCCAGAAAAGAAGTATGCTCAAGCATCTTGTCTCTCCCATTTGAAGGACAAACAGACTACACTGTATCAGCTTTCTTTTTCCCTGTACAGTTCTCTAATCATGTAGAAATGCTTCATTTCAATAAACACTAACTAATTTGTTGATCACCTCTCTTTTTCCATCTGGTGGTAATTTGTTTAGATAGTAAGGGTAACTAAGCATTATGACCCATTTGATATTTAAAGGTTAAGAAATACCATTAAGCACCATCAATGAAGTCACCAGTGTCTTAAACTTCAGTCTTGACATCTTTTTCTTTCATCCATTGAGTAGTTTGTCCCTTGTATAGTTATTCATAATATTAATGGATCTTTACTATGTCCCAAAGCATCACTTAAAAAAACAAAAAAAAAACAAAAAAAAACAGTTTCCTGGTAAGTGAAGGCTTTCGTGGGACATGTCCCTTGGGCTAGTATGCAGATATAAGTGAGTATATACCATTTGATTCTTTCTGCTTCTGGGTTAACTCACTCATTATGATCATTTCTAGCTCAATCCATTTATCCACAAATTTCGGGAATTCCTTGTTTTTAATAGCTGAGTAGTATTCCAAAACTGAGACAGAGGGGAGGGCATCCTATTGGGACTCTAAATGAGAGACGCATGGGAGAATAGCAAAATAAAAGGATACAGAGGGTCCTAGAAATCTACAAATAGAACAATATGATAGGCAGATTTGGGCCCAGGGGTCCCGCTCAAACTAAGGCACCAGCCAAGGACAATACAGGAGGTAAACTTTAAACCCCTTCCCAGATCTAGCCAATGGTCAGAATATTCTCCACAGTTGAGTGGAGAGTGTGATATGACTTTCTCAGGTACTCTGGTGCCTCACATTTGACCATGTCCCCTGGAGGGGGAGACCTGGTGGCACTCAGAGGAAGGACAGCTGGTAGCCACGAAGAGACTTGATACCCTATGAGAATATACAGGGGGAGGTAATCCCCCTCAGGAACAGTCATAGGGGAGGGGAATAATGGGAAAATGGGGGGGGGAGGAATGGGAGGATACAAGGGATGGGATAAACATTGAGATGTAACAAGAATAAATTAATAAAAAAAATTGACGGGAAAAAAAACAAGAAAAAAAAAAACAGTGGTTGTATGGGCATGTAAAGAAAGCAGTATTGAATATTTAGATGAAGTGAGAAAAATATTTAATATTCTGAATAGTATCACAAATCCAACAAGAAAAAAACAGAGCCAGAAAATATCTGGATCTGTGACTTGATTAAGCTTCACTTTTGTAGATATTAGATACTTCTTTCACAATATGACTATAGAATGAAAATGCTATATTGTTTCTCGTTAGGAAGAGAGTTAAGAGGAAAACCATAGGTTCAGAGAAGATCCCAATAACAGGCTTAGACACAGTAAAAAATCTGACATAAATTTTGACTGAAAACATGAAAATATAAACTCAGAATTAAATAGTATTAAAAGAAACAGAAAACAAGTCAAGAAAAACCAAAACATTTGCTATTAACAATAAACAAATAAATAAGCAAAAGCCACTTATAAAAAAGGCTTTAAATGAATAGAAGAAAACCTTTATGGCCATTACCTATGTGATTTCTCTGTGGGTTTACACACACACACACATACACACACACATACACACATGATTTGGAATGACTATAGCTCCTTTATAGGAGCACATAAACATATTCTGAGGGAAAATTATATTTTTGACTTCCAGGACTCTTAAAAGCACACACTTTGTAAATAATCCCAAAGGTCTGTGAACCAAGGCACAGAGAGACACATGCTATGACACAAATGATGTCATATGACCCTCTGCAATTGTTACCAGATGTGGCAGGCCAAAGGATGGGAAACACAACTTCCATTTAACACACAGACTTCCTGGTGTTTGATGGGATGGATGGGGGGAGGGTCTTAGAAAAAAATGAAGGTTTGATGAATGAAGCCCCTTGCTTAATTGCACTAAAGTAGTAAATTTTAAATAATAAATAGATTTACTAATTGAGGACTAGGAAATACATTTTGTTATTATTCAAGAAAAATTAAAGATCTGGAGAGGCTGAGTAGAAGGCAGTGAGGAGAGAAGGAAGACTATGTTGCCATGGGATACATAAGCTCTGTAAACCACACACACTTGTGGGGTTTATTGGCAAAAATGGAAACAGAATTTGTTTCAAGAGAAGATGTTTTAAAAAATAAGAAAATATTCTTTCACTCAACAATATTCTAATCTAATTGCTTTCTAAATTTTAGTGTGAACAGTGTACCAATCTTTAAAAAAAAAAATCTCAAAGCTAAGGCTAGTATTTATTCGTGTTTGTTTGATATGAGCAGTTTTTTTGCTATTTTATCTCTTGCCCCTAATATTTGAACAGACTGGCTCCTTTTTCATCATGTTCTCATTTCACTTGGACAATAAGGTTAAACTTCTGGGGGAAAAATTGGACGCCTGGTTATAAATCTGAATGTCAAAGAGGCTCAGAGAAGTAAGTATCCTACTTCCAGACCATAGAAAAACATTTATGCATTTTATGGGCTCCTTGTCCACGTCAGTGCGTGTTGTGTGATTTAGAACTAGGTGTTGCTTGGGAGAATCAGCTGAGTCTCATGAGTATTGCCAGCCATCCCTTCACACCTCCAGGCATACACCCTTCCCCCAACTTTCATCATCTTACCATCAGTTCTCTTAGGTTGACCAAGAGCTAATTTCTGAGTGAGTAATAGGGATTCTTGATTCAAGTTTATTTGCTTCCTTTTGTGAAGTGTTGGGTTATGGTGAAGCAAGTCAGGCTTAAGTCAGGCTATTGGTGGTGGCTCAGAGGGAAAGCCAGCTTCCCCAGCATGCTGTTTTATAGCTACAAAGTAAATGTTCTAAAAATCAGCAAATGCCAACAAGGCAAGTGCATCTGTTGATATGGCTTACAAAAGAGGTAAGTCTGCTAAGTCACCTTCTCTACTGGTTCTAAGTACATGAGAGCATGTTTATAGCAAGTCCTCTTCAAATTTTAAAAAATGAAAAAACACCCAACACCCCTAAGCTACTTCCTGAATATCAATTCTATACAGTGAAATGGATTTACAAATATATTGGCGCTTCTCAGGTGCATTCCATTCTCACTAGAGCTCTCTGAAAGACTATTGACCTCATTTGTGCATCAGGGAAGGGCAATTCCAAGAAGTGAAATACTCCAAGTGTGAAGCACTCTGCCCAAAAGTGAGAGTCCTGTTCCTCCCACATGATATTTGCTGCCTCTGCACTGCGAGTGGTAGGCAAGTGATTTGCTTAGTTTAGGTGGCAAGGCGCGTCTTGCGTCTGTGGTTGCTCTTCTGCTCGGTTTTGCTCTTGGGAAGCGTGTACAGAGGAGTAGATGGATGGTGTTACCACAGGGAACTCTGCTGATTTTTACACCTATGTAGGTAAGAGGCGATGGAGCAATAGAGGGGTTTCAACAGCAGATGTAAAGGTGGCCATTTCATTCTACGGAGGACCTACTCGTCTTCCTTTTAAAAGCCACTCACTGATAGTGGCAGTGTGACAGCCAGCCTGTGCTATAATGAGTTTTCCAACCATGCTGACTGAGATGAACATCATAGCTTTTCTCTCCAGGAAGCTGGAAAGCTGTGCCTTTGAGAGATCCACAGTCACGGTTTAGCCTAAGGGGGTAGCTGATATGAGGGAATGAAAAGAAATTTTGATAAGAGTGGGAGAGCGCCACTGTTTGCTTAAAAATTTCCTCTTTTTTTCAGATCATCTGAGATATTACAGATATTACAGAGCACTGAAGAAGTCTAACAACAGAAATTTTGCTTTAATAACTAAACTAGTAGCAGTGTCCTATTTATGGGAGTCTTGTGCCAAGCATTCACCCAAGCTGACCTTTATCTAAAAGTATATAAATAACCTCAGAAACTATTAGTGTTATTTTATTTTTTAAGAGATCGTGGTTTCAAAAGGTTAAATGCCTCACTAAGGTTACATAGCTAGAAAATAGCTGAGTGAAATTCTAAGTCAGTTTCTTTAATCCAAACTCTTACTGCCTAACTAAACCTAACCCAATGTTTCTTCAGTTTGACTGCATTTCCAAATCTCCTGGAAATGTCCTAAACCAAGTGTAGTCAACCCCTACCTCCAGAACCTCTAAGTATGCATGAACATGGGGTGAAGGCTGAACTATTGTCCGTTTCCCCTCCTGTGCTTAAGCCTGCAGTAACTCTTTGAGGACAGAAATGAATTTTATGAGTGATATTAGCATGTATTGATCTTACATGTTACATCTGCTTTCTCTACTGACTACCTTTTTTAATTTGCACAAACTCTCTGAGCTCCAGTGGCTTCCTCTGAAAATTGGTTATAGAATAGTAATCTATATTTCATAAGGTACTCATGAAAGTCTATAAAATAACATATGTAAAGCACCTAGCATAATATTTGACTCTTTTCTTGGTCACTCACGTGATTCCATTTTCTTGAACAAATGAATAACACTGTGAAATGGTGAGAGTCATGAAATAGTGTTGTGAAGATCCAGATGAGTCTCCAAAGTCATTTTAAACTTCAGATTGACTCATATTCAATATCTCTTTTCTATGTGGGAAATTTAAAAATGCATTTAGCTCAAGAATTCAGCAATTCCAGATATAAAAACAAAAATAACATTCAGAATAGTAAGCATCATAGGTTAGCAGAAACTTGTACACCTCTAGTACAAGAACTAAAGAACAAAATGACCCAAATTGCTTTACATAATTATTATGCTGCTGTTTCTTTTGTTCTTTTTCTGAGACTCTCATGTGTCCATTTGGGACAAAACACTGATTATGGGGTCTATTGAAAGTTAGGATTTTAAGCTACAGACAAAGGAAATCCAGATATAACAACAGCAAAGTTGTTAAACTTATACTCTTGAACTTAAATAGAAAGATGTATTACTAATAGAATTTCTCTTTTGGGAAAAAATATAATTCCTAGTCTGGGAGATGGCTCAGAGGTTAAGAGCACCGACTGCTCTTCCAAAGGTCATGAGTTCAATTCCCAGCAACCACATGGTGACTCACAACCATCTATAATGAGATCTGGTGTCCTCTTCTGGCTTGCAGGCAGGATATTGTATACATAATAAATAAAGAAATCTTAAAAAAAAAAAAAGTCTTAGGAGACAATAGCCATTCTTGGTCTTGACAAACACTGATGAAGCTCAGTCTGGGGCTCTAAATACCATGAACTTGTAAAAGCAGTTGGACTCATTGAAGAAATCGCATTCTAGATCTGGGCCAAGAAATGTACATGGTGGCCTGTAACATTTGTAAGATTATAAAGCTAGAATGTTCCCAGTAACTGTGAGGCTCAGGCTAAAACTCCTTGGAAGCCAGTCAAAGGGGCTTCCACTGGTCAAAGCTGGGGAAGCTCAGGAATAATTAAAAACAACTTCACAACAAAATGAAACATACCAAAAGTCTTGAAATTCATCTGTTAACAATCATATAAAATGAATACATTCATCATCTTTGGAAGACACTAGGGAACAAACAAATGGGTTTTTAAATATGTAAATAAAGGAAAGAATAAATGATGACTCCTTCCTTCCTTATGAACAGTATCTTAGGGTTACCAAAAGAAAAGGCCATTTTAATAGAAATATTTCAAATAATTAACAAGGAATGCAAAAGCTAAAATACATTATTTAGAATATGCTCCAGTGTATATGAGAGAAAGTGTATATGAGAATATATATATATGTATATACACACATAAATATATGTGTGAAAGTCTCATATATCTACATATAAATACTAGGGAAAGGGAGAGAGAAGGGATCAGTTGTTTTTTCTAGTATGAGTCAGCAGAAGCAGCGCCTCATGCATCTATTTCACCATCCAGAATTAGATTTGAATCAGAACTAACCACCTGATGACTATTTTGCAAGAAATACGGATAAAGAAACACAATCAGCAATGTCATGGTATTGGAATCAGGACAAATCTCTTAGCTTCTGAAGCGAATAAGAGAAAAATAAAAGCAAAAAAAAAAAAAAACAAAAAACAAAAAACAAAACCAAAACCAGATAAAAGCATACTCTGAATTATTAGAGATCTCACAGGCATATCAGCTAGTTTTATTGTTTGAACCTTATTGAAATTTTGGTTCAACCCAGAATACAATTTTTGTTTCTTTTTTTCTTTTCTTTTATTTTTTTTCTTTTCTTTTCTTCTTTTTTTTTTCTTTTTTCTTTTTTTCTTTTTAGTTTAACGAAGCAAATTTAACTAGAAACTTCTGGAAACTAGCTATATAACTGAACATAGCAAGAATTTTTTCTAAAGTATTTTAGTGGAAAATAGTGTAGTGTTATTGTATATATATGTATATATATATATATATATATATATATATATATATATATATATATATATTATAAGAGATACAAGTTATTTACAAATGGGTGGTATATGCTGGGGATCTGCATAAAAATCAGCTCGTGTAGAAACCTAGCTGTGGCTGAAATGAAATAGGACCGTCCCTTGGTAAAACTGCCACAAGCTGAGTTATAGGCACATGGGAGGGGGCACATTGTGCTGTTTGTTTGATATTTTCTGTGGTAACATCTTGATCGGTGGTGTGGACTGAACCGAGTGATGCGCACACATTAAGAAGACACTCTGCACTTAGCTACATCTCTAGTCCTGTAGTAATGTTTTCCTTGTAAATAGTAGCATTCTTTATAATCATAGGATATAACAAAAATGCATCAAACTGAATTTATATTCCTCACTCTTAATTTTAGGCTAGAAATGGATTCTATTGGGGTTTATGTCATTTCAGACTTTTTCCTTAGAAACTTAAATGTAGCTTTATTTTGTGTTTCATGATGAAACCATTTTTCTTATTTTCATGATTATGTAAACCAAATCAGTTGGTTCTCAGCTGTGAGCCCCTGGAGAGAAAAGGCCACTTTTTACTTTTGTATTCCCCATAATTCATACATAATACTGCTACCTATTGAAAGCAGTGATTATATAGAGGCCCAGGCTTCTGAGGGATTAACTTGATGAATTTTCTGCTTTACCAAAATGAGAAAGTGACAGTTGGAAGAAGCTGTGCTGTGAAGTTTGATCCTTCCCTCAGCAATATGCGACTGTATGCCATCCCAAGATGCTGAGCCCAAGCATCAGGAAGCCATGTGGTTGCAAGGGGAAGTCTTCATGCAATAGTGCTGCACGACCTGTTGCTATGTTACCAGGACATGATGTCTGACAGGTAGGTTAGGTGAATTGTGCATTTGTGATTCACAATATTGTCACCTCATAGTGAGTTTATTGGTACATAATCCCACTATAAGTCAGGAAGCATCTGTGCAGTCAAATATAATGTACACCAAGTTGATAGTCAAATGTATGGGTAGGTGATTCCCGATGGGCCAGCCATGAGACCATTAGAGGGAAATCTAGGAAAGCAAAGCCTTTCCAGGATATGATACTAGAAGTCATGGAAGATGGCAGCTAGAGAAGCATACCACATAGTGTTCATGGGTCATTCCGATGAGCAAATGGAACAATCCTGTAACACTTAAAGCAAGCGTTTCTAATCTGCTGCTTCTTCCACAAGCTCCCATTTCATTCCATGGTTCTCACACTGTGCCTCCTATTGAGTGTGATCCTAGCACAAGTTGTCTGAACTCATAACACTTTTTCCTAAGCACTCTCCTGCTGGAGACTTCTGCTTCTTGGCATTGTCTGCAAAAGGTTTTAACCTGAAACATATGACCTTTGTTCATCTGCCTGGACACACTCAACTGTTCTCACTGCCAACTTCCCAGATAAACTGCCCAGAGAAAACTTTCTCCTGACTGCTACCTGCAGGGGCACCTGCCTGACCTCTACTATTTCCTCACAAGGAATGTCCTCCATTCTAGTCTCTAGTCTAATGTTACATAGCTTTCATCATCAAGGTCCAGCTCCACTCTTGTAGCATTTTCCTGTGTTCCATACTAGGACTCTAGCAGGTGTTTTACATGTGTTACTTATTGGAACATTACACAAAATACCTGCTGTTTACTGTCACTTAACTTTTGCACGCTGTTTATTCTCAAATCAATATATATAATTATTAAACTTGTATGCTCCAGGTAATATTGGTCCTTGTGAATATATAAAGAAGAATAAAATACTTTCTTGACTCCCAATCTAGTTAACAAGATAAAACACAAAGTACATTAATTTCTCAAGGGAAGGATTGCATTTTAGTTTTAAATAACCATTTCTGGCAACATTACAAGATGTTTCATAAGTCACTATGTGACAAACTGAACCACTTCTATAATATACACAGCCCCTCTTCACCTAATCTGTAATCAGCCTGAGAGGCTTCAGGACCCCGGGACTGGGGACCAGGAGGCTTCTGCCGAAGTTGAAGCAAATCTGCTATAAAGGAGAAGTGTACAAGAAGAGTATTAATGCTGAGCTTGACGAGCAACTTGAGGTATTGACTTGCGTGCTGAACAAATCTATTTAAAAGGAATAGTCACGGAGTAGTAATACGAGAGTTCTGACTCACCAAAGCTAAATATGTAAAAGGGAACCAACATCTAATGTTTATAACCCTACCAATGTATGTATGCATATATACATATAAAATGTACATATATACATACATACATGTGTATACACACACACACACACACACACACACACACACACACACACATATATATATATATATATATATATATACACATACATACCATTTTTCTTTAGTCTTTTGTAACAGTGTATTTCCTCCCATAGGCACTCCTTTAGTTCAGTCTTTAGTAGAACAGATCTGGCTATCTATCCTCAGCTTCTACTCAATGCCTAGCTTATGCTAAATACTTAGGTCATGCTTATTGAGTAAAATTTCCACACAGGGACTGAGAACTTCTGCCACAAATCAGAGAGCTCAGCCTGGTGTGGTGGCGCATCCCTTCAATCCCAGCACTCAGGGAGGCAGAGCCAGGAGGACTGTTGTGAGTTTGAGTCCAGCCAGTTCTACAAAGTGAGTCTAGGATGGCCAAGAAACTCTGTCTTGAAACAACAACCCCCTCAGCCCACCTGCCAAAAAAAGGGGGGGGGGGAAGAAAGAAGAGACTTCCCTTCTAATGTTCTCGTAGATGTGAGAACCCCTCAACTCAGAACACTGACCTCTTCGAGCAACATTTCCCATTTAGGGACAGTTGGGGACACAGACATGCTGGGTGCTGTGTTCCACTTGTTGATGAGAAAACATGTATCTTGGATCCAGACAGTGAACCTTGAACCTTCTTTACATGAGCATACTTAGTTGTGTCCTTGCTGACTGCTTTATTGGAGGATTTCAGAAGAAAGACATTTGGAAATGTCAAAAGAGAATGTTTTAGTTTAGTTCTGCTGATGTGAGGCAATAGACAGAAATAAGGAAGACTGAAAGTATGAAAAATCCTGAATAATGTGTATATTTTGTATGTCAGTAGAGTCTGGACAGAAATGAAAGAAACTAACACATGAGTTATCTAAAACAATGCAAAATGAAGGAAAGAGGCTCATGCAATGGAGACATATTGTCATTGTTTACTGTTTGCTCAATGGATACCCTCATCTTCATCTTTAAAATTTTCCTTATATATCAGGAAACGGTGCTTCACAAAGACTACTGAAAAGGGTCCCATTTATGCTAGGAAGTAATATTTGATCAATACTCACCAATCTTGGTTGTACTACCATGTTTCCTTAGTATGATACAATTTAGCCCAAGACAGAAGTCACAATTTTTCATCAGTGTGATGGAAGAAAGACTATTTTATTAATTCTTGAAAGAGTTCCTCACTTTGAAAAGGGATATCAATTATAAAGATTCTCTCTTCCATGACCATGCAGTGTGGAAAGATGCTGCGCTGAGCAACCGCAGCATGCCAAGGAGGGCAGGGTGAAACATGGAAAGGAACAGGACGCTTGGTATGATTGGAAAACTAAATTGAGTTGTGAGTTGGGCTGGGGACAGACGTCAATGGTGAAGCCCTTTTAGAGCCTGTGAAAGGCCCTCACTTTCATCCCCAGGACTGGAAAGGTAGAAAAAATTAAGCAAAAGCAAAAACTCTCTGTAAGCCCTCACTCTGGCTTTCTTATTTTAAAAAATGTGTTTAGTGTCCTCTGACTTGGATCTTCTGTTTAATTTTCCAGATAAAAGCATCTCAACTTTTAGTTGGAATTCCAACTTAAAGTTTACAATGGAGTGACCAGATTAAGGGGCCAGGAGTTTGGAATACAGGTCAGTGTGGCTGAAGCAGGCCTGGGAACGAGTGACTTCTGCTAAGAGAATGTCTATAATGAGACGAGGAACTGAGGAAGAGGCTTTAGGATGCAGGAACAATTCACAGTGAACACAGCCTGAGGTATGTGTTGGCATGGTCTAAATTGTGTGGAGGTTGGGGACTGTAATGTCAATCTGTGAGGGAGAGGACAGAGGAGGAAAATGCCTACTTGAGACTTGCAGGGCACTGTTTACACTTTACAGATGTGCTAACCAAGGCTCACTAACTAGACCATGTGGTGCTCAAGGGCGTAGACTTTGTCTATATTCATCTCTGACTCCCTGGTGTCGCACAGCAGGTGATTAGTTAGGACGCTGAGTAACAAATGAGCAAACTTTACAAATGAGCAAACTTTAGAAAGAAAACTGTATCTTCTGTTATATAGTTGACAGCTATAAAGCAGAACATATATTCAATGCCTGGGATTCCTCCCAGAACACCCTACAATAAGCAAATACAGTAGAAAAAGTTTGCGGCTTAGGTCCTGTAGCACAAGATGAAACCTGTTGGGGGATATAGAATAAGAGGGGCCTCATTCTCTTAGGCCACAGTGAGAGGTGCTTGTGTGTGTGTGTGCGCGCGCTCACGTTGTGTGTTTCTCTTTTTAAAGACATTTCAAACGGATGTTTTTGAGCAAGTGAGAACGATATGCCCCAGTACTGAAACAATCAGAACAACAACAAAAAAAAGTTTTGTCCTGTCACCGAAAGCCCACCCACACTGAAACAAGCGACCATTCAATAATCAGAGTCTATCTGGTACCAATAGATTGGTTTAGAGCCTGAAGTTATTGTAATGTCGCTCTTATATTGTCATTGACAGAGTCAGGTAAAATCTGTAGGAGATGTTAAAAGAAATAGAAAGACTTGACTTTAAAGCTGCAGAAATGATCATTGAGCATAGGGTGTAAGGAGCTCCCAAACTCCTAATAACCTCAGAGCAGGCTGTGTGTGTGACTAAAGGACCAGGCTCTGCATGAAGACCAAAGCACTACGGAAAATCAGAGGGCTGCAGGACGCTATGGGCCGAGGAAGGATTCATGATCACGAGTGAATAAAGACAATGCTGAAGGGTAGGGAAGAGTAGTGACGTTAGAGGAGGCATGGAAACGGTGAGGGTTGAGACCTTCAGGAGAGACCTTGAGTGGAAAAGTATACCCATGGCACTTTATTTTAAACCTCTTTCTAACTAAGCGTCTATTGTTTATCAGTTGGATTGTTACCCATTAAAGATTTCAACCTGGTCAGCCCAGGATTTTCCAAAGATGACATTTTCATAAGCTGACCTACTTTTCTTCAAAGAAAAATCATGCTGAATTTTAATTCAATCTGTGTTCTCAGTAAGTATTTCTTTCTATTAAGCATACATTAAGCAGTTAAAAAGTGAGGCTCATCATCAAGTCGCCACTTCAGATTATGGATATTTAGCAAGTGTAGGCCACATAGGAAACCAATAGCCATTTACTGGATCAATAGAAGAAATGAGAGAAAAAGAACAAAAGAGCTTGGACAGGTGCAACGCGTCATCTAACCAGTGTTTTTTACTCCTATCTGTAGGGCAGGTGGTTATCAGGAGCCAGATTACACATGCAGTAGAAATGATGGTCATTTCCATTTCCCTTCAGAGCAGTTATGACTATCGTCTTTTTCTAGAGTTCTGGAACTTCTCAATATCCTGAGTGCTACAATATGAGCAGTCCCACTGTTTCCTCCAGGAAAAACTCAACATGGAGAAAACCAAAAGATAGCTTAGAGCTAGAAGATGGCTTAGTGAATAAAGACATCTACTGCCAAGTTGGAGACCTGACTTCAGTTTCTGCTGCTTACATGGTGGAAGAGGAGAGCCAATTCCTAGCAAGTTGTCCTCTGATCTTCAGATGAGTGCTTTGACAAATGTGCGCACATGCACAGCACACACATACACATACATGCACACATGTACATGTACATACATGCACACAAGTATACCCATATGTGCACAAACACACACACATGCACACACAGGAACACACACACATACACAGGTAACAGTATTTGTTTTAAAGATAGCTTCATGTTATCAAGGGACAGACATCAAGATTGTGCTTCCATCTCATAATACTATAAATGAAACAGTAAATAATCCAGGGAAACATTTAGTTACCCAAAATGAAACACTGACGCTATAGAAAATGTGCTGACCTGAGGGAGAGAGGAGGCTAACAAGGAATGTGAGGAGGAATAAGCAGTTATTTACAATAACAAACTCCTTGCTTCCAGTGGTAAATTATTCCGAACAACAACAGGCTGAAATCCTTTGCATAAGCACAAGCTGAATAAGATAAACATTTTAGACACTGCCCGAGACTGGGAAGACCACCTCAGCATTCCAGACTCCTCTGTGTTGCTACATGGTGGTGTGGGCGGAAAGGCCACCAGCCTCGACACCAAAATGGCCTGATCTCTGGTTGACTTTGGCTTCTAATAGTTATTTAAGACCTCTGAGTCTGTATCCCATCCTTAAAATAAAGGTAATTGTATCGGCTTCCAAAGAGTGGTGTCAGATTCAAGACAGCATTTTAGAGGAAGCTTGATCAGGGGCCTCATGAATTGTGGAAGCTCAATACTGTGCATTTTACTGATTCTACAACCAAAACAGGCTCAAATTTCTGCTTCCACTCTGTTATGTGAAAATTCATGCGTACTTTGCTGAGGTCAAGAGGGATGGTACCTCACTGCCTTATACAAAGGTAATTAATCTACCTTCTCATTTTATACAGATAAATTTCTCTGGAACAGAGACATGTGAAAGAAAAAGGCAAGGAGCTCTCATGATCAAAGACAGCAAAACAAGATGGTGGGGGTGGTGGTATAAATGTTTTTTGTCTCAATTCTACTGTAGATCTTAGTTCCTTCTGCTCTTTGGCCACTCATGGTCACTCTTCAGTGTAATTTAGTCTGATCCACTATCATTTTCCTTACAGCAGCTGGCGTGGTGGTTCTCAGCTACAGGCTCACTGAGCAAATGGAAATTTTGACCAAATGATTCTGTACCACTCAGTACAAGCTTTCTTTTCTGTTCTTAGATATCCAGAGATCATATGTGTAATGATCTATATATGCCCAGGCGTTGTGCATTCTCAATGGGAATATAGATTGCTGAGAATTTCAAGTTTTTGTTTAAATATGCATAGGACAAATGGACAGAATTTGAGTCTTCCATTACAATAAAAGAAAGACCTTCTAATTTTTAGTTATTGATATTGGTGTAAATCTCCAAATCTAAAATATGCCTTTAAAACCCACAGTATCTTAAGAGTGAGATTTCTTTAAAATTTAAATCTGTGCAGCTGTTGGAGAAATCTGCTTTTTGAGTAGGAACCAAAGTGGCATGGGTGGGACCCAGAGTTTCTGCTTTTGTACCTATGACATACTAGAGTTCTGGAAAGAGTAATGTTAAGGAGCTCAAAGAGTAGGCTCCCCATTTGTATAACACAAATGCAGGACAATCTGTAGGCGGGTCTATGGTCTCTTTGACTATGGATGTAGTTGTAATACTATTAACTCTCTGACGTTGAGTCTTGGGAAAATGTGTGAGGCAGCATTAATTTATGTTTTTGAATTCTGTTCCCATATACTCCTAGGTATATTTGCACTTTGTAATTTTATCCCTGTCCTCATGACTTCTCTTCAGGAAAGTCACATCACAAATCACTAATCAGGGCAAACCAGTTTATGCCCACTTTCTGTTATTTGTGTGTGTGCGGAGGGAGGGTCTTGAATGTGTTACAGTGTTCATTCTGAGGTCAGAGGACAATTTATGAGAACTTTTTCTTTCCTTTGACCATGTGTGTCTGGCCGATTAAGAGCATGTCTCAAGGATTGATGGCAGGTGACTTTCCACTGGGCCATCTTATCAGCTCCCTGTCCAAGCTTTTAACATAAGCATCAAGGACAAAGACAATTATAAGGAAGAATCTTACCCTCAAACAATGAATCTCTCATTGTAAAAGTTCAGGTACAAGAGTCTTTGGGTATAGCAATATTAGCGTAAGTGAAGCTTTCCTAGTAGAGGGCTAGAATACAAGGTTATTGGCAGCACTGACTGCCGCCTTCTTTATTTTTCAGTATTTGGTTGTAAGATCACCAAACATATAGCTTTAAAAAGAAATAAAAATCAAACAGCACCAGAGTTCGTGTGAAAGTCAGTCCCCACTCTCCACTCCCCTGTTCATTGGCTAGATCTGGGTAGGTGTTTGGAGTTTACTCCATGTATTGTCCTTGGCTGGTGCCATAGTTTGAGCAGGACCCCTGGGCCCAGATCTGCCTATCATACTATTCTTGTAGGTTTCTAGGACCCTCTGGATCCTTCTATTCCCCATTCTCCCTTGCTTCTCTCACCTAGAGTCCCAATAGGATGTCCTCCCCTCTGTCCCACTTTCCTGGTAAATGAAAACTTTCATGGGACATGCCCCTTGGGCTAGTGTCCAGATATAAGTGAGTATATAACATTTGACTCTTTCTGCTTCTGGGTCAACTCTGGTGCCCCATATTTGACCACGCTTCCTAGGTGGGGAGGCCTGGTGGCACTCAGAGGGAGGATAGCAGGCTACCAAGAAGACACTTGATACTCTATGAGCATATACAGGGGGAGGAGGTCCCCCTCAGTCATAGTCATAGGGGAGGGGAGTAAGGGGAAAATGGGAGGGAGGGAGGAATGGGAGAATACAAGGGGTGGGATAACAACTGAGATGTAATATGAATAAATTAATAAAATATATTAAAAATTCAAAAAACTCAAACAGCAGATTTATAGGCTGAGTTATAGAATCATTCACTGCTGATCTCAGAGAGTGAAGAGCAGAGGGTAAGCAAATGCAAAGTGACCACTGTCATCCAAGTTATGAAAATAATCAGAGTATACCTTAGTGATAAAAACATAGGACTTCCACGCCAGTGGTTGCCGCCAGTAATGACTGTGACATTCAAATAGAGATTTTATTTTATTGGTGACAGCATACAGCAACATCACCTTCGTTTTTTGTCTTACCAGGCACTCCAGCTTGGATCCAGAAGTTAATATCAGTTCCTTCTCCACCACTAAAGACCTTGGTGACATTGAGGGGCTGCAGCAGACTCATGATCTCCTTCATGATAGCTCTGGCCTTGTCACTGCCGGTGAACTGTATCCCGGACGGTAAGAAGGTTCCTGAGTCAGACTCCATCACCAGACTGTACCTGGAAGCATTTGCCTAAACAAAATTTAAAAAGGTAAGTGTTTTATTCCCATATGCTTCTTCTGTGCTATCAAATAATTATCTTCCTACAGATTGCTGTCAAAATAATATTACTCTGATCAATATCTACTCTGTGTATTTCCTGTTGGTTCTAAGATACATAATTTCCTATCCTGAGGTTAGCCAAACCTAAGAGTTGACTTGGAAAGTTACAAAAAATATAATGGAGGGAATGTAATAAAATCTTAATTATTCTTACTAGCAACAGTAGTTTTTGAACCACTTTGCTTAAGGCAACACTGTACTAGAATGTTCTTTGTACTTTGCAGGAGGAGAAAGTAATCATCCCTCTTACCCAACTATGTACACTGTAACATAAACTCTAGCTGTTCTAGCAAGAGAATGCCCACTTGTGCAATAATGGCACAATGTCATAAGAACAACCAGCTACTTTCTGGTTTAAGTCCTACTCCAGAAGATGAAAGACAAACAATGCCATTATCAGGCCAAGGACCTTTGTTAGACAAGTCATAGCCACTTGAGGAGAAATTGATACTATAACTTGGTAAACTGACGTAGTATTAGACTGACTTTAATGATGCATTGTTGTAGCCATAGATTAATGCATCTTTCTCCCCTCAACAGAGAAGCTTCCATTTGCTCAAGATGGCGAGTAACACAGGCCAGGGGAAGAAGATAAAAGATGACAGAATTATCAGTCCTAAGTCAAATATAGCAAACCTCATCCTTCCAAAACTCAGAGTTAATTGCCAAAAAAGAGGCAGAAAAATTATAAGAGCCGGCGGAGGCAGAGGGTGGCTATGAGGAAACAGTGCCTTCCGGACATAGCAGGGCAGTAGTACAAATGAATGCACAGCAGTGCGACAGTAGGTACAAGACCTGTGCAAGCCCAAATCAGACCAGATCTTGGCATATATAATGGATTTGAACATCAAATTCTATCCCTAGTCTCGGAGTGATTGGCAATAGTTAGCTGTTGGAAGAAAAATAGTTTTCTATAAAGTAAGTCCAGGGGAAGCCTACACATTCAAGGATATATGGGCAGCACAAATTGGTTTAGATAAAGAAAATCAAAAGACAGGTTGGGAGTAATGGATCTGAGAAGAGTAGAGGAGGGGTGAATATGATCAAAACACATCATACAAAATTCTCAAATAAGTAATAAAAAATTTTAACCAAGGTTAAGAAAACATGATCCTACTCATAGTTGTGTTTTTGCATAATTATAAGTGAAAACTTCAATGTTCCTATAATAAATGTAACTATCTTTTCTGTAGGATGCAGATACTGCCTCATGGTATTATTATTTGAAATAGTAATGTGTAATATATTTTCATTTATACCCCATATTAAGGGCTCATCTAACTGTGTATTGATGCCAGGTCAGCAGGTGGACACGTAATTTGGAAGTTTTAATCTCTGCTCTGCCTCTACCCCAAACACTGATGGAAGGAGAAAAGTAAAACTATAATAGATCTTGCAAATGAAAAGAGAATTGCCCAAGAGCAGGCAGCTCTTGTGTTTCCAAGAAGAAAGGCTGGCGAAGTGCTCTTAACTATGCATTGCTTAGGTTAAAAGTGAAGCCTGTTGGCATTTTAGTGCCCATACCTGACACTAAACAGAACCCTGGTGAGGTGGACATGACCTTGGGATCATTGTATTTCATCCTTTATACAGCAATTGCCACTCCTGACTACCCAAGAAGACCTACCACCCACTCCGTCTCTCCTCGTGTCAACACACCTTGAGCTTTGCCTTTTCTGTCTATAGGATGTGACAAATGCTTTTACCTAAGTTTGAGTGTGGACTTATAGCCTCTTTTAAACCAAAGTAAGAGTGGTTGCATGAGTGCAGCTTACCAGGGCTTCTAGTCTCCTTTTTGCTACTTTATTTATTTATTCACTGTCCTAGTCATAGCCCCATACTAGTAACACCATCCCTCCCTCTTTTCCTTTCCCTCCTCTATTCCTCAGATAAGTGGATCCCCCTCCCCTGTCCCATACATCCCTGCTCACCAATTCACATTAAGGCTGAATGTGTCTTCTTCCACTGTGGCCTGGCAAGGCAGTCCCACCATGGGCGAGTGATAAAAAAGCCAGCAACAGAGTCCACATCAGGTTCAGGCCCTGCTACTCTTACTAGAGTGCCCACATGAAGCCTGAGCTGCCCCTTGACTAAATCCGCTAGCACACCTCTTAAATGCTTTCTGTTTCTTGAATTGCAAAAAGATGGAAATCCCGGAGACAGGAATGTTGAAATTTGGAATGTCACTGTGAAATGACATAGGATATTGATGGACACTCAAAACTTGATGTAAATAAATGTGCCACAGGCTGTGGACATAAGAGATGAAAAGCCTAGGCTTCGGAATTATCCAGTGTGAGTTTGATCTCACGGTTACCAATCTTTGTCTGTGTGCATCTGGCATTTGATGTAAACATTTAGTTTATTCTTCAGTGAAACAGGGATGATAGTCATATCCAGTTTGGAAAAGCTGTAGTTTGGTTTTAGACACAAGGAACATTTGATAAACAGCAGCATCACTGCTTTTTCTCTTTTTAGCACTGAGCATCTCAGATTTTCAAGGATGGTGCCAGGGTAAAGTATCCTGTCTGCTGACTATGATACAGTCAGTTCCTGGGGAGCACTTCCTCCAAGCCAGCCATTGTGTGAAATCCTTTACAGCTCGTCCCATGGGTGCTAAGATAAGCTACTATAGTCTTTATACAAGTCTATGCAAGCACTGAGGCTGAGTCAGGTTACCAGGTGTCCTCAACCTTGCCTAGGGCTAGCCATGGAGAAAAGTGTGTGGTAGGAGCACATCCCTGTTCTTCCTTTCATTGTTTGGTGTCCCATCTCCAGATGGCCGCTTATAATTTTCCAGCCGTAAGTCTTTACTTTTAAGTCAGAAATACAAAGAATGTCATTAAGGATAAGTAGATTTTAATTTTTGCATGATCATAATACAAAGTCTACTCGGCTAGAATTTATTATCTCTGCTAATAGAGTAATTTAATTAAGCACAGAGAAGAGTGAAAACACAAATAAAAACATCTTGCTACACAATTTCCTTCCAATTAGGAATCAAAGCCTAAAATAATAAAACTTCCCTTCAAGCCAAATAAAACAGGATGTGTATAGATAGTAGCAAACTAGAATCTTGGCATAGTAGAAAGATGCTTGCTTTCCATTCAGGTATGGTTCCATTAGCTGTTCCTAACTTGATAGCAGTATGCTATTGTTTTCTACTCATATATAAACATTGCCATATGTTTCCTATAAAGATGCAAGAAAACAAATCACTCACTATACATTGTACTACCTTTTCTGCAGTTATGGAGTCATCTAAGTTTTGGCATCTAAATTGTAGCATCACTCTGAACAAAGGAACTGGAATAAACTGCTTTCACTCAGGAATGTGTTGTCACACACATCCTCATTAACATGAGTAGCTGGTGTTGGTGGGGAAAGCTGGTCACCGTTAGTGACAGGGAGCAAAGCCATGCTCCGTGAACCCGCCCCCTTCTCAGCACGTGGAGCCAGACATTCTGTCACTTTGTTTACAGAGCATAGAGAAAAGCCTACTTCCTGAGACAAAATGGTTGCTGAGATGACCAACTCTGATGGAAATAAACTGGGACATCCAGAGGAAGAGTCTAAACAGCCCAAGGATAAGTTAGGATATAGTCTGCAATCCTCACTGCTCTCTTAACAAGCTTTTGTTTGTGTATCGGGATCTATGGAAATGAACACTCATTAACATCCAATGTATACAACCCAAAGAAGAGGAATGCTATCTGTGACCTCTTAGCAGCAGTCCTCAGATCAGTTACCATCTGCTTAGGGTTGCAGGGGTTCACAACTATCATAAGCTACAGTCACAACCTACACTTTTTTTCTCTTTATTCGTTTTCTTTTTCTTAAAGGTTAAGCAACTCAGCCAAAACCAATTTAGTAACAATTAGCATTCTTCAGTGGAAAAGCAAGATTAAAAAGAAGAAAACTGTTGAAAATACATATTAAATGTTTTAAATTGCTTGCTTTATAATATAAACACAAGGATGATGTGTGTATTCTTTGCTTTTATAAAATTCCCAGCAATTCTTTTTTTTAAAAAAATATAGGCCCATGTTCCATAGCTTTTCCTTTTCTCCCCAAAATTAGTTTCATTTTTTGTTTTAAGACTTAACTTTCTCATAGCATAGAGAAAATAATTTACCAGAAAATCATGAAAAAAATATGGCCATTTCCCCACCCTTTTCAACATATCTTTATTTTTTTATTTAAAGTGATATTGAAATCCCCAAGTCAAGTGAAAAGGAAGGAGCCTCCTAGTTATTTGAGTTAATAGTGTGGCCTCCTCACTTTAAGCTTCAAAGAAGATTAAGCCTGTACTGACATGGAGCAGTCAGCCCTAATACCACCTCTGGCTGTAAATGTGTCACAGATGATGGTGGTAACACTGTTTGGTGAAGTGGTAAGCCCAAAGAAGGTTCTAAAAGCAAACCATCCCTCCTGTGCTGCAATCATCTGCAATCACCAGGAACCCTGGTTCCAAGATGGAAGGCACTGGCTCCTGATAGAGCTCCAATCCAAACCTGGTGGAGGGTGGGTAGAGACGCATGTCTTACTGTAGAGCATCGGGAGCAGGATTTGCTTTCTGGTCAGGTCTATCCTGGAGCTCAAACTTTGTGTTTCTGACAGTTTCCAGCATTTGATTTTGAACAGCCATGGATACCCAGTGGGGAGGTAGGAAAAAAAAAATGATGACAAGGTCAGGTGCCATACGTTATTTTCACTTGACAGCTAAACTAGCTGAAGCCTGAGTAAATGGGTAGGCTTGGGTATGTTGCATTAGTACTAAAATTGCAGGCACCTATTGCAGTTTAGCCCTCATCGTGCTGGAGACAGGAGCAGAATGAACAGCTCCCTCAAGCCCACACCTGTCACTCTGTGTGTGTGCTCAGAGGCGTTCAACTGTGGGACATTGTTCCATTTTTTACAATATTATTTGAAGCACCTTAGATTTCAGTGGATTCTCATCTTTTCTAATCAAAGTCCATTGATAGTAGCCCTTACATGTATTAAGAAATATCATTGCTCCGTAAATGTCACTATGGCAACCATAACAAGTCAGCAGGCTAACAATACTGCATGAATATCAGCTAAAAGATATGTTTTAATTACATAAAACAGGACTCTATTCATTCTGATATTTGAGAAAAGAATGACATATCTAGAGTATTTGATAAATCAGTTTAAAGAGGGCTTATATGTCATATTAATGCCATTCACCATAGTCTGTAATTTTATTACTGATGTAGCAACAGAGCTGATGAAAGTCATGGGACTCGAGATCCCACAGTGACATTTTGATTCACTCTGTACCATGCATTGACACAGTATTTCATGTCATTGGCTTCATATTCATTTCTATATGCAGCTATAGAATGTTCCATACAGCGGCTTCCTAAGGACAGCTTTCTTGCCCTCTCTCTCTCAAAGCCGTTATGCCCCATTACTCTGCCAGTCTCTACCTATCTCTCCCAACTTTCTGACTTTTCCAGGTTCAAAGGTTAGAACTGAATTCCCAAAGCGATAAGCACTTCCTTCCACTGACTACTTCCTTTAACACCAGGCTTTTAAGGGGAGAAAGAGGCATGGCTCTGTGTTTGATGACGTGGGTGTGCAACGCAGCACAGCACTTTCTATTCAACTTCTCTTGGACAGCTCTTGGTTGTGAAGCCTGTGTCTTTAAATGCTTCTAAGATTACAGATGACAGATGGGTTCAGTTTCTTATAGCCACATATGTCATTTTATAAAAAAAATACAATAATTGTATTATTCCTCATTCTCCAGAGGGACAGAACTGATAGAATGAATACCTGATTCTCTCTCTGTCTCTGTCTCTGTCTCTGTCTCTCTCTCTCTCTCTCTGTGTATACATATATATTTGTGTATAAATATGCATATATAAAAGGAATTTATTAGAATGGTTTACAGGCTGTGGTCCAGCTAACTCAACAATAACTGCCTATGAGTGGAAGGTCCAGTTGTTCCATTGTCCATGAAGCTGGATGTCTCAGCTGGTCTTCAGTATACACTGGAATCCTGAAGAGGTAGGCTCTAATGCCAGTGAAGGACTGGACCTGCTAGTGGGGGTGAGAGCAAGCAGACAAAGAGAGAGCATCCTTCTTCCATATTCTTTATGTAGGTTTCCAGGACAAGGTATGGTTAAAGGTGAATGTTCTCAAAGATCTAGATTAGAAACAGGTCTTCCCATGTCAAATGATTTAATTAAGAAAAATACCACACAAGTATTCCCAATCATTTGAGTTTTAGTTAATTCCAGATGCAGTCAAGTTAACAACTACAAATAACCATCATCATCATAATAACTTTCTTGCCCTCAAAATAGACTAATTCATACTCAAGAATCAATCCAGTCCAAAGCCACTACTACTCGGCTCATGAACTTCCTTTCTTTAGGAAATAGACGCACATGAACACTTCTTGGTTGTGATAGCATCTCCATATGCTTTATTTGTTCACATACTTTTACTAATATTAGTAAAGATTAGAAATACAGCTTTGAGAAATGATTTTTAAGTGTTCTTTTCCTTCTTTACCTTCAAAAGTGCAGGAGTGGATCTGAAGCTTCTTGAAAAACAAATTAAAGCCAGGGCTCTTGGTTCATTTCTTTCCAAGCCTTTCATGATGAGTACTCCACAGCCCTAGCTAATATGCTGACCTGTTGTACTTTACTCCATTTGTGTTTTCTCCTTCTTTTGCTTATGTAAAAACTCAAGGTTTCCTACAAGTAAGGTTCCTAAGGCCACATTAAAAACCAAGAAATGCTCAACAGTCTAGAAGAGACAAGGGGCAAAACTATGCGTATCTTTGATGCATTCCCAGTGTAATAACAGCATGCATGAGAAACTCCATAAATACTGCTGGGGAAAGGTGCAACCGGGGAATTTTAGACAGGATTCCACGGGCAACTTGAGGACAATGCATTGCTCTAGCTGTGGCTGCTGAAGAAGTGGGAAGACAGAATGACACTTTACTGAGCTTTCATTATCTTGGAAAAGAAAGCAAATATCTAGCTCCTTAAAATAGCTGCTGTTGGGGCCTCATGTACATGTTAGTAATGGAGCTACTTAGGAGCCTGAAAGAGGAGGGTTGTAAATTCAAGGTCAGCTTGGGCAACTCTGTGAGACCCTGTCTCAGTAAGAATAGAGGGTAGGGCACAGAAAGGGTGGCTTAGAGGTTAAGTGCACTGGATGCTTCTCCAGAGGATCAGCGTTTGGATCCCTGAACCCAAAGGCAGATCACAACCATCTGTGCTTCTAGCTCCAGGAATCTAATGCAGTCATCTAGGCTCTGTGAGTACAAATGTGGTGTGTGCGCATGAGTCAATCAATAAAAATAAAAGTACATGTCTGAAAGTAAAAAGAGAGCTGAGTACAAGGCTCAGTGGTAGAGCACTTGTCTCAATGACCAAGGTCTCAATCTTAGAATTTGGAAAAGAAAAACTCAGCAGTGATTTTTCCGGGACTCATTTTTGTGGGGATTTATTTTGAGACTCTTTGTAATGATGGACACTGGATAAATAGTTAAAGTCCACAAGGACACTGTTAAAAGACGCAGAAACCTTTTATTTTTATAACATGATTTCCTATATATTAGTCATCAACTAAAGTAAAAGACAAAATATTAAGGCTTATTTTAATAGAGATGTTTATTCAGGGAGAAAAATGTGTTTATTTAATAGCTATTAAGAAGAAGTTGAGTGGACCATACATCTGTATTTGCCCTGGGCAGACCTAGTTTTCATGCCTAGCTCACTATGATTATTAATGGGGCCTCATTTCTCCTGCAGAAATGTATTAGTTTTAACAGAAAATCATACTGGCAACCTGTGAAAGGTGTCATTTACAAAGACATAGATAACATTGCAGGGGCCCAGAGCTCACCAGCAGACACTAACCGGTTACCACACATGAGATGAATTCTAACAATGTGTTGTCAAGGACAAAAAAATTATGGAAAAGCCTGGGTAAAACTTTAATAGAAGAGGCAATGATAATCCCAAGAAAAGCCACTATTCTAGAGGTTCTCGTGTGTATGAGAATCAAGTTTGTTTCCAAGGTATCCCTAGAACCCTGAGGAATCTTGAAATATTTGACAAAGGAAGAAATGAATGAAGGTACTAATCTCTGCATCCAGATACTGCTATTGAGGTATTTCAGATCACCAGAGAGGATCAAGGTATATCAGAGTCTAAAAGCATAATGCAAATATGTTCTGCAGACAGTTGGCCTTCAGATATCAACTGTCCTTTCCAGCATTTTTTAGGCATTAGCAAAACATTCCACAGTTCAGATTACAGGTGATCATTAAATCTCAAACACCAATTGAACTTGGCCTATGCCTGGAAATACTGCATTCCCTTGGCTTCTGGGATCTGAAACTGTGAGCTTTTCTCATGTCTTACTTGATGCTCTTTCTAAATTTTTGCTTCTTTTTTTTTTTTTTTTTTCAGCTCTCTGGCTTCTGTGTATTGGGTGGTCAGAAAAAATATAAAAGCACCTTGCCTTTCCTCTGTCCACACCCACTCTGTTGGAAATAGCAACCAGTTTTAAGTGATTCTATTTTTGTGACAAAATTTCTCTCCTGAATCTTACATTGATATTAAATAGCTGTTCATGTACTAGTTTTCTATGTTGCTGTAACAAATAGTTATAGTATAACAAGACGCAACAATGAAATATGTTCCCTTTCTAAGGAAGTGAATGTTGTTGGTAGAGTTCATAAGCTCCATCTGGAGGCTCTGAGAAATTTTCTTCATTTTCTAGCCCCCAAATGCTGTCTACTTTCCTTGGCTCATAGCCCCATCACATTGCCTTTTCTCTTCCCGTCTCTGCCATTACATTTCTTCTTTCTACTAATACTGAGGTCATTGAGACTGAAAATATTGATAGTCAATCTTGACACTACCTTCCAAATACCACATCCCTGTGCTCTACTTTCAACATCCACCTGGACTCCTATGGGACTTTGCTAATACAGTCAAAGTCTGGCATTTCCAGGTAGACTCTGAGATAGGTATAAGACTTCCCTTTTTCAGCTGAGTTCCCTCTCCACCTGATCTGGGGAGCCCCAGATGCCCTAAGAAGCATCACATAGCCCTCACGGAGATTACAAGCCCAACCCTCTTCTGAAAAGAAATCCATTCAGTATGTACCTGGGGATTCCTGGAAACATCTATGCTCTGCTAAGGAGACCTTAGATATCAGCAAATGATAGGATAATTAAGTACTGCTTTCCCTCTCTTATGATGGGGCTGAGTTGTAAATGAAGTATCCCTGGTGCCTCTAGCCCCAGGGAATAAAACGCGTTCACCTTCAAAACCCCTCCCACTGCCCAAGGTTCATAAGTCCCTGTTTCATAATGAAATAAAGGGATCAGCATCATCCATTTCATCAAAGATTGTCTGACAGTTGTCATTTATTCTGGGGAAGGATGGGCTCCCATCCTTGCTAAAGAATAGTTGTTGGATCCCCAGGGCTTAGCTGCTGGTCAGTCAGCTACATGCTGCTGGCTGCTGCAAGCTTCTCCAGTCACCATTGACTGGCATGTCAGTGCAGATTGCTGTTGCCACCTTTCTAGTGTTGCTCCATCCACTGCAGTGCCAATCTGTGGGAGCAAGTGGCTATCTATTCTTGAGGCAGTCATTTTGTCTTCCCGCTCCCAGCTCCACCCCCCATGCCCCTCCCCGCCCCCGGACAAAACCCAGCTCACACCGACAGACTCCAACAACCCTGGCCAGCATCACTGTGCTCTAGGAGTGTGGGGTCATGTCCAGATTGTTTCTACCTTGACTCTCGCCATTCTGCAGTTTCTTCTGTGCAATAGTAATTGTTAATGACTCTACACTAGAGGATGTTACTCCTCCCCTTGGATGCTCCAAGTAAGTTCCATCTCAGAGTGAAAGGCATTTGTGTGTAAGGCCTGACCTTCCATTGTCCCTCATGTCCATTCACCACCACCCTAGCATCCCCTCTGCCATCTTCCTCACTATTTATACTTAGTGCATTCTCTATGAGTTCTTACTTTTTTATTCTCCCTCTAGCTCCCTGCAGGACTCTGCCAAAATGTCATCATGTAGACATTTTATTTCTGACTGCCTCACGTGAAATAAGACTTCCTCCTTTGCTCTTAGTAGCATTCTTTAAGTCTCTTACTCAGCCTTAGTGTTTTCCTTTGAACGAACAATAAAGATCCCCTTTTTATGATGCCCCCTTCCTTCCTTTGTATGTATACTCTTCTGTAATGTTCTTGCAGGCCTTTATCCAGGCTGGTCCTCTGACTTTTTCTAACAATAGACACTGGTGAAAGTGAGCACATATGACAATAGGCAGCCTGCTACAAGAAGCTTATGACTTGAACACTTTTGTGATAATAGAAAGTCCACAACAAGAAAGCTTTATCTTGTGCATTCCCGTGACATATATGTGCAGAAAATGCCTTAAGGTGAGATAGCTCCTAGTTTACAGTCAACTCCAGTGTCCATATACACAAGTGAGGCCACCTTAAACTGCCTCCTCTAGCCAAGAAGTCAGATGACCACAACCTACTGGTCATGGATGCTGAATAAAATGTGAGACATTCAATTAAATAAGCAATTTGCAGTATTTAGAAGCACATCCTCTGCAATAGCCCAAGGAATTTGTAACAGCACAACAAAAACACATGTGCGCAATCATAAGGTTTTAAGTGAGTGAATATCTCATATTAATCTTTCAAAGAAAATATATGTATCTAGATAGAAACTGGTTAGGTGAGCAAGTTAGAATTTTAACATTAAATAAATTAAGTAGTTAGACTTTAATTTTGAACATGTGGGATCATCCTTCTCCAGTGAGGACATGTGCAAACTCTGAATCTGTTGAAATGCCTAAATATGGTTTGATTTTCAGACTTCTTCAGTTCAAGAATGAAAGGAATGTCATGATTAGGGAAGAATCTGAGAAAAAGTGCTGCTTGTTATTTGGTTTATAATTCAAGAAAATTCAGGTTGTCTATAAAATATTGAAAATATTTAAAGGAGAATGAGAAAGCTATATATAAGATTATCCTTAAAGAAGAAAACTGGCTGGCTTGTTGGATAGGGCAAGCTGGCCCATATGATGACTTTTAGGGGCCAGTGGCTACAACTATCTTAGATGAAAGTATTTCAATTTTTGCACCCTTTAGTCTATTCTCAGTCCAGCAGTGGATCCATCATTTGACCACTTGTTAGTGCAGATTATGTGTCGGTTCAGGATTCTCCAACAGTTTGAATCAGACTCAGAGAATTGGTCCAGGAAGCCTGTCTAAACCCAGCTGCTTTTATTTTATTTTTTTATGTGTGACCTCTCTCCTCACTTCCTTCTTTTCTCCACGTAAAGCACAATGCTTCTCCCTGTTCTCTGAGTGCCAAGCATGGCCCTCCATCAGTAGCCCTGCCACAGCCTTTTGCTTTCCCTAGACTCTTCTGGATTCCATGTAGTTCTCTTCACTACATTTTAAGCATTTACTCTGACAATGCCACTCCACAAACTCTTCTTCATGCCCCTCTGTCAAAGGTTAAACACTCTCCAACACCCTTTTCTCTTTTTTTTTTTCTTTCTCTTCAGCACTCATCTTTGCCTGTCTGCTCTCTGACAGATCTAGCTAGTTTTATCAGTATATAGTTGAATGGAACCAAGAGGAAGATAAAGTTTAAAATAGTATCTGGCACTTAGAACAATTGAGAGGACATGTGCTGAGAGAAAGAATAAATACATTTATGTACATATCTTTGTGTGCAGGTAGACATATTCGCATATATAAGCCTAGCCCTCCTGAGCACAAAACTAAGACCTATGCTGGATCAAGGTGACAATGAGCACTTTACAATCTCAAGCTGTCCTTTCCTACAGTACTCAAGCTTAAGTTTCTATTTTATAAGGATCTTTAAAATATGTAAGGTTTGATAACATATTATAAATGCCAAGAATCAGTCATTCTACTCACAGATGTTGAGAGCAATATATATATATATATATATATGATTTCTGTCGGTTGGGAGGGCTGAAGAGAACAAAAGAGGAACCAATGGGAAGGGTTTTCAGCTGGTTAGTAGAAGCAAGAACTCCTGGTGAGCTGTGGCTATAGGCGACTGTGTTACCAGACATATTCTGTGCCTTCCTGTGGAGTACAAGAAAGGAGTTTGAAGGTTCTTACACTATAATAAGAGATGTGTTTGAGGAGATAGGACTTTACCCTATCCAAACATTATGTTATTCACACTTGTATCAAAGCGTATGTATAATTGTACATTTTTTTATGTATCAGACAAAAATACATTTAAAAATAACACAATAAAAAGAATAGAAAGCGTGTGCTAAAGAAGTAGACCTGGCTACAAAAGGCCAACATGAGGGCCTCTGTGGATGGTGAAAATGTGCTGTGTTGTCTGCGATACTGTCAACATCCTTGTTAGAGTTTTAGAAAATGTTGCTCCATGGAAAACTAGTCAAAGGCACATGAGAACTCACTTGTTATTACATGGGAAGTAATTAATATTTTCTTAGAACAAAAATAATATTTTTGAAAATCATTACATAAAAACACTTTCCAGTAAGCTATGTAAGGTAGTTTTACTTGGTGGCTGAGCTGCAATTTTTTTGTCCTTCTTAGGGGAAATCTCGAGTGAGTACATCCTTGGAAGACCCTGACTTTATTTCACAATCTGAGATTAAACTCTCCTTGTGTCAGACTTACTGAAATGAAATGGCTCCCATTCCCAAGAGAGCAGGGAGGTAAGCAATAGGAAATGAACTGCCAAGTAGAAATTTAAATGGAATTTAAAAATATTAAAAATACCTTTTTAAAACCTTATGGTTTGTTATGTTAAAGATGGTGCAACATGAGGCTGATAACACTCAGCATAATCATCCAGACTCAATTACAGAAACAATAAGTGCATCCTGGGACCACCAGAGCTTTAACGATTGCTTTTTATAGTCCCTGAGTTTTAAAGTAGTCAGGCAAAATGAAGGAAAATAATAAACAGATGAGGCAATTTGACTTTGAAAAGAGTTAAGATAACTTAATAGGTATATTTTAGATAAAAGGGGGCCAAGGATTATAGTGATTACAGGGGGAGATCCAAATAGGTATGTGCAGTGAGCTAAGGGGGATGAGGAGAAACAATTTCCCTTCTCTGAGAACAGTAATAAACAGAAATGGCAATCATCAGAAGGGAGGAAGAGAGAACAACTAAGGTGGAAAATAGTTCCAAATGTGCTAGCAAGAATAGCTGCCCTGAGGAGGATTACCTCCCCCTGTATATGCTCATAGGGTATCAAGTCTCTTCTTGGTAACCTGCTGTCCTTCCTCTGAGTGCCACCAGGCCTCCCCCTCCAGGGGACATGGTCAAAGGTGAGGCACCAGAGTACGTGAGAAAAACATATCCCACTCTCCACTCAACTGTGGAGAATGGTCTGACCATTGGCTAGATCTGGGTAGGGGTTTAAAGTTTACCACCTGTATTGTCCTTGGCTGGTGCCTTAGTTTGAGCAGGACCCCTGGGCCCATATCTGCCTATCATAATGTTCTACTTGTAGGTTTCTAGGACCCTCTGGATCCTTCTACTTTGCTATTCTCCCATGCTTCTCTTATCTAGAGTCCCAATAGGATATCCATTTATAATTAAAAAAAAAAAAAGATTAAAAAAAAAAAGAATAGCTGCCCTGAGCCAGCCACCCGAGGAGCACTTCGGAGTCTGCGGGAAGAAAAGCCCAAGGTGAGGGAAACCAGAGAATCAGTCAGGCTCGCAGCCCTGCCTGCATCCTTCCCTCATTATTTCTGCCTCCTTCGTACCGTGTCTCTGGTGACTCGGCTGGGTGTGAAGGTGACTCCTTTAAAGTGGTTGGTCTCAGGGTAGAGTGGACACTCTGATTCTCATATCCCTAGTAACTGCTACCCAGTAGTAACTGGAGGCTTGAAGATATGGAGGTTCTAATGACATTTGACACAAAATAAGAGACAAGTTTCTTAGCTACTCAGGTCTGTTTGCTTATTTGTAAAATGGGCATTATTCATAGTTATCTTGCTTTTTCTTTTTTTGTTTTTTGTTTTTTTCCAAGACAGGGTTTCTCTGTGTGTAGCCCAAGCTGTCCTAGAACTTGTTTTGTAGGCTAGGCTAGACTTGAACTCATAGAGATCCACCTGCCTCTGCCTCTCAAGTGCTAGAATCAAAGGTGTGGCCACAATGGCCAGGTTAAGGAAGAAATTCTTAAACTGGGGTGTGCAGTTTAAACTGGAGCAGGTCAGGGAACTTGAAAAGGAAACATATATATTTTTCCTAAACTGCAATAGAAAGTTATATTTATTGAATATAATTTGCTGAGAGCACAATATAATTACAACATTTCCTCCACTTTTTTCCTCTCTCCAAGCACTCCCACAGACAACCCGCCTCACCACTCTCTTAAATTAATGGCTTCTTAAACTTTCTTTAGGTTATGGAGATTTACAAAAAACTACTGCAGAACCTGTCCCTTTGTCAGCAACAGATATCACAGGTATTTTCATGCCATGCTAGATATGCTGAAAAAAAAAAACTTAAAATAACTTACATGTTCAACATGTTGAAATTATGGCAATAATTAAAACATAGTTTAAAGTTATTTAATAAATTTTAAACATCATGCATAAAATGATAATAAGTTCAGTTTCAAAACACTGGTAACTGATTTTTAATAATGTTCTTGTCCTTGCAGCAGTATGCTTTTTATTTTATGTATTTTCTACCAATGTGGTTCAGGCATATGCAGTGGACATAGTTCTCTGATGGCTGAATGGTGGCTTTGTTAATAATAAAGGTTAACTGTCCCTATTTTTATTCTTGTTATACTCACTAGAATTATCTACCCTGGACACTGTGTGTTGGGGTCTTGTTTCTGTTCTGTAATTGATAAATGTCCTTGTCAACTACCCAATCCCTCTTATACTCATGTCATCTTCAGCAAAGGGGCAGTTTCTTTAAGAAGGCTCTGAAAATTGTGACAATACTGCATTTTCAAACATATATCATATGGTTACTTTTTCTATTGAGAATTATGATTATTATCAAGAAGAATGGCTCATAACTAGAATATTAAGTCATATCCCAAGCTAGGTACCTTAGAGAGGGAAAGGAAACAATTATGACAGGATAATAGTTGAGACTACACTATCTTCAGGAAATTGGCAGAAAAGAGGCTATTTAAATGCTTTTCTATATAAAAAAAAGAAAAGGAACAACATTATATTTTCTGATAGTTTATATCTTTCATTCATACTACTACAAAACTCAACAAAACTGTTCTATAGGGCCTTGATTATAAGATCCATATTTTCCACAAATTTTAGCATTTTGGATACTTGAACTGCCAACCTCCAGGCAAGAAAACAAACTGTGTTGTAAGTTGGTCCTTAAAGTGCCTGTTCACATACAAAGTTCCTCACCGGGTGGAGGGGGGGGGCGAGGCGGGATTCAATCCACCCCTTAAGGAATTTGTACTTCTGTCAACACAGATAATTGATTTTAAGCCCAAATTCTTAATACTTCATTAAAATTTTCATAAAATCATCACACATACAGAGAATTGATCTTTCTATGTGAGCGAGAGCAACAGAAAGCAACAGCTCTTTGGCATGAATCTCTGATTGTTGAATAAAAGTAAGGACTAATGTCCTCAAACCTGCTTTGGAGAGGTCTTCTACCTAGGTCCAGAACAGTCTGTTTAAAGCTCCCTCACTGTTTCATGAGAAGAAATATGGCTTTTAAAGATTTATTTTTATATGTATATTTATGTACTGTATGCCTTTGTGTATATACCATGTGTGTGAGTCCCTGTGAAAGCCAGAAGAGAGTGTCAGCCAGTGGGTGTAGATGCTGGAAACCAAAGTCTGGTCTTTTCGGTGAGCAAAAAGCACTCTTAATTGCTGAACCATCTTCAGATCCAGTGTGGTTTTTAGAAAATTTTTTAAAATCTTAGAAAAAATGAAGATGCCTAGGAAAGTGCTATTTAGTGTGCCTTGTGATTAGGCTGTCATCTCCAAAGGACCATTTTTATTACTTTGTCAAAATGAATCCCCTCTGCTGAGTCTTCCTTATGAACAATGGGGTTCATAACAATCTTTACGGATTGATTCTAACGGTAATATTGTGAGGGTAATAATAATAATAATAATAATAATAATAATAATAATAATAATAATAATAATAATAATAATAATAATAAAATAAACACTTATTTTATGGCTAATGAAAAATCTGTTTTGATATTAACTGCATTCCTTCCAACTGATACAGATACAGAAATGAAAAGGCCAGTGGCTCTGCCCAGCCTCACACCACTGTGTCCTTTCTCCTGCCTGATATCTTATATTTTAAGTTCAAGAATATAATAACTAACATTGTACCACTCGTTTTGCTGAATATATAATTGGAACTTATAAAATAAAATTCATTTAAATAGAAGCAAGATGACCATTTATAAGGCAAATGTGAGAACCATGGGTAGGAGAGAGGTACAGATTGGCTCGTAAGAGATGCTGGTGGATGCTTCCTGGCATCTCTTGGGTCCCCTGTCAATCATAATTTATGCAGGTAAGTATCATTATCTTATTTGAATGATAAACTATCTGCTGGAAAAGCTGGCATATTATATGCATAAACATAAAGGGCAGTTTCCACCAAATCAGAAATGTCATGAGATAAATGCATTTTATTTTATTTCAAAATTTCCACATTAGGAACCAGAATAGCTGGCTCTCATAAAGACACTGTGAATTTATTACTGCTCAAGTGCCACTTCCATATAATGAAATAATTAGGTAAAAAATTATATTTGTGTTTTCAACATTTTTGTACAATAGGAATGTCAGGATAATTAGGCATTAAGTATATTTTCAAGACTTGAAGGTAGTGGCTTTGTGTATAAGTGAATATTCTTTCTTCCTCTTTGTTTGCTCCATTCTTGTGCTGGTGATTCAGAAGAACATTTTTAAATAGAGGCTTTCACACTGTGCTTAATCACATTAAGGTAATTACCCCAAAGATGAGAAGATAAAAATCACACGGGTGGCCCAAGCCTTCCTGCCAAATTCTTTGGAAGCCAATCAGCAGTGTCTGGTGCCAGAGCCCTGTGCTGCTCTTTGCCCATCCCTCTCCTTCTCATTTGCTATTCCCCTTTCTTGGAATTAGACTTTGGCAGGATGAACTAGCCATGAGGGACATCTCTTCATCACTACCACCTTTCACAGAAAAAGAGTGAGCACCAATGCATTTTTGGCCAGTGCAGATTTGTTTTCTCTCTTTTGTAATTCTGAACTTACTTCCCAGCCTCCAGTGCACCTGTCCTTCCTTGCTGTTCTCACACTGAAGCTACCAAGGCAGTAACATGGGTAACGGTAACTTTTGGAGACATACAGCTCCCTTCTTTTCCAGTTGCTCCTCTGCTCTTCTAAATTGTAGGAATCGTTTAAGTGGGCCTGGCCAGAGATATGCTCTATGTGTGATGATGTTAGAAAATGTGGATGCAATAAAATATATTTGGAAATTTTACAGAACAGCTCAGACATGAGTCCATCTTGTTATATTTCTATCCTGGGCATTCCATGCACAAGCACAGTAAAAGAATAAAGTTGAACTCAGTCTAAGGAGAGGCTGACTTCTTGAGCACCTAAGCTCTATACATACACAAAATGTCTAAACAAACATCTATGCATGATTGGCATTATCTCTCATGTATACAGCTGAAAATTGGAGACTGTCCTAAGGTAGTTTCCTGAGGTATTTCTGATCTGAAGACAGACTTTTAAACAGTGCAAGGATTTTAACATTTATCATGGCAAAAAGAGGGTTTTGGTCACGGCATGGGTTTGGGATGTTTTCAAACTGTATTTTTTGTTTAGCTATCAATTTATTTGTATGATACACCAAACTAAGAAGAAATTATTCAGAAAGTCCAAGTGTTGCTATTTTATTTTTTTAAAGAAACCCAATGGTAGGATTTTGAGAGTTATCATGTATGTGTATGTGTGTGTGTGTGTGTTAAATACACACATATGTTTTTTATCATACTCAGAAGCTATGCCAGAGCAATACATCAGGAACTAACAGGGCATCCAATGCCCAATCTTCCTGGGCCTTTGACTCTCTAATTGTGCAGAACAGATTCTGGGCTACTTGAGTTTTAAGCTACATACCTTGCTTCTTGACCAGTAAGTTGAATGCATCACTGGCTATATCAAATGCAATCCACCCATGACAAGATGATAGACACTGTGTTTAAGATGAATGGAAGCCTAGTAATTAGTCAGGTAAGTCACTGAGACTCCAGCTCTGAACTCAATGGCCTCTGCAGCCTTGGGTACATTGCTTACCTCACTGAGTCTCTGTTTCTTTAGATGTGAAACCAGGACTGCATTACACAGTCTGGCAGCTACCCACACCACTGATACTGTCGGTGAGAGAAAGCATATGAATTCATAAGTGATGGCACAGGTGACATTGTGTACGAAGTGAGAACTCCATTTACAGTTTTGGGGAAATAAAATCTTTCAGAATTTTGGATGGCTTCCTTTCCTCTGTATGTCTACCCATTGACCAAATTCTGCATTACTTGATTGTTAGATCTAATGAGCAGAGCACATTATTTCCCCTTAAATGGAAAAATGGGCCATTTTCACAAAGCACTTTCCCTCTGCCTACTATTAAGCTCTGATCCTTGACCTTTCCTAATGCAAATGACAAAACAGCCTGATTGCTTCCCATTTGGCTCTGTGGGATATAATAAAGCTTTGGAGGAAAACAAGTCATCCAGCTATGTGGAGTGGGGGCATCCACACACACTCCACCAGGCTGCAGTTAGTACCTGGAGAGCTGGCCTGACCCTTGTCATTGTGACAGTGCCTCTAACTCAGTGGATGTGTTTATTAAATGAGACTGTAGGGATCCATGGGAGGAAATGACACCCCTGTCCTTAACTAGTGACGGAAATGCTGTTTAATTTGAAAATCACTCAGACTGTGAAACCACATTCTGTCTTTGTTGAAAGGCCTTGTTAAGCTCTCTGAATTTGAATTGCTGTTTATGTATGTTCAGCTGTGATGCGTACAAAAACTCTTTAGAAACTGGTTTTGAGAAACTCTCCTTTAAAAGAATCCTGAAACCAATGCCAGCAAACTGCTGGTTGCTGTGGGCAATCCTCAGTTTCTAGAACAAGTAGCCGCAAATGGCAGGCAAACATCTATTAATGGACTGCAGGAGGAAGGGCATCTGAAAGAAAATGATAAAGTTCTAGTCTTGTGGTTTGTATGTGTGTGTCTGCATGCTTGCATCTCTCTCTCTCTCTCTCTCTCTCTCTCTCTGAGTATGTATCTGTGTATATCTCTCTCTCTGTGTGTATGTATGTGTAAGTGTCTCTGTGTATATCTGTGCCTGTATGTGTGAATCCTTAGAGGAGCAGAAATCTTTGTCTGTAAAGTGTGTGTGTGTGTGTGTATGTATTTGTGTATGTCTCTGTATGTGATTGTGTGAGTGTGTGTTTGTTTGTTTGTGTATTTCTCTGTGTGTGTATGCGATTGTGTGAGTGTGTGTGTATGTGTGTGTTTGTGTGTTATACAAATATAGGTGAGTCAGCAGGAATTACAGATGAGTCCTCATTGCTAAGAAGGTTAGAAAGTCAGGCCCCAGTCAACACTCTTAGGAGTCAGGGACAAGTTAGCCAGATGCACCATGATTGTAGAGCTGTCTCCTTGGCTGAGCTTCTGCCTTCACAACAGCCTGCATTTAACAATGCTGATAGTTCTGAACACTGCTCTTCAGGGTAGAAAGCAACCCCTCAGCTGGGATAGCTCTCTAGCATTGACATCCAGGCACTGCTCTTCAGGGTAGAAAGTGGACCCCTCAGCTGGGAGTAGCTCTCTAGCATTGACGTCCAGGCATGTTTGCCAGGTTTATTCAGTCTAGTCTCTCATGCCCTTCTGGACAAAGCACTCTATGGAGCTGTTTGATGGGCTTAACACCACCACTGCTGGATGTGGACAGTCATCCTTAGGAGGCCTGCTGATTGATGGCAGGCCTATCATCCCTCTGGTGTCTTGGGAAGAGATTTTCCCAATTTCCAATGATAACAACTCATATTAAAAACAAAACAATATATAGACAAACCCCAACAAAACAGAACATAAAACCCTGACCAAACCTGGGATGTGGTAAGGAATGAAGAGTCAAGGCACACTGCAGTGTTCATTTCTTTATATACCCCTCTGTGTGTGTATATTTTTCAAGGCTATTAAACTTACAAGTACACGTAATGGGGTAATTTAATCCCAAATATGCTGACCCACATCTTATAGGTCACTTTCGCACCCAAGGCATGACACCTCGGTTCAGATTCATGCTTTCGGGAATGTCAACCTGATTTTTTAGGAAATTTATTCATTAGATAACACTGCTGTTCTTTCTCGATCACGTGATGGCCTGGGTAAGCATAAGGAATCACTGAGGCAGAAAGTATTTGTGCCTAGTAGGCAGCCTCTAGTAAGCCACTTAAGCAGACCTGATACAAACTAATGCCTTTCTTCATGGCTTGAAAGTTAGAGAAGAAAAGAGGCTATGCCAGTCACAATGATTCGAAACAAACCCTAGTGTTTTGGCTCAACATTTTCAGAAATAGGTTAAAAAGGTGATTGCATTATTTTGTTTGTAATTGAAGCAGAGAAATAATGACATTATTTTTTACATGTCTTAAGTTTGAGCCAACACTTCAGGCAAACTCTACATGCTCTGAAACCATAATAGGTAATATAAATATTACCTAAGTTGCAGGTAAGGTTCTTCAATCTAAGAATGGGGTAGAACTCCATTACAGCTGTCACAGCCTATTGCTGGATTTAAAACTATTTATTTTAACTTTTTATGTAAAACTTAATAAGAGACAGTATAAAGATATTCTGCCTAAAGAGATATGAAGAATAGAGGTATATTGACGCTAATTCCTGCTTATTTCCCAAATGGTATGTGATTCTTCTATTAGCAAAAGGCATATTTTAATAGTTCTTCCCAGATTGACATTCATTTATATATAATTACCATATAGGCATATAAGATTTAAAGTCCTATAACGTGATGAAATTCTACTCAGGAGACATAAAAAGCCCAAATTCAAAAGAACTGTTTTTCTTTTGTGAAAAAACAAAACAAACCTACAAAATCCCTATAAGATCCCTATGTTCTCCCAGCTGTGCTATGCCAAATATATACATGTCCAGACCAAGAACACATTGAGATAAATACAATTTAAACTGATTTTCTAATATGCTTGATTGATTAATGCAAATATCTAGACACAGAAAGAAAAACACAAGATGCTTAAAAGCCAAGTAGCTATGAGTGGGACCATAACTTCTAATGAGAAAGGCTGTGAGCACCAAACATTATGATGCAGAGAATGCTGTGTGGTGACACAGTTGGAGCCCTTACAGCAGTCATGTGCATCAGATGTGCTGTTCTTATATCCAGACCCAAACAGGAGCACTATCCTGTCATATTGTAGCAGGGTCCCCCTGATCACATTAAAGACACACGGGGGCAATAGGGGTGCAAACTAAAACTACCTGAGAAAGTCATTTGCCAGGATAATGTGAGGAAGCCTCCATGGAATTTGTAATATATCCCTTTAATCTAGAGTGAACTGTGAAGCTTAATGTGGATTAGGAAATTGGCAAAAACTTTACTACCAAAAGTGGGTATTTATTTGTTTATTTATGCAAGCAAGGTGGAAATTTTGTTTCTCAGCATTAGCAACACAGGAAAAGCTAAATATAATCAGATGTTCATTTTAACCTTTCCTGTTTTTTAGGTGGTTAGAGTTAAAAAATAAGATGATCTGTTTAGAATGGTTATCGATCCATTCCTCATTTAATAAAACCCAATTAAAATATTGCCCTTATTAGTGACAATGAGGACACAGAGGTATTCAGTATCTCTGTGATTCAGTTGCCAGAAGTTTGTGTAGTAACTCAGAATAAGGTTAAATATTTTTCATGCCAGACTAGAACATATCACCTGTTCATGCAACAAAGCTTTCTCAAGGCCAGATTACCTTGCTAATTATAATTATGCCAGGACATATTTTTTCTTAATATGTAAAAAATTTTAAAATGCCAGCAGTCCAGCTGAAAGTAGTTCAGCCCCTCCCCCATCCTTCATACATCTTGCAATGTTAGAAGTGACATCCTGGCCTCCAGTGAGAAGGGAAAAGAGTTAATACTGCTCCTGTGAAAAGCTGAATGGACCACTGGCATGTGAACAAACATCATCTGAGTAGTTGATTTTGAGAAATTGAGAAAATAAGTTAAATTTCATTCTCACAAGTCAACTTTTATTCACAATAATGTGCTCTTTTTGTGTTGACATTTCCTTCTAGTAAACATGAGCTGGATTCAACCTAAAGAGTAGTTCATGTTTTAAATAATCCCTCCATCAAAAAGCAATAATGTGAAAGCATTTCTGTGGGCTTCCTCGTCCTGTTCTCTTTTAGTGCCCTTAGGAGAGTCAGTTGTGGCTTCTTCAGGTCACCATTCAATGTCCTGCTATCCCAAGGCATTCCCACACATCGACACAGCATCACCCCACATGCCAATAGCATCCCCCTCATAGCACTTTAAAGAGAAATGGCCCCCATTGGCTCATGCATGTGACTATTTCATTCCTTCCCAGGTGCTGATGCTATTTGGGGAAGTTATAGATCCTTTAGCTGTGCTGGAAAAGGTCTGTTACTGGGTGTGAAATCTGAGTTTTATAGGCTTGTCCTGTTTTCTGCTTTCTCTCTGCTTCCTGTGTGCAGATTAAATGTGATCAGGCAGCTTCCTGCTCTTCTGACTGCTTTCTTGCCTTCTTTACTATATGGACTCTCCCTTTGCAATTGTAAAACAAAATAAACTCTATCTTCTCTAAGTTGGTTAATGGTCATATTTTTCACCACAACAGAAAAGTAACACACACACACACACACACACACACACACACACACACACACACACACACATATATCCCAAACTCATGTGAATAAACAAACAAACAAACAAACAAAAAACTCAATCTGTAGACCTGGCTGGCCTTGAACTCACAGAGATCTGCCTGCCTCTTCCTCTCAAGTGCTGGGATTATAGGTGTGAGCTATCATGTCTGGCCTCCCCCTCCCCAAACAAACAAAACAAAAACAGACAAAACAAAAAAACAACCAACCAACCAACCAAAACAAAATAAAAACCTTTCAATTTCTTAATTTTTCTAAACTATACAACAGAACAACAGAATTAAGATGGTCTCCTTGCAAGGAATGAGGAGAGAAGAAAGAAAGATTAGAGGCAGAACTTTTCTTCTAGCCCTTTAGAACGATACCTTTAAATATATATATAAAATATAATATCTACAGGGATCATTCAACATGAAAAGGCCATCATAGTACATACTGGGAAGGGTAGGAGCAGCTAGGATGCTTATATGTTGCTGATGGGGATATAAAATGATAAGCTCTCATCATTTTGTAGTTTCTCATGAAACTGAACATAATCTATCATATGACCTAGCTATTCTACTTCCAGAATGTAAAGTAAATATATATGGCCACTGAAATATCTATACAGAAATCTTCATAGCATCTTTATTTATGGTGGCTAACACTAGAAAGAGCATATATGTCCATCAATAGAACATCTCTGTTCCTTTCCTTCTGGAGAAAAATAAAATAAAATTGGGGTTTATTCACACAACAAAAACCGACTCTGAAAGGGGCCAATCCTATTTGTGCACCAACACTGATGGATTCTAAAAACAAACTGTTTAGTGAAAGAATTCATATTCAAGATTACATAATATATGCTTATGTTTATACAAAGATCAAGGCCAGGCATTACCAGTCTGTGGAATAAAAAATCAACACATTATTTTCTTTTGGTGGAGTTGAAGGTCAATTTGAAGGAGTATAAAGGAAATTTCTAGCATACTGGGCACACTCTCATTTTGATTCATGTGATAATTACCAGATGTGCTGGCTAGTTTTATGTCAACTTGACATAAGCTACAGTCATTTGAGGGGAGGGAACCTCATTTGAAAAAAATGTTACCACAAAACGAGGCTGTAGACAATTCTTTAGAAATTTTTCAAAGTTAGTGATTGATAGCAGAGTCCCCAATGCACTGTGCATGATGCCAGCCCTGGGCTGGTGGTCCTGGGTTCTATAAGAAATCAGACTGAGTAAGCCATGATGAGCAAGCCAGTCAGTAAGCTGTATCCCTCCATAGCTTCTGCATCAGTTACTGCCTGTAGTTCATAATTTGCTGTTTTATCAATCTATTTGACTAATAACCATAACTATGATCTGAAACTCTAACATAATCTCTCTAAATTCAAACCATTAATTTTATAATCAAGATCACAAGATGTGGGTGGGGCAGCTGTCCCTTTCTCTTTTCCTATTCCCTCATTCAGACCCCTTTATTATTTAAGAATCGGGCCTTGAGTTGTTCCCCACGACAATCAATCACAGTCATTCTTCCCATTTCTGACCCATTTATATTTACTGTGTTAACATCATGGAACTTACTGCTTCAAAAAGTAAAATATATTTAGTTAGTAATTTAGAAACCACATTTACATAGTTTTCAATGCTATGTTTCTCTGAGCTAGGGTAGAACGCAAAATCTACATGATCAAATACTTGTTCATGTGCACATGCTTGTGCATCTGTGTATATAAGTGTATTCTAGCCTCCTCATAAAGATAGCTCAGAGAGCTGACTGACTTTGAGCATCATGGAGGGGAAGGTGTCTGCATACCTTGTTCTTGGCCAAATGGAAGTATTTGGGAGTTCAGAACAATATGAGAAAGTCAGCAGGGTCAGCTTTGCTCTCTGACTGCATGTTCCCTTCTGAGGGTAGAGCTGTATCTGGGAGGTGGCTACCATCTGGCACAGTGTCTCTGAAGCATCTGGAGTAATACTCTGAGACATCACTGCTCCTTAAAAACAGCCACTACTTATTGCCTGCCAATCCTAAGGTATGGTAAATTTCACCTCACCAAAGAGTCTGTCAGCCTGAGTCCCTGAAAAACTGTGGAAATTGTTGTTTTAAGGTAAAAGGGCAATGAATAAACTTTTGTCACTTGGTGACACTGTAGATAACTTGTTCTATCCCCTTCTGAGGATTTATGATTATATATTTATTCTTTTATGCATTTTCAAATTATTTTATGCATACAATATTGTATCTGCATGTATGTCTACGCATCCTGTATGTGTCTGATACACACAGAGGCTAGGTGAGGCCATCAGACCTTTAGAACTTGAGTTTAAGGTGGTTGTAAGTTACTATGTGGGTGCTGGGTTCTCAGCAGCAACAGCAGCAGCAGCAGGAGCAGGAGCAGCAGCAGCAGGAGCAGCAGCAGCAGGAGCAGCAGCAGCAGAGGCAGCAGGAGCAGCAACAGCAGGAGCAGCAGCAGAAGCAGCAGCAGCAGGAACAGCAGCAGCAGAGGCAGCAGCAGCAGCAACAGCAGCAGCAGAGGCAGCAGCAGCAACAGCAGCAGCAACAGCAGCAGCAGAGGCAGCAGCAACAGCAGCAACAGCAGGAGCAGCAGCAGGAGCAGAAGCAGCAGCAGCAGCAGAGGCAGCAGCAACAGCAGGAGCAGCAACAGGAGCAGAAGCAGCAGCAGCAGCAGAGGCAGCAGCAACAGCAGCAACAGCAGGAGCAGCAGCAGGAGCAGAAGCAGCAGCAGCAGCAGAGGCAGCAGCAGCAGCAGCAGCAGCAGGTATATGTATACCTTCTCCTTTCACGTTAGGACAGTCACATAGCTTCTCTTTGAGCTAATGTTCAACTTGTTCTAGAGGTTTCCTGCCCTGATGCGTTTTACTCTTTACTCTTTAAAAGTTGTTCTCAGTAGTAATCCTCCATTCCAAGTGTTAAAGGGAGTTTGTAGATTAGAAAAGCATGATCTTCCACAGAAGTCTTCTTGCTTCTGGTTGCATCCAGACCTAGATTTAGTGTCTAACCAGGCTGTCATATGTATTCCCAGATCAGAGATCTGTGGTGGATGTGTTCCCATCACCATAAAAGTGATGCTGTTGGGTGACTCCAAGTATTGGAGTTTCAAATCCTAGGACTTACAGGAGGATTTGGGGCACAAAGATAGGAGTCTTGGCTCAGTGGAGAGGGAATGCTTACCTAACACTTTCTTCCATGTATGAGCACAACAGAACTACCAAGAGTCTGAGAAGATGGCAAACACTCGGCTGAGAGTTTCCTAGGTTCGTGAGCATAATGAGGAGATAGAAGGGCCTTCAACCCCATAGCATCCTCACCCACCACGACATTCTTTTCACTTCTAGAACCATGTATTTGCCAGAGTTAGCCTGCCACAGAGAACTAAGAAATTTTTTATTTATTTTTAATTTTTATTTTGGTTTTTCAAGACAGGGTTTTTCTGTGTAGCCTCGGCTGTTCTGGACTTTCTTTGTAGACAAGAATGCCCTTGAACTCACAGCAATCTGCCTGCCTCTGCCTCCCTAAATGCTGGGATTAAAGACGTATGCCACCTTGCCCAGGTGGACTAAGAATCCTTAAATAGACAATTATGGAGATTTTAAAACCCAAAGTACAAATCAATGCTTTTAGTTTACACTAATATTACAAATGTAAGTATTCAGCATGTGCTAGATATTTTTACCTTATGTAGCTCATAATACTGGGAAGCACCAATTCCACCCTGTTCTTCGGCTGCCCAGAGCACCAGGCGCAGAGTTCTCTTTGGACGCAGCCCTGGGAAAATAAATGAAAGGCATTCTTCAGTTTGCTACAAATGCTTTTCAAGTGGTGGAGACCTCATCTGCACTGTGGATGTAAGAGGGAATCAGAGGCATGTGCCTCTTGCTGGTATGGCCTGATTCAGGGTATGGGAGATAACACAAGGGTACAACTTCAGAGATCATCTCCAGGGCTGGATTAAAAACAACAGGGGTTGTGCCAAAGTTATCTGAGGGCCTAGTGTACAGTCAAGTTCAGTGAAATATTGATTATGCCATACTAGAAGGAAAGGTTAGCAAGAGCCTGAGATCTGAAAGTCTCCAGAAATGTGAACTGAAACCAACTCACGCTCAGGCTAAGGTGACCAGGGATCACCTCTCATACTGAACCCACCAGCACAGTTTCTCACGCTTTTCCTGGGAACTAAGAAGTGGATGCAATGTCTGTGGTTACTCATGGGCACGTACTGGAAAGTGTAAAAGTCATCCCCTCAAGGTCAGCAAAAGTTAACTGAATAAGCTGTTTCTTTCCTCACATTACTTCACTCACAGCAGGGCAGCTACTTCATGGACTGGCAATAAGCAATGTGTATAGATAGTCCCTGTCTTAACTTACTATTTTTAAAGCTGTGATTGTTTGAGCGAAATGCATAGCTATTTAGTAGAAAACCAACTTTTGGATTCTGAGGTTTGGCCTTTTCTTGCACTAGAGATAAGCAGTATGGTTGTTTCTCACATTACTAGACAGCAGTAGCAATACACAGCTCCTGGTGGATCACAGGATCACAAGGAACAACCAGCAGTGCTCTCCCTTTGTAAAGTGCCTTTCCAGGATGCTTGATAGGTGAGGTGTTTAAATGCACTTAGGACGGTGGTTCTCAACCTTCCTAATGCTGTAAACTCTTTAATACAGTTCCTCATGTTGTGTTGACCCTAACCATAAAATTATTTTTTTTGCTACTTCATAACTGTAATTTTGATACTGTTATGGATTGTAATGTAAATCTCTGTTCTTCCTATGGTCTTAGCCAACCCCTGTGAAAAGACCATTTGACCCCAAAGGGTTCACCATCCGCAGGTTGAGAACCATGCACTTAGGATTTTTTTTTTCAAATTACAGTGGTTTGGTCAGGATGCAGCCACCACTGCAAGCTGAGGCACCTTTGCATCTATTCTAAAGTTTTAAATTAATGGTACACTTGCCAATCGTAGATTCTTTTTCTGGGTAACCAAAACTGCTCAGTAATCATTAACTACAAGAAGCTCTTTTCTCAATTTTAAACCTATGGTAAAACAATGCCTTAAATGAATTTCTCTTGATTTTGACCGGATAAGTGCTGGTGCATAGCAGAAGCAGAGAACATAAAGCTGGCTTGCAATCTCACCACATGGATTCATCCTCCTGCAGGGGAATTGTTGGGGATGATTGCTATGCACTTTCAGTGGCTCTGAGGCAGCCATGCTACCAATCTCAGGTATAACCACACACCTTCTGCTTCCCAATGCTAGACTCTGGGCACTAAATGCTCCATCCTGCCTACTCCAAGCACTGACAGATTCCCCTTGCAGAAGCCTGGTGATAAGAGCCCTTAAAGTAAGAAGCTCCAGTTCCTTTAAAGTGAGCATAGCTGTGAAGTCATTTCACATTGGAGGGTTGGATGAAAGAACACAGACCACAGATGCCAGCAGGTCTGAGCTCCTGGGAAAGCCTGACTGAGACACCTCATAAGGAAACCCTGCTGACGTTTTTGTGAGCCTCTACATAGAACCCAGCTCACTCCTTCCATTATGCTCCAACCCGTACTGCCTGAACTGCTGCAGCCACCTACCTCTCAATAGGTCTTGCTGCTGCAATTTTACCTTTCCCTCAGATGATACTACAAACTGTGGATGGAAGGATCTTTGCAAAAGCATGAAGTAGACAACTTGTGGGTTCCGTCCTGCTACTTAAGTCTGAGTGCTCTAACTAAGGTGCCAGGCTTAGCAAAAAGTGCCTTTACCTAGTGAACCATATTGACTGGCCCTGATTTATTCTTAGGTTTTCAAAATTACTTCATGGTTATGGATGTTTTACTTGCACTTGTGTGCCTAGTGCCCAAGAAAGCCAGAAGAGGGTACCGGGTCCCCTAGAACTGGAGAGACAGATGGTTGTTAGCTATCTGCTGGGTGCTGAAAATTTAATCCTAGTCCTCTGGAAGAACAACCAATGTTCTTAACTACTGCACTGTCTCTCCAGCCTGATTTATACTATCTAATTTCCTGCTATGTCTCCAGTTCTTAGATTATTTAGCACATTAAATGAATAAATAAATGAATGCAAAGTTTGAAGTGATTAGAATGAACTTCAAGGCTATTTTTATAGCTACATGACCTCCTAAGCTGTTTCTTCTAGCTCATTTCCAGACAAGGTTTTATATGTGAAAAGGCAGACATATCTAGTGAACCTTGCATTGCCAATTGCCAGCCGTATAACTATGGGGTAGTTGGTGTGCTTGAACCTCAGCACTCTTGTTTGACAAGTAGAGATCATTTTGTAGACCTGTGCTATAAATCGTCCTCTGGGTGGCTGGAAGCTCTTGTAGCAGGCATGTACTTGGCATTAATAATGAACTGTAAAGCTACATGACAGGTGTCTAGAACAGAACACTTTTTACACATACCCCAGAAGAAAAGAGTCACTTACATACTCAGAGAGGAAATTCTTCCAGAGTCCTTAAGTACTTGGCAAAGAAGAGGCAGAGCACCTAATACTTGCTCCATAGTTAACTGCCTGCTCACAGTCATAACACAAACTTGTCAAAGAAAGTGATATAATCAGGATTGCTAAAGAATTTTGTTTTCTTAAATACACTTGCTGGAGTTGCAGACAGCTAAGTGGCTAAAAGTACTTGCTGCTCTTGTGGAAGACTTGGGTTTAGTTTCCCATAGACCGGAACTCCAACTCCAATGGATCCGAAGTCTTCTGCCTATATAGGTACCAGAGAAATACATGGTGTATGTGCAAACATGCAGATGTTCACAAATACACATAAGATAATAATGCATAAATCTTAAAGAGAAAAGAGATGTGTTTCTAGACTATGTAAGTCAAACAGCACATTTCTTGTAACAAAGGAAAGAATAACACGTACCAGTGTTGTATGTTCTAGTTTTCCACACTTGTATGTAATGAATTTTGAGTAGTCTCACTTCCATCTATCTTCTTTTTAAAAAAAATTAAAAAAAATTTTTTTATTATGTGTAGAATGTTCTGCCTGCATGTGTAACTCTCCACAAGATTTCATTATAGATGGTTGTGAGCCACCATGTGGCTGCTGGGAATTGAACTCAGGACCTCTGGAAGAACAGACAGTGCTCTTAACCACTGAGCCATCTCTCCAGCCTCCCCATCTATCTTCTATTATCTCCCTATGGCTCCTGTCACCTTCCATATCATTCATCTACCAATCTCTTCCCACTTTGACGTATCTTTTGTTATTTTGTGATCAAACGAATTTAATGTGTGAATATGGGTTTACAACTATCCACTGAAGCCTGATGGACTTACCAGTAGGTACACACTGAGGAAAATGACTCCTTCTCTCCCAGACTCTGTAGCTAGCCAACAGTTCAGTAATGCACAGGATTCTGGGGATTCCTGCTATTCAAGACTAAATGATGACAGCGCCAGCCTCGTGCAGGCATACTGCAAGTCACTGCAGCTGTTGTAATTTTATTATTCCAAGGGCTAGAGAACAGCAATTCACAGCTTTTCTCCCTGTTTTCTGTATATTAGATCCTTTCTATCTCTCTAACATGGTGTTGCCTGAGCCTTTCAGAAACAAAAAATACTACACTTCTTTAGATTTCTTTGCACCTAACAACAACATGGTACCTTGAACTATTAAAATGATGAATTTCTTTAAAAAGATAAACAGACAATACAGGGCACAGGCAATTCATTTTTCAAAGCAAATGCTCTGAAGATTCTCGTCGATTGAGTGCACCATTTGAAAATCATTATCACATAGAATTATCCTCTCTCATATTTCAATTTGATCAGAGAGCCAATGGTGCTATATTAAGATTGAGTGGAAGTAATCTGTTTGAAGCAAGGGATGTAGAGGCTTCCAAAGGACATAAACACAGCTGGCCCTTTGAGTCCATGAGAAAAAGCCAAGTACCCACTAGGAACATCAGCACCTACTTCACAGAGTGGAGAGACCACAGAAGAAAAGGAATCCAGGGGTTTAGCAGATGCCTAAGTGACTCAGAAGTCTCATTTCACCCTCACAATCTGATTGTCACTAAACTGAGAGAAAACAATGGGATTTCAAAAGCTTTGGCTATTTATATAATGTGGCATGTTGGTTCCTAGCCCCCACCCCCAACTCCACAGGAGCAAGGTGTTGACCCTTCAGTCTGAAGGAGTTGTGTTTCACTCCTCCACTTCAAGCTTTGTGTGGTCCAGCTACATGTCTAACATCTCTGAACCTTGAGTTTTTTTCTACATAATATGAAAAATGATAACCATCTCATGGTATTGTTAGAAAAACTGATGGGATACTTAATGCATGTATCAGTCATAGTTAATGTTATGTAACGCATCTGTCAGTCATACTCTCTGGAACATAGGCTTTCAAGGATTGTTTCTTCACTCTCTTCTGTCTAATTATAGATGACTTTGCGTCTGATGACAAAAGTCTTGAGAAACAGAGAGGCAGGACAGAGCCTCTTACTTATATTTCTTCCTCAGTGACCTTAGGACACCTCTGTTGTGTAGAACAACCAGTCAAGGGAAAGTGAGATTCATCTAACCTGTGGAAAACGTAGCATCCATTAGTGTGAGATGCAGCCACACCTCAGCAGGAGCACGCTCAGTTACAAACACGAGCAACATACCCATTCTTAAGTTAAGGGCAGTCAGAATACATTTTCTGGATGAAATCAAAGCTAAATGTATGTGAGCACCAAATGAGATTAGTATACTATTTTAACTTCAATTTTTCTTAAATTTTAATTTAGAGTTTACTTAAATAAAATATATTAAATTTAAACACATGTGTGTGCACACACACATACATGTATATAGAGACCATAAGAGAACTCATAGGAGTTTGGTTTTGTTTATTATACTTTTTTATTAATTTATTCATATTATATCTCAATTGTTATCCCATCCCTTGTATCTTCCCGTTCCTCTATCCCTCCTGCTTTCGCCCTATTCCCCTCTCCTATGTCTGTGACTGAGGGGGACCTCCTCCCCCACTATATGATCATTGGGTATCAAGTCTCTTCTTGGCAGCCTGCTATCCTTCTTCTGAGTGCCACCAGGCCTCCACATCAAGGGGACGTGGTGAAATATGGGGCACCAGAGTTCATGTGAAAGTCAGTCCCCACTCTCAACTCAACTGTGGAGAATGTCCTTGTCCATTGGCTAGATATGGGTAGGGGTTTGATGTTTACTGCACGTATTGTCCTTGGTTGCTGTCATAGTTTGAGTAGAACCCTGGGCCCAGATCCGCCCATCATAATGTTCTTCTTTTTTTAAATTTTATTTTATTAACTTATTTATATTACATCTCAATGGTTATCCCCTCCTTTGCATAATGTTCTTCTTGTAGGTCTCTAGGACCCTCTGGATCCTTCTATTTCCCCATTCTCTCATACTTCTCTCACCTATAATCTCAATATGATATCCTCCTATCTATCCCAATTTCCTGGTAAGTGAAGACTTTCATGGGACATGACCCTTGGGCTAGTGTCCAATTATAAGTGAGTAAGTATATATCATTTGAGTCTTTCTGCTTCTGGGTTAACTCACTCATTATGATCCTTTCTAGTTCCATCCATTTGTCCACAAATTTCAGGATTTCCTTGTTTTTAATAGCTGAGTAGTATTCCATAGTGTAAATGTACCACAGTCTCTTCTACTGAGGGACACTTAGGCTGTTTCCATGTTCTGGCTATTATGAATAAGGCCACTATGAACATGGTTGAGCATATGTCCTTGTTGTGTGGTGGAGCATCTTCTGGGTATATTCTGAGGAGTGGAATAGCTGGGTCTTGAGGAAGCCCTATTCCCAGTTTTCTGAGAAAGCGCCAGACATTTCCAAAGTGGTTGTACAAGTTTGCATTCCCACCAGCAATAAAAGAGTGTTCCTTTCTCTCCACATCCTTGCCAGCATGTGGTGTCACTTGAAATTTTTTATTTTATCCATTCTGATGGGTGTAAGATGGAATCTCAGAGTTGTTTTGATATGCATTTCCTTGATGACTAAAGACTTTAAGCATTTCTTTAAGTGTTTCTCAGCCATTTGATATTCCTCTATTGAGAATTCTGTTTAGTTCTGAGTTTCATTTCTCAATTGGGTTATTTGGTTTGTTTTAATTTCTTGAGTTCTTCATATATTTTGTATATTACTTCCACTGTGTGACTCCTGGGGATTGAATTGAGGTCATGAGGATGAAGGCAAAGCGTTTACTCACTGGTCCACCTTGCTGTCTCCAAAACAGTTTCAAAACTGACATATTTTATGTATAAAAATGACAAGTGTCCATAGCTATGATGGCAATAAATCAATAGCAGCAGCAATGATCAAAGGCAGAGATTATTTCCATAGAAGAAAGGGGGAGCAAATAGCTCACCATAGTAATTCTGTGCCCCAGTTCTGGGTGGTGCTCAGTGGGATGCAGATCTAGGTCAAAGCAAGCACATGGACTGAAGACAGATGAAGAGCGCATCTCGCTGTAGCCAGCTGGACATTAGGCTTTTCTGAGTTTTCACCACAGAATGGGCCATTCATGGGATTTCAGATGAGTACATTCACCCTGCATGGTGAACAGTTGGCAGATTTGTGGCCTTTTTCTAAAAGAACCATTGCCAATAAATAGTGTGTCAAAACCTCACTTTGGCTTGCAAATGTGATCTACGTGCATTTTATTTTAATTTCATGTAGGAAGCAGTGGTGTTGGGGGATAGCAACTACTGCAAAAGATGAAAAGAAAATTTTTAATATTGGCTTTTATTATGCCCAAATTTAAAGACAAAAAGTCTGGGAGATTACTATCATCAAACTAATAAATTGAAAAGGCCAATTGGCTGTCCTTTACTCATCCTAGGAAATTGTCAAAGCAAAATAAATTGGACTTTCAGCAGAAAACTGAAATGAATACTTCTTGTAGATCCTGTTCTAAAATCCTGACTTCAAGAGAAATTATGGGCCCTCACATTTACTTGGTACTGTATCCCACCCTTTGGGACTTTACCTAAGTTCTGCTTTCTATGACTTGATTTTAAAGAGCAAGCATTTGTGGCCCTTGTAGAAACACACTCTCACTGGTTGAAAAATGCAGTGGTTGTCCAACACCCTTTAGTAGCAGGTTGGAAGAGAAAGCCTACCCTTTAAAAGACATACTTTCCCCATATGTATCACGAATGGGTGTTGTGTCTGAGTTATAGAGATTAGTATTGGCGCCTATGGACTCAATGAACAGAGTGTGGCTAAATGCATGGGGGTGGAGCTCTATTTTCACATTACACAAGTTAGACAATTTGTCATATAATACATGAGAGCATTATGATTGATTTTTTAAAAATAGGAGAATAGACAAAGATTAATTATTCTAGTGAAGAAAACTGCACCTATTCTTTGCATGCAGGAACAAAGAATTACCTTGAAGACTTTTGCTCTTGGTACAGTGACTTTGTCTCTGTCTTAGTTATATAAACATAAATCAGCCAAGCACTTCATTGGTGCACTGTGTCAAGGTAACATATGTGTTTAAATGTTTGTTTAGATTTATTTATTTTACTTTACGTATATGAATGTTTTCACTGCATGAATGGATGTATACCATGTGCTTGCCTGTTGGATCCCTATGAGCTGAAGGTAAGGGTAGTTGTGAGCACACCATGTGGGTGCTGGAGATTGAACTCAGGTCCTCTACAAGAGAAACAAACACTCTTAACTGCTGAAACATCTCTTCATCCCCTCAATGGATTTTTTTCTGTTTTATTGTTTCTTTTATTTTTTTTTTCTCCTTCCCTTTCCTCCTCCCAAGCCATACCACATACTCTTCTTTGCTGTCTTTCAAATTCATGGCCTCCTTTTCATTAACTGTTGTTGTATGCATATACTGTATTTTCTGGAGTATAAGATGACTAAGCATATGAGGCAACTCCCAACTTTTCCAGTTAAAATATAATTTGGAATATAATTGCCATATAAGACTTCCCCTGTTCCAACGTACACCCTGTGCAGCATCAGGCATGTGTCTGTTTGCAGGCAAGGCACAGACAGCCAGGCGCTTTATTAAACGCCTGCAGATAGCCAGTGCCAGCCTACACTGGTGCACTCCACACTCAACCCTAAGACATGTAGCCCTCAGAGGTCAATGGTTCTGGTGGAGAGCTAATCCACGCTCATGTTCTCGTCCTCGAGATACAGAAAGATGTGTGAGGCTTGCTATTCCCTGCTTCATACTCCCCACACAGAATGGGGAATTGGCTTTCGTATCCCCCACATGTGCCAGACACATGAAGCCAGGGGAAGGAAACTTGAGGTAAGTACCCGGCATATAAGACAACCCCCAACTTTGGCATTCATGTTTCTGGAGTTAAAAAGTAATTTTATACACTGGAAAATATGGTAAGTATATGTGAATGTACATACACTCCTAAATATAACCTGTTTAGTCTGTGCTACTTGTATGTGTGTGTTCAGGACTGGTCATTTTGGTATCGCACATCCAGTTTGGTGTGTTCTTTCCTGCAGAAAACTATTCTCCTATTCCCAGCACTCCTTAGTTGTCTGTAGCTAGTTCTTTGTGTAAAGCTGAGACCTAGTGTCCTTTCCCCCATCAACTTTGGCATCCTTGGTGTCCTCCTTCTTCAGATCATGTTTAGGTAGTTATGTTGGTAAGACTTTATGGTTGCAGATTCTGATGTTGGAAAATATAATCTCACAGAAAACTCCCTGATCCTCTGGTTCTTAAGTCTTTCTGCCTCTTCTTCTGTCATGTTCTCTGAGCCTTGGGTATGTGAGATGTCTGTGGATTGAAATTGGGACTGGGTACCACACTCCTGCATTTGATTTCTTGTGGCTTTCTGTGAAATGTCTCTGTGAAAGCAACGTTTTTTCAAGACCATTTTGCAAATCTATAGCAACCTGGAGCAATAGCCTAAACAATTGGAGGAAGAGTCAGTATGCCAAAGGAGAGTGAAAGGCCTTCTGTGGGTGGGGGGAATCTGGCATCCCTCATCTCTCTCTTCTTGGGCTGAGAACTGGGAGTTCTTGGAAACTGCAGAAGTAAAGTGATTCTGATGGTGAGGGTCTTAGCTGTTGACATGGCTCTATACATTGTGACCTGAGGTTTGGGGAAAGGACTCTCCTTCACTTGGCCTGCTAATAGCTCTACATTTACACAGAGGTCTAGCAAACAAAGCATAGCAGGGATGATTGGAAACAGCAAATGAAGCTAACTCTAGAAGCCAAGAGGGTTAAAAAAGCATCAACTTCCACATCTGCTTCAGTTGCTATTTCATGCTCGCTTTTATAGCACAGCTGGATCTTGTCAAAGTACCATGCTCCAACAGCTCTTGAGCAAGCCATTAAATATATATGTAGTGATCATCACAATCCTTCTTTTAACTAGTAGACTTAAGTTATAGATATTTTCATCTTAAATTCAAGTAGTCTCTGTGTTTTACTTTGATAGTTTTAATACAAGTTCAGTAAAATTCTTTGTAGATTTAAAACTAAAGAAAACCAAACAAGGGGCCGAAAAGAGATGGCTCAGAGGTTAAGAGTGCTGGCTGCTCTTCCAAAGGTCCTGAATTCAATCTCCAGAAACCACATGGTGGCCCATAACCATCTATAATGGTATTTGGTGCCTTCTTCTGGCCTGCAGACATTAAACTGTATATATATATATAAATAAATAAATCTTAAAACAGAAAAGAAAAGCAAACAAAATTGTATAAGCCTATTGTTATTTTTCTATATATTTTATATAATATATGTATTCAATACGTTACAAATATAAAATAGTGATTTCTATATCTAATTTTATACACATTTAAATCATGTTATATATGATCTTATTGTAATCAATAATATTCAATAAAACAGTCCTTTATTATTTTTAGCTGATCCACAATTGATATTTAAGGTTTTTACTCAGTGGTCAAGTTCTTAAAAATAAAGATACTGAGTTTAAATGGTATGAACACTCTTAAGGTCTTCTGTCACTTTTGGCTTTTACTTTTATTTTTGGAGTCAAGGGTGATTCTATGTAGTCCTTTACGGCCTGATACTTGCTTTGTCTAAGCTGACCTTGACCTTGAGGCAGTTTTCCTGAATGGTGAAATTGTAAGTGTGCACTACCATGTCCAGCTTCAAGGTTTTCCTTTCTTCCTTCTTTTCTTTCTTTCTCCCTATCTGTCTTTCTCTTCCATCCTTTCTACCACCACCACCACTATTATTATTGTTATTATTATTATTATTATTATCATCTTTGCCACCAAAGCCTTAAAAACAGGTGAATGATTTGTATTCTTAATGACTACATATGAGAATATGAAAATATTCACTTTTACTTAATGTAGACTTTTAAATCTCTTCTTTGGTTCTATGTGTATTATATCTACTTTTCTCTATAAAAGAGAGCTTCAAATGTACATGCATACACAATCTGTAGCCTATTTAACTTGATAGTGGCAAATGTTGGGCTTTGATCTGATGCCCGGTTAGCGTTAAAACATGTAAATTTACTTTTCTTATCAAAAGTGCCATACAGTAGGGCTCTCTTATCAATATATTTTTAAGATATTTGTAACACAAACCTGCTCCAGTTGTCTTCTTCGACTATATGATGTCTTTTATCCTTTCGTAGACTGTTCTTATCAGTAAGGAAATATTGAGAAGCTGCTTAATGATGAATCTGAACTCTGTATCATATTTTGCTAAGCGTTTTGTTTGCCCAAAACATCAGCTAATGAGGGGCTTCACATACAGTACATGTTTTGAAAGATAAATCACACACAAGTAGTACAAAACTCCTTAGTGAATGTACGTCTAGCAATATGGTTTTGTCATTTTATTTTGTTATTTTTTGAACATAAAGTTGTAGCAGCAAGGACAAGGGTCTCAGATAAGGGATTATTAAAAGGTAACCTAACTCCTACACACATGCAAGTAACAACCTTCCAGGATCCCTTTTGGCCTCACAGAGCAGAAAGGAAGCAGAAGTTGTCACTAAGCTGCTTCTCTACCTCTTCCAAAGACCCTTTTTATTTATGTTAAGATAGGAGACATTACCTGCACTTTCAAATACTTGCCTTGTGCAAAAATTAGTTGTGTAGTTATCTGTATATTATTAAAACATGAATATTTTAATCCTGTATTACTTTTGATCACAATAAGAAGTTTATATTGTTGGCTATTCTTATGTTTATTTATATTTCAGCCATAGAACATTTCATGGTATTAATTTTTTCCTTGGTATTAATTTATTTTTCAATGTATCACAACAGAAACTCATCTTCCAAGGAAATTGCCTCACATTCTTGCCAGGGAGAATATCACCATAAAAGATTGAGAACAGTAAAATGTCCTCAGAGCTCCCTCCTTCTGTTCTATTTCCATGTGGTAGTCATAGTTAAGCCCCCTGATTTCCTGTGCTATTAATTAATCATCTCTTCTAATCGTCTATCTGAATATTGCCAAATAATCCTAAATATCCACTTTGATTGTGCTATTGGTTGTAAAAAACATTAGTAGCTGAGCATGGTGGTACTCACCTAGAATCCTAGAACTTTGAAAACAGACGTGGAAAGACCATTCATCAGAGGTGACCCTGGACTATTGAACAAGCTAATTCCTTATTACCTACAGCAATAGCATTTTATCAACACTTGTCTAGCAGTTAACCAATTTTGAATACAAATCACCACTTATATTTATGTAAATGACACATAGACAACACTGTCAATGAAAGCAATTGTCTGTAATATTAATTTCATTTTCTGTTTAAAGAGTGCATATCATTCTTTGAAAATACCTCCAACATTCCCTAACACTGCCTGCTTTCTTGGAGGCCTCCTGGCTCCAGGAACTCCAGGTAAGCCTCTTCCCCATGTAAGCTCCTACCTGCCAACTCCCATGAAAGCACAGCCAACAGAAGTAAACTGCACCACATACTTTGCACTCCATTTCTAGCCCTGCAATTTGCTTGCTTTCCAGGAAGCCCACAGACCCCAGGGATCCCATGGATCCCAGGGACCCCAGGTAACACCCTCCTTCTCTAGACCCTGCTCATGAACTCACCTAAAAGCTCCAACATGGCCAGAAACTATACCCCATACCCAGTACTCCATTTCCTGCCCCACAACTTTGCAGGCATTCTTGGGGGCCTACAGTTACCAAGGAAAAGTAGGTAAGACTCTGCCCCCAAGCCATTGCCCATTATATTCCCCTAAAAAAATACTCTTAAGACATAAACTACACCCCATCCCCTAGACTTCATTTTCCAGCCTATGAACCTGCCTGATATCATGGAGGCCTGGTAGCACCAGGTATCCCAGATCATGCTGGTACTAGGGACCCTAGAGGCAAGCGTGACACCCAATACTCCAGATATCACACAGGCCACAAAAACCCCAGAAGAGACACTTTACCGGACTTGAAAACTTGCAAGTCATCAGAACTCCAGACCTCTCATGCTTGAAGACAGAGAGAAAACAGAAACCAAGGGAAAAACATCCAAAAACCACCCAAAGATAAACTCAAAAAGTAACCAGCATCTAACCCTATAATAACTGTAAAACTCAGATAGATATCAGCCAGCTTAAAAACCCAATCAACAACAGCTAGGGCAATATGATACCACCAGAGCCTAGCAATCTTACTACAACAATCAGTGGATATCCTAACACAGCTGAAACACACACACACACACACACACACACACACACACACACACACTAACCTTAAATAAAATCTTATGATATGATGATAGAGGCCTTCAAAAAGGAAGTGAATAAATCTCTTAAATAAATACAGGAAAATACAACCAAAAGGTGAAATAAATGAATAAAACTGTCCAAGACCTGAAAATGCAAATAGAAGCAATAAAGAAAAGAGAAACAGAGAGATCCAAGATGGCAGCAAGCAGTGAGGACTGTGTTTAGAAGCTCCAGTAAACAATTCAGGGAATCGCACAGAATTCTGAACCAGGAACACTAAGGTTCCCACACCACTGCAGCAGCAGTGCTCCACAGTTCAAAGGCACCAGGGTGCAGAGGACCTGCATGCCCCTGTACATGGGAGGAGCGAGGATTTTCTCGGACAGAGAGGCAGTGGCGGTGGTGGCGGTAGTGGCAGCAGCTGAAGTTTGCAGCTCAGAGCCCTCTGGTGGAGGCGATTGGTGTGGTGGCCGGTAGAAGTTGCTGCGGGAGAGGGGACTCTGGGCAGGATTTGGGCAACGCTGTGCGGTTTGGACTCCGTGACCCAAGCTCAACCTGGGTTGAGACCCAAATTGGACTTGGCGTACAGTTTGGCCCCTGAGACCCAAGCTCAGCGCAGTGCTCAGTTCCGCCAGAGAGCTAGCTGAGCTCATCGCATAGCTGAGTCCAGCGTTAGCTGGACTTGGCGGGAAGGTTGGGTCCAGAGACTCTAGCTAAGCTTTGTGCGCAGTCGTGGACCTGAGTCTCTGGCTAGACTCTGCGCCCAGTTTAGGCCCAGAGTTCCTGGCTGAATTCAGCATGCAGTGTGGGTCCAGAGTCCCTGGCTGAACTCGGTGCTCAATTCCATTCCTGAGACTCTGGCTGAGCTCGAGTGTGGTTTGGGGCCAGAGTCCCTAACTGAGCTTGGCGGGCAGATTGGGCCCAGAGACTCCAGCTGAGCTTTTCACACAGTCCCGGCCCTGACACTCTGGTTGGACCCAATGTGCAGTTTGGATTCAGAATTCCTGGCTGAGCTTGGCGAGTGGTTCGGGCCCTGAGACTATAACTGACCAAAGCATGCGCTTTGGCCCCAAAGTCCCTAACTGTGCTTGGCGCACAGTCCCAGCCCAGAAACTTTGGCTGGGCTCTGCATGCATTTTGGACCTAGAATCCCTAGCTGAGCTCGGCAGACAGTTCGGGCCCTGAGAATCTATCCGAGCTTGGTGCATGGTTCCGGCCCAGTGTCCCTGGCTGGACTTGGCAGGCAGTTTTGGCCCAGAGACTCTAGCTGAGCTTGGCAGGCAGTTTGGCCCCAGAGAACCTACCTGAGCTCAGAGCATGGTTTGGGCCCAGAGTCTCTGGCTGGACTAGATGGGCAGTCCCAGCCCTGAGACTCTGACTGGACTCAGTGGGAAGTTTGGGCCCCGAGACTCTAACTGAACTGGGCGAGCTCATTGTGCCCTTTGGGCCCAAGTCCCTGGTTGGACTCAGCGCTAACTGGACTAAGTGCATGGAATAGGCCCTGAGACCCATTTGGGTCCAGAGACACGAACTAGACTAAGTGTGTGGATGATTTGGGCCCTGTGACACTAACCTGGACTCTGCAAGCAGTCTGGGTCATGAAACGCTACCAGGAACCACAGACCAGCAGAGAATCAAAGCTCCAGGACTAAGGAATTCTCAGGGAAACAGGGAATAGAGTGGCCATAAGACCACCTCCACCTGAACTGCTTCAGGCCCTGGAGAGCTCCGGTGCTACAAGGGGACCCAGAAGGCTGTGGACACTTTGGCCTGACCCCACGCACATTCAGAGACCCAGAACAATTGCACGACCCACTGTACAGGGGAGCTGGGGATCACTGGCTATGAGAGTCCAAAACAACAGGGCTAGCCTCCTGCCATCCAGACCAGTGAAGCATCAGAGCTTCCAGCCTAGGGAAATTGTGAGAAAACAGGTGAATCTATCATCAGTCTCCCTCCACCCAACTCTGGAAGCCACTCAACAAAAACAGAGAGGGAAAGATGTCTAAAGGACAGCGTAAAAGCATACACACAAACACACACACACACACACACACACACACACACAACCCAAAACAATATGGCATCTCCAGATCCCAGCTATCCCAAAGAAAACAACCCAGAGAACTCAAACACAATGGAAATACAAGACAATGACCTCAAATCCTGAGTAATGAGGATGAAAATGGAGGAAACAAAAAAATTTGTAATCAAATGCAGGAAACGCAGCCAAACAGGTGGAAGACATAAAAGAAGCCAGTAGAGAGGCCCTGGAAAAATTTAAGGAAAATACAAACAACCAGATGAAGAAAATCAATAAAATGGTTCAAGCTCTGAAGGTCTATAAAGCGGCAATGGAAGAAACTCAGGAATATACAAACAATCAGATGAAAGAAATCAAAAAATTAGTTCAAGATCTGAAGATGAAAATGAATTCAATGATAAACACACAGACAGAAGAAAAACGAGAATGTGAGACTTCAGAGAAGAAGGCGAGCAACACAGAGGTGAGCTTTTCTAACAAAATCCAAGAGATGGAAGAACAAATCTCAGGTCTAGAAGATACAATCACAGATCTTGAAGCAACCATTAAAGAAAATGCCAAATCTGGAAAACTCTTGACACAAAACATCCAAGAGATTAAGGACACCATGAAAAGAAGAAATTTGAGGATAATAGGCATTGAAGAAAGAGAAGATATCAGACTCCAAGGCCCAGAAAATATTCTCAACAAAATCATAGAGGAAAATCTCCCCAATCTAAAGAAAGAGATGCCTATAAACATACAAGAGACCTACAGAACACCAAATAGAATTGACCAGAAAAGAAAAACTTCCCGTCACATAATAATCAAAACATAAAACATGCAGAACAAAGAAAAAAATATTAAAAGCTGCAAGGGAAAAGGGCCAAATAACATTTAATGGCAAACCTATCAGAATTACACCCGACTTCTCAGCAGAGACCATAAAAGCCAGAAGGGCCTGGATAGAGATCCTGCAAACCCTAGGAGACCACAGATGCCAGGCCAGACTACTTTACCTAGCAAAACTATCAATAACCACTGATGGAGAAAACAAAATATTCCATGACAAAAACAAATTCAAACAGTACCTATCCACAAATCCAGCTTTACAGAAGGTACTAGAAGAAAAACTCCATCCCAAAGGGACAAGCTACAACTGAAACTACACAGGAAATAGATAACTATCCCATGGCAAAAACACAACCACACAAACGCTTGACTGGAAACAACATCAAAATTAAGACTCTTAACAGTCACTGGTCATTAATATCTCTCAACATCAATGGTCTCAATTCTCCAACAAAAAGACACAGATTAACTGAGATAATAACGAGATCCAACATTCTTCTGCATCCAAAAAACACATCTCACCCACAATGATAGACATTATCTCAGGGTAAAAGGTTGGAAAAATATTCCAAGCAAGTGGTCAAAGAAGCAAGCAGGCGTAGCCATTTTAATATCTAACAAAATAGACTTTCAACCAAAAGTAATGAAAATGGATGAGGAAGGACACTTCATACTCATCAAAGGTAAAGTCAACCAAGATGACATCACAATTCTGAACATCTATGCTCCCAATACAAGGGCACCCACATTTGTAAAAGATCTGCTAAAAAAGCTTAAACCACACATCGATCCCCACACAATAATAGTGGGAGACTTCAATGCCCCACTCTCACTGAAGGATAAGTCATCGAAACAGAAACTAAGCCGAGAAAACAACATCATTAACCAATGGCCATGGGTCAAATGGATCTAAAGATATCTATAGAACTTTCACCCAAACAAGAAAGAATATACCTTCTTCTCTGCACCCCATGGAACCTTCTCCAAAATTGATCACATCGTAGGTCACAAAGCAAGCCTCAATAGATACAAGAGGATTTGAAATACTAACTTGTATCCTATCAGATCACCATGTTCTTAGGCTGCAATTCAACAACAACAGAAATAACAAAAAGCCTACACGTACGTGAAAACTAAACAACTCTCTGCTAAATGACACCTGGGTCAGGGAAGAAATAAGGAAAGAAATTAAGGACTTCCTGAATTTCAATGCAAATGAAGGAACAACATACCCAAATTTGTGGGATACATTGAAAGCAGTGCTAAGAGGAAAATTCATAGCACAAAGTGGCTTTAAAAAGAAATTGGAAACATCGCACATAAGCATCTTAACGACACAACTGAAGCCTAGGGAAAAAAGAAGCAGAAACACCCAAGAGGAGTAGATGTCTGCTGAAATAATCAAACTCAGTGGCTGAAATTAACAAATTAGAACTAAGAAAACAGTCCAAAGAAATCAACAAAACCAGAGCTGGTTCTTTGAGACATCAACAAGATAGACAGACTGTTAGCCAAATTAACTAAAAGGCAGAGAGACAGTATTGAAATCAACAAAATCAGGAACGAAAAGGGAGACATAACAACAGACACTGAAGAAATACAAAGAATATTAAGATCCTACTATGAAGGCATATAGGCCACAAAATTTGAAAATCTAAGGGAAATGGATGATTTTCTTGATCAATTTCACTTGCCAAAATTGAGTGAAGAACAGATAAACAAGCTAAATAGTCCTATTTCCCCTACAGAAATAGTAGCAATCATTGATAGTCTCCCAACCACAAAAAAGCCCAGGGCCATATGGTTTCAGCACAGGATTCTACCAGACCTTCAAAGAGGAGCTAGTACTGTTACTCTTCAAGCTACTCCAAAAGATAGAAATGGATGGAACATTACCAAATTCATTCTATGAGGCCATCATCACATTGATACCTAAACCTCACAAAGACCCAACAAAGAAAGAGAATTTCAGACCAATTTCTCATATGAACATTAATGCAAATATACTCAATAAAATACTTGCAAAATGAATACAAGAATGCATCAAAGATATCATTCACCATGACCAGGTAAGCTTCATTCCAGGCATGCAGGGATGGTTTAATATACAGAAATCCAGCAATGTAATCCACCACATAAACAAACTGAAAATAAAAAACCACATGATCATCTCCTTAGATGCAGAAAAGCATTCGATAAAATCCAACACCCATTCATGTTTAAAGTTTTGGAGAGATTAGGGATACAAGGAACTTTTCTCAATATAATAAAGGCTATATACAGCAAGCCAATAGCCAAAATCAAATTAAATGGTGAGATACTCAAGGAAATTCCTCTAAAATCAAGAACAAGGCAAGGCTGTCTACTCTCTCCATATCTCTTCAATATACTACTCAAAGTTCTAGCCAGAACAATACAACAACAAAAGGAGATCAAGAGTATCCAAATGGGAAAGGAGGAAGTCAAATTATCCCTATTTGCAGATGATATGATAGTGTACATAAGTGACCCTCAAAATTCCACCAGAGAACTACTACAACTGATAAACACATTCAGCAAATTTGCTGGCTACAAAATTACCTCAAAAAGTCTGTAGCCTTCCTATACACAAATGACAAGCTTTCAGAAGAAGAAATTAGGAAAGCTAAACCCTTCACATTAGCCACAAGCATATATAAAATATTTAGGAGTTACTCTAACCAAGCAAGTGAAGGACTTGTTTGAAAAAAATTTCAGAACTTTGAAAAAAGAGATGGAAGATGACATGAGAATATGGAATGATCTTCCTTGATCGTGGATCGGGAGAATTAACATAGTAAAAATGGCCACCTTACCAAAAGCAATCAACAGATTCAATGCAATCCCTATAAGAATACCTACACAATTTTTTAAAGACATTGAAAGTTCAATTCTGAACTTCATATGGAAAAACAAAAACCCAGAATAGCTAAAACAATCTTGAACAATAAAAGATCCTCCAGAGGAATCTCCATACCTTATCTCAAACTGTACTATAAAGCAATAGTAATTAAAACAGCATGGTACTGGCACAGCAACAGGCTGGTTGATCAGTGGAATTGAATCGAAGACCCAGATATGAATCCACACACATATGGTCACTTGATTTTTAACAAAGAAGCCAAATCCATTCAATGGAAAAAGGATAGCATCTTCAACAAATGGTGTTGGTCTAATTGGATGTCTATATGTAAAAAAAAAAATGCAACTGGACTCATATTTCTCACCTTGCACAAAATTCAAGTCCAAGTGGATCAAAGACCTCAACATAAAACCAGAGACACTAAGTCAGTTAGAAGAAAGAGTGGGGAAGAGCCTGGAATACATTGGCACAGGAGACAACTTCCTGAACAGAACATGGACAGCCCAGGCCTTAATGTCAACAATTAATAAATTGGACCTCATGAGGCTGAGAAGCTTCTGTAAGGCAGGAGACACTGTCAAGAGAACAAAGCGACAGCCTACAGACTGGGAAAAGATCTTCACCAACCCTACATCTGACAAAGGTCTAATATCCAAAATTATAAAAAACTTAAGATATTAAACACCACCAAACCGAATAACCCAATTGAGAAATGGGGCTTGGAACTAAACAGAGGAATATCAAATGGCTGAGAAACACTTAAAGAAATGCTCAACCTTCTTAGTCATCAGGGAAATGCAAATAAAAATGACTCTTAGATTCCATCTTACACCCATCCAAATGGCTAAGATCAAAAACTCAAGTGACACCACATGCTGGCGAGGATGTGGGGAGAGAGGAAACACTCCTTCATTGCTGGTGGGAATGCAAACTAGTACAGCCACTTTGGAAATCTATCTGGTGCTATCTCAGAAAAATGGGAACAGGGCTTCCTCAAGACCCAGCTCTTCCACTCCTTGAAATATACCCAGAAGAGGCTCCAGTACACAACAAGAGAATTTGCTCAACCATGTTCATAGCAGCTTTATTCATAATAGCCAGAACATGGAAACAGCCTAAGTGTCCCTCAGTAGAAGAATGGATAAAGAAACTGTGGTACATATACACTATGGAAGACTACTCAGCTATTAAAAACAAGGAAATCCTGAAATTTGTGGACAAATGGATTGAACTGGAAAGGATCATAATGAGTGAGTTCACCAAGAAGCAGAAAGAGTCAAATGGTATATATTCACTTATATCTGCATGCTAGCCCAAGGGGCAGGTCCCATGAAAGTTTTCATTTACCAGGAAACTGGGATAGATGGTAGGGCATCCTTTTGGGACTCTTGATGAGAGAAGCATGGGAAAATGGCAAAGTAGAAGGATCCAGAGGGTCCTAGAAACCTACAAGAAGAACATTATGATAGATAGATTTGAACCCAGGGGTTCCGCTCAAACTATAGCACCAGCCAAGGACAACACAGGCTATAAACCTCAAACCCCTACCCAGATCTAGCCAATGGACAGGACATTCTCCACAGTTGAATGGAGAGTGGGGTATGACTTTCACACGTACTCATATTTGACCATGTCCCCTGGATGGGGAGACCTCGTGGCACTCAGAGGAAGGATAGCAGGCTACCAAGGAGAGACTTGATACCCCATGAGCATATAAAGGGGGAGGACGTCCCCCTCAGTCATAGTCATAGGGGAGGGGATTAAGGGAAAAATGGGAGGGAGGGAAGAATGGGAGGATACAAGGGATGGGATAACTATTGAGATGTAATATGAGTAAATTAATAAAAAAAGAGAAACAATGAGAGAAGCATGGAAGAATAGCAAAGTAAAAGGATCCAGAGAGTCCTAGAAACCTACAAGTAGAACATTATGATAGGCAGATTTGGGCCCAGGAGTCCTGCTCAAACTAAGGCACCAGCCAAGGACAATATAGGCAGTAAACTTTAAACCCCTACCCAGATTTAGCCAAAGGTCAGAACATTCTCCACAGGTGAGTGGAGAGTGGGATATGATTTTCTCGCGTACTCTGGTGCCTCACATTTGACCATGTCCCCTGGAGGGGGAGACCTGGTGGCACTCAGAGGAAGGACAGCAGGTTACCAAGAAGAGACTTGATACCCTATGAGCACATACAGGGGGAAGTAATCCCCCTCAGGAACAGTCATAGGGGAGGGGAATAATGGGAGGGAGGGAAGAATGGGACGATACAAGGGATGGGATAAACATTGAGATGTAACAAGAATAAATTATTTAAAAAAAAAAGAGAGAGAGAGAGAAAGAAAGGGAATCCTGGAAATGGAAAACCTAGGGAAGAGAACAGGAATGACAGATGCAAAGATAAGCAACAGAATTCAAGAAATGTAAGATAGAATCTCAGGCATAGATAATATAATAGAAGAAATAGATAAATAGATCAAAGAAATTGTTAAATCTAAAATGTTCCTGGCACAAAACATCCAGGAAATCTGGGACACCATGAAAAGACCAAATCTAAGAATAACAGGAGTAGAATAAGCAGAAGATTCCCCACTAAAAGGTACAGAAAATATTTTCAACAAAATCATAGAAGAAAAATTCTCGAACCTAAAGGAAGATATGCTTATAAATATGCATGACACTTATAGAATATCAAATAGATTAGAGCAGAAAAGAAAATCCTACCACATAATGATCAGAACAGTAAATGTACAGAACAAAGAAAGAATATTAAAAGCTGCAAGTAATATTTAAAGGCACACCTATGTGAATTACACTGACTTCTCAACACAGATTCTAAAAGCTAGAAGGCCTGGACAGATGTCTTAACGTCTCTAAGAGATCACAGATGCCAAAGTAGATTTGTATGTCCAGCTACACTTTCAATCAGTATAGAGGGAGCCACAAATAATATTAGGTATCTTGTTGTAACTCTATCCAAGCAAGTGAAAGATCTGTATGACAAAAACTTCAAGTCTCTGAAGAAAGAAATCAAAGATAATATCAGAAGATAGAAAGACCTCCAATGATCCTTGATCAGTAGATTTAACATAGTAAAAATGGCCATTTTACCAAAGGCAATCTATAGATTCAACACAATTCCCATTAGAATTCTAACACAAATCTTTACAGACTTTGAAAAATCAATACTTACCTTCACCTTCATATGAAAAAAAAAAAACCCTCAAACAGTCCTGTAAAACAAAAGAACTTGTAGAGGTATCAACATCCTTTATTTCAAGTTGTACAACAGAGCAATAGTCATAAAAGCAGCATGATATTGGCATAAAAATAGGTTAATCAATGGAACTTAATTGAAGACCCAGAAATAAATAGACATACCTACAGACACTTGATTTTTGACAAAGAAGCCAAGACCATACAGTGGAAATAAGATAGCATATTCAACAAATGCTTCTGGTCTAATTGAATGTCTACATGCAGAAGAATCCAAATAGATTCATATTTATCACGATATACAAAACTCAGGTACAAGTGGATCAAAGACTTCAACATGTAACCAAATACACTAAATCTAATAGAAGAGAAAGTGGGGAAAATTTTTGAACACATTGGCACAGGAGACAGCTTCTTCAACAGAACATGAACAGCTCAGGCACTAAGAACAATAAAAGCAACAATTAATAAATGTGACCTCATAAAACTGAAACGCTTCTATAAGGCAAAGGACACTGTTAATAGAACAAAATGACAGCCTACAGATTAGGAAAAGGTCTTGACCAACCCTACATCTGACAAAGAGCTAATATACAAAATATATAAAAGCTCAAGAAGTTAAACACCAACAAACAAAATAATCTACTTTTAAAGTGCGGGTACAGATATACATAGAGAATTCTCAACATAGGAATCTCAATGGCAAAGAAGCACTTAAAAGATGTTCAACATCCTTAGTCATCAGGAAAATGCAAATCAAAACAACTATAAGATTCCTTCTTATACCTGTCAAAATGGCCAGATAAAAAACTCAAGTGACAGCACATGCTGGCAAGGAAGTAGAGCAAGGGGGAACACTCCTCCATTGCTGGTGGGAGTGGAAACTTGCACAGCCACTTTGGAAATCAATCTGGCAGTCTCTCAGACAACTGGGAGTAGTTCTACCTCAATACCCAGCTATACCACTGTTGGACATACATATGCTGAAAAGATGCTCCACTATACCACATCTGTGTTTATAGTGTCTTTATTTGTAATAACCAGAAACTGTAACAACCTAGATGTTCCTCAAGCAAAGAATCGATAAAGAAAATGTGGTACATTTTCACCATAAGATATTACCCAATTATTTAAAACAATATTTTGAAATTTACAGGCAAATGGATGGAAGTAGAAAAGGCCATCCTGAACAACCTAGAAAGATAAGCATGGTATGTTCTCACTTGTAAGTGGATATTAGCCATAATGTACAGGATAACCATGCTACAATCCACAGACTCAGAGAAGCTAAGTAACAAGGAGAGTCGAGTCACTTGAGTGCCTCCACACAGGAGAAATAGAATAGAAATGGGGAGAGTGTGAATAAAGAGTGGGAACTGGGTGAGGAAGGGGAACAGGAGGGATAAAATGTGGGGAGGACAGATGGAGACACTACAGGGAAAGAAAACTGGAATTTGTCGGGGAGGGGCAACCCAGGGCAATGGAAACTCTCAGAAAATATGAGAGTGGCCCTAATGAAGACTCCTAGCAGTGTGGCATATAGAAACTGAAATGGCCATCTCCTGTAACCAGAAAAGACTTTTAATGCACACCAACCCAGCCACAAAGCCTTAACCCACAATTTCTCCTGCCAACCAGATGTGAAAGAGTAAAGATGGAGCAGAAATTGAGAAGACGGCCAACCAATGACTGGCCCAGTTTGAGACTTAATCCATGAAAGACAGCCTACCCCTGACACTATTAATGACATCCTATTATACTTCTTGTCAGGCACCCAGCATAACCGTCATCTAAGAGGCTTCACCCAGCAACTGATGAAAACCAATGTAGAGACCCACAGCCAAACATTAGGTGGAACTTGAGGAATTCTATGGCTGAGGAAGACAGAGGACTGAAGAAGACAGAGAGGTCAAGGCCACTATAAGAAAACATACAGAATCAACTAAACCGGACTCTTTGGGGCCCACAGAGACTGAGCCACGAGACAGAGAGCATACTTGAGATGGTCCTATACCCTCTGCACATGTGTAACAGTGGTATAACTTGGTCTTCATGTGGGACTCCTGACAGCAGGAATGGGAGCTGTCTCTGACTCTGTTGCATGCCTTAGGATACCATTCCCCTAACTTGGCTGCCTTGCCTAGCCACAGTAGGAGATGTGATTAGTCCCACTACAGCTTGACATGTCAACATGGGTTGATATCCATTGGAGGCCTCCCCTTTATTTGAGCCTCTTCTGAGGAGAAAGGGAGGATGAGAGGATGGTAGAAAGGTGAGGTGAGAGGAGGGCCTAGGAGGAAAGGAAGGAGGGGAAACTGCAATCAGGATATATAATAAATAAACAAATAAAATATCTTCCTGTTCCAGTAGATTTTAACACCCATTCTTTGGTTTTGAAGATCAAAGATATTTGGGGTTTCTCAGGTCCTATATAGACTTATTTCTAGCTACTCACTTTCTCAGAGCTCTCTGCTTCCTCATAGTTTAAAAGCTATCACTTCTCAGCAATTAATCATCACTAATTCACTTTCTATTTCAGGGTTTTTATATATGGTCCCTGGTAAATAAAGGAGTTCCATTCACATTTATTAAGATGTATATCAGTACAACTAAAAAGTTAGTCTTAAATTGTAAAGAGTTATGGCTTATATCTATAAAAATACCATTTGGGTGAGGATATTTTAATACAGTAAATCTATTATCAGATACATTTAAATGAAGTACGGCAGACCCTGCAGGTAGGTGAGTCAGGGGCAAGTGGAGTAGGTAGACTCAGACTGGAGTATCTGGTTTCCAATAGAGTTAGGATGTTATAATTGATGACTCTACAAATACTGACCCCTACCCATGTGTTCCAGTGAAGCATTTGTCCACTCAGGGTAAGTGCTATTTATGCCAAACAGTTTATATTTGCGAGGTTGAAAGGTATGAGACACTTTTCAACATTGAAAATCTTTGTCCTACTTGGCTGTCATCTCTTGGAGGCCTGTTATTTTCTGAAGAGAAAAAGGAGCGGGGAAATATATGGAGGAGAAGGAAGATGAGAGTAAGTGAAGAGGGTCAAAGGAAGGGAAAACTGTGGTTGGCATGTATTGGATGAGAGAAGAGTCTATTTTCAATAAAAAGAAAAAAGAAAAAGAAAAGAAGAATGCAAGGCACTTTTACATTCTCAAGATAAAAGAAAACTTAGAACAAGTTCAGGGGTATTTACATGAAATTTCAATGCTCCAAATTTGAAGAGCCTTATATGGCCAATGTAATAGATTATTTAACCTTATGCATTGTTTACTTTCCCATATACATAAAAGCTGACAGGTTAAGGAAGAAGTTTTACATAGCCTGTCAAAACTATTTACAGGAACTTGTAAAAATTTACTTAATACCTTAGGGGATTGATGTCTGAGAATGTCTCTCCAAGTTCATCTGCTGCCTTTCTAGGGTCAATTTTGTGGGAGTGTGTTCAATCTGTGAACACTTCACTCTTGAAATGAAAACAAATTCATGCAGAGTTATGTGCTTAGTGTGGGAAGGAATGTGGTGCTACTATTCTCAGCACTTTTCTCAGGACCTCTGTCATTAAACCTTAAAAATCAATCTACTAAAACTTTTTATCTCCATTATAGACAACAATATATCAAGAACACTATTGCCTACCCTCACTTATATAGTTTTAATCCCCACATTGGATATTTGTTAAAAAAACATCATCGGTGTTAAAACACAAAAATACGTTTAATGATTCTACTCTGTAAGAGAAAATAAAATTCTGTGATAGAAGAAAATGTACAAATAAATAATATTCATTTGGACTAAATGTATAGAAATAAGAAGCAAATTCAAAGCCACTCAAAATATTAGACTCATCCATGCAACAACAATGAAGGAACTTGGGAATAAAGAAGTCATATGCTTTAAATTTATGAAAGTTATATTCTAGAAGACAAAGAATGAAGTAAGAAATTTCTACATTATTACCATTATCACTGTAATCACTATTGTAGGTATTTTGAATTCACCTTGAAAAAATTAATTAAAAACATGTTCTGGTGTGTGTGTGTGTGTGTGTGTCTGTGTGTGTGTGTGTGTGTGTGTGTGTGTGTGTGTGTGAGAGAGAGAGAGAGAGAGAGAGAGAGAGAGAGAGAGAGAGAGAGAGAGATGTTTTAACAGAAGAATGAAAGGATAGAAAAGAAAGCTCAGAGGGCTCGAAACAAATGAAAGACACAGCAGGGAAATAATTTAAAGTAGCTTCTTTGTGACTTTAGACATGGCCAATGTTAAGAACAAAGTGTGGGAAGAAATGGCCAAGACTTTTTTGGGGGCACTAAATCCTGGGCTGGTATGCAGGTTAATTTTTGTTGTTGTCAACTTGAATATATTGAAAACCACGTAGAAGGCACCTGTGTGCACATCTTTGAAAGCATTTTTGAATGCACTAACTTAAGAAGAATGCACACGCCAAGCACTTCTGTCCTCATCCACAGTCTGGGAACCCACACTAAGTCAAATGGGAAAAGGAGACAACACCAGCATACTTTATATGTTTCCTTTCTGTGCCTACAACACAAACAACATCCTTACACTCCTGCTACCATACAACATAGTGGACCCTGTTCCCTGAAACCATGAGCCAAAAGTAACTTTTCCTCCCTTAAGTTCCCTTTCAAGTAGGTAGTCACAACTTAAAAATAAACTATTAGAGAAAACTGGTACCCCAAACTGAGAAACTTGAGCATGTGATTCTTAGGCCTTTTGAAATGGGTTGGGGGATAAATGCTGAAGTCTTTGGATCTGTGGGCTGTAGATGATCTAGAACTTTACAGTCAAAGCATAATAGAATGTAGTCATGGGGACTTGGAAAAGTAGAATGCTGATAGAAACGAAGGCTGTAATAAATGTGCTCTTTGAAGGTCCAGAGGAGGGAAACAAGGGTTATATGAGGAACTGGGCAAGAGGCCATTCATGTAATATTCTAGCAAAGCATATGTATGTTTTTTCTTGTGCTCTAAAAATGCATGTGAAGTTGAATACAACAGATTGATCAAGTTGTTTGGTGAAGAAAATTTCAAGACATTTAAGCTATGACTTGGTTGCTAGTTACTTCATTTACTCAGATTTGGAAAGAGAGACAAGGAGACAGAGAGAGAGAGAGAGAGAGAGAGAGAGAGAGAGAGAGAGAGAGAGAGAGAGAGAGAGAGAGAGAGAGAGAGAGAGAGAGAGACAGAGAGAGAGAGAGACAGAGAGAGAGAGAGAGAGAGAGAGAGAGAGAGAGAGAGAGAGAGAGAGAGAGAGAGAGAGAGAGAGAGAGAGAGAGAAAGTAGAGGAAAAATATCTGAAAGGTGTCCAATTTGGTAAGGGGAGGAGTGCGAATCCAGTTATAATTGAAGATACGATTGGTTTGGGTGAAGTGGCTATAATTGTTAGACATTACAACACTATAGAAATGAAGACCAATTTTGCAGTGAGGTAGCAAGATAGCCACCTGGAGGGAAAGGTATCATACCACCCTTTAAGGGCTCCAGGGCTAACAATGCAAATATCTTTGAAAGATAGAGCCTTCAGTGCATCCTCCTGGAATGTAACTGTCTGCTGAAGGGTTTCTCATGGTCCAGTCATGAATATAAAGAGAGACCATAAAGAAACTGGTCTAAAGAGGCAAGACTGGTCCCACACTGGATGCATAATTTGCTTTTATGCATGTGACGTATAGAGGATAAAAGGTTACAGGGTCAGGGAAATTTGCACCAAGGATTCAGAAAGCCACTGATACCTGCATGAATCTCTTGAGTGCATGGTGCATGAAGCTGGGAAAGAAAGGTCTAAGTGGTGGAGAACCTAGAACATTAGAAAAAGCAACAATGATGCAATGTCTGCCAAGAAAGGAAAGCTGTTGGAACCACCTTAAAAACAGTCATGCATATGGCAGACCACAGATTTGGGAGGAGGGACTACTCACACCTAGTCCATGGTGAAAAAGATGCCATCACAAGCCCCAGGTCCCATACATAGCAACAGGGTTCTGTGTTTGCCCTGTTGGGTTTCAGGTCTTACGTTGGTCTGATTTTTGCTCTCTGTTCTTTCATTTTGGATTGGGAATGTGTGCTTTATGTCATTTTATGTACAAAGTACATAATTTGTCTTTTGGTTTTACATTTTGTATAGTTAAGAGATCTCAGAGGAGACTTTGAACTTAGCTTTCCAAACAACATTTAAACATTTGAGATTTAGGAAAGTGTAGAAAATAAACTAAATATATTTTATATTTTGATATAGCTATGTGCTTCTGAGGACCAGGAGTATAATATTATGGTTTAAGCATGATATATTTGAATGTCTATTTGACCGGACATGGACTTGTGGTATTTAATCTTCATCACCAGCATCAGAGAACACAGAATCAACACCTAGGAGGCATGCTTGTGGGCATATTTCTAAAGGTGCTTTAAGAGGTCTAAGGAAGTAAAACCATACCATTCTCTGGGCTGAGGGCCGTGAATGAATCAGAAAGGAAACTGAGAAATCCTGATGAGCAGCAGCATTTGTTTTTGTTGTTGTTGTTGTTTGCTTGTTTGTTTTTTTGTTTTTGTTTTTGTTTTTTTCTTTCTTGGTTGTTTATGTAATGTGAAAAGATGTCTTGTGCTCATGCCTTCCCTGCCCTGGTGGTCTGTACTCCCTTAAACCATAGACCAAAACAAGTGTTCCTTCTTTGAAATGGCCTCTTTTTATGGACATGTTCAGAGTAATGAAAACCGAATACTCTAGTATGAGGTTTACAGACAAAAGCGCACGATATTGTCATAAATGTTACCTCACTTAGTTCTAAAAACAAGTATTATTGACTTTCCCTTTTAAAAATAATAAAATTGAAAGGGATAAAATTAAGCTACTTGCCCTTAGCATTCAGATAGTAGCAGGCAGAGCCAATATGGAAGTCCAAGACTATCTGGTGGCAAGCCATCTTCTCAACTGCTTCATGCCTTTACCTTTCCAAATAGGAAGCCACATTCAAGGCCTGGCCAATCCTGAGCAGTGCTTGGCTCCTGTTTCTGTTCAGGAAACGCTTTGTATATAATCCAGCAAGGCTCCTGCATATGTTCCTACATTACTCAGAGATCTGTGTTAATACCTTCAAATGCCAGCTGAAAATGTCCTGTTCTGAAGACATAGTTTCTATTAGTTTGAGTATAGGCTCTGTCATCAGGAGTAGGAATACAAAGGGGGAAATTTTCTAAACTTATGAGGATGTGCATCTAGTCCCTAAGATGATGAAAAGTTGATTAGCACTAGAACTTCCCTGTTCATTGCAATGACAATGAGAAAAATTTGAACTGTTGGCTCCAGAAATTGCCACTGACTTTGAATATGTGGGAACGAGAAAAAAAAAATAACATCTTTCAGGTGCATGATTCAAGATGTGCTTGTGCCACAGGGAACTGAGCTCCAGAGCAAATAAAGGTGAATCCAGAGAGTGAGTAAGCCTCACATCCAGTTAAAGTCATCAACAAAATTAAGGTCCAACACCAAAACCAGTCACATGCTTTTAAAAAAATCAAGATACTATTACAACCAAGATTGCTGTGAAAATAATTCTTGTAATCAAAAATAAATCATGTTGGAATTGAAAAACTTACAATGTCATTTTAAAGGTTTTATTTTCTTTTAATTAAAAGTAAAGAATATGAAGCATTTGCTCTTTTCTGTAGAGGAAAGATCATATCCTAGTTTGAGTCATAATTGAATTTAGGAGTCAATTTGGGGGCAGAAATGTAATCAAGGATTGGGTTGTTGGGGACCAATTATGTAACTGGGAAGGTACTTACAGTTGCACCAAAGCTGTCAGCCATAGCTGGCCAACTGTTGAGGAGGTGGGGCTTGGGAAAGAGAAGGAGCTGAGCTTACTGGATACTTAACATTAGGTCAGGCACTATCTCATTTGGTTTCCACAACAATCCTACTGTACTTGAGACTCTGATATCTGACTTCAGCATCCCTCAACTAAAGATAAGCAAGAGAAGATTAGAAGAAGGCAATCTCTTGAACAATGCCACAGGGCTGGTCAATGTTAGAGGCTGGAAGTAATCAAACTTCCCAGGCTCTTTGATATCAGCAGGACTCAGATGGAGACCATCTGTAACGTAAGAAAACATACTACTTAATGCTGACAACATGGCAGACAACAGAAGCAGAATGTCAATAACAATATACAAAAACCTGAGTACTTTATTCTTTAAAAAGTTGTATATGTTACAAAAATAAAATAATTTTAAAGTTGTATATGTGTGAATGTATATATGTATGTGTACATACATGTGCACACATGTGCCCTTTAACTTATGTCCATATGCATGCTGAGGTCACAGGGAAACCTTGGGCGTTACTTCGTAGGTAATGTCCACTAAATTTTAAACATTTATTTTCAATGTACAGAGGTGTCAGTGTTAGGTCACTAGTTATCACCAGCAGGGAGAGGCACTGTCCTCATGTGTCCCATTGCAACTGTGACTCTTGCTTCACATCACTTTGAGTTTCCAGAGCAATTTTGGAATTTTGCAGGCTTCTTTATCAGACTGGTTGACAGAGCGAATAAATGTATTATTAAATGACAATGGCTTATGGAGAAAAAAAATCCCCAGAGCAAAGTGACTTGAGATATGATATAAACAAGACATAAAAGTGCTAAAGGTCCATTTGAATTGATGAAAGAAAGGTGACAACCTGGTGTTTTAAAAAAAGTCTATAGAATGAAGAACATTTTCTCAGATGATTAACTCCTCAGATAAAAAGTCCTGACTATACAGCACTGTTATGAACTTTAAAACGAAGTGGACATATTCCTGAAACTTCCTACACCATTTCCCTGCTTGGAGCACCTGCTAGAAAGCCACACTCTTGCTTTAGGCCCTGCAATCTCTTTCCATAAGAAGGAAAAATCAGATGTGATATGGACGAGATGACGTAAAAAGAAGGATGGAACTGGTGGAGTATATATTCAAAAAACCCAGGTGCTCAGTCTGGCCAGGTTTCTGGGGCATCAGCAGGTACACTGGCTGCTGAGACTGGCATGGCGTGGGTGCAGACAGAGCAAACCAGCAAGCCGGCCATGTAGACACTGTCAACACAGAGTGACTGGGTACATTCTACTGGGGGAAGGTCAAAGTACTCTGTTCATGAATGTGAGACTCTTAGACATCCAGGCAAGTAAAAAAAAAAATGTGCTCAGGAGCTCTTCAGACACAAACACAAACCAGATAGACTCCCAAGGTGTCCCACTGAGCTTCATGTGGACAGAGCACTGAAGAACAAAGATGTGCAGTAACGAAAGGGCGGTTTCATGATTCTCTCCATTTTGGCCCAGGCTTGTGAGGTGAAGCCATTCACATGCATGGTCACATCCATCCCAACAAACACATAGACTTTGAAGCTAGACCCTTCCTTGTGAAGTCCTGGTCTGACCTTCATTCTACAGGTGTTCTCTCTATGTTCCCAGCTGTCTGAGAATGACATTCTTGGGGATAGTTCTATGGGAAACCGGTGTGGGAGAAGATGCTGATACATTCATTGGATATATACTCAGGCGGTTCCAGTAAGAAAAACTGACATCTAGGCTACTCACAGCACTGAAAAAACAGAACACAGCCAGGGGAAGAGCTGTTCTTTGGCCCTGCGTTCACCCTGGCTACAAGTTGAAAGCACATTGGTCACATTCTGTATAAACATACATTCCAAACTGTCCAAGCCTAAGTCACCACATTATTAGACTTGTGAGCTATTGATTCCCATGCCTCAGCTTTTCTGGGCTTGATTCACCACCATGTTGATTCAGTTTATTTCTGTGTGCTGGGAGATTGATAGCAGAAAATATCAAATTGTTCTGGACAAATAATTTTATCTTTAAATTCTTCAAAGGGCAATTGATATTTAGGGTGCTCTAAAGGACCTTATGCCAGGTTATTTTCTCAAGCCATGTGTAGGTAGACAGTTCTTGTCCCAATGTCCCAACCTACATGTTCAAGTACTTCTACTCAGCGACTGTGTTCACTTAGTCATTTGTGAGCCTTAAGCCTGGAGTACATTCTGTCAATTGGCTAAATCTAATCTTAGCCAGACCATTTTATTATGCCAGCATTAAATAATAGAGCCAGAGTGAGTCTTTTGTGCAATATAGCCCAAGGGCAATGTCAAATAAATAGCCCGTGCCAGAGTTTAACTGTCTACTTCTTTATAGCATTAAAACATTTACTTTGTCCCCTTGAAGTTCCAAATAAGAAAAACAGCCTGCACCTTATTATAAACAATAGCAATTTCTTCTCTTATCTAGAAATGCATGCTGTGCTCAGAGTTAGATCACCTCACACCATAAGGCAAGGCTGTGTTCTCACTGTCCAAGTTTTCCAGCCACATCACAATCCACTCTGAACATTTATACACATTGTCATTTTCAAAACCATCATTTGCTCTCGTATTTGAATAAGTAAAAGGTTTTACTGAGGACAGTGTCAAGCTGTCCCATGATGGCCCCATCTTGATCTCATTACTCATCGTCCTCCATTAGCAGGCTCTGGAAACCGGCAGCTTTGAAAATAGGCACTTTGTGGAAAATAAAATGTGAATCAGAAGACAGCAAGTTTTCAGAGACCTTTGGACATGTCGTTCTCTCCCAGGCATAGCTGTGGCATTTCCGCAGGGTATGCCTGCTTTATCGGCTGCCAGGGGCATTGTGGGAAGACACTATTAATCAAAGACGTAAGTGAAAAGTGCAAGGAGTAGTGTCTGTGGAAATAGTCAGATGCCAAAAATGAAGATATATGAGAGTTGTGTGTGAAACCCCCACTGATTTGGAGGCTGGCGCCTCTCTTAACAGAAACCTCTATGATTCCAGCACCAGTTAAGGCATTGGTTACTTGGGGACAGAATGGAGTTCTAGGAAAGAAACTTGAGAAAAACTTTTGGAGGGACAGGGAAAAGCAGGTCTGGAAACAGTAGTGTGCTTTTTAATTACTGATGGTACATATGTTTTTTTCTCCAGCTTAAGTTTTTTTAATAAGGTGTTTTTCATGCCTTCCTGTTATTTTGCAATGACCCTGCCTCTGCACACACGTAGGTTGCCAAACTGAAAGAATCTCTGCCTGCATGTACTCTCTTTCGTTGAAAGACAAGTGTCAGCTATTCCCAGCGAGACAACATCCAGCAGCCTGCTGCAGGACTCAGGTAACAAAAGGCTCCCTTTAGAGCTGGCCGGTTTCTAGTCTTCATTGCTGCAGGATGGTCAGAAAAGACATCCAGCACACCTGGGTCCTCCTGGAAGGCCAGCAGCATTATAAGTGAGCACATTAGGAATCCCGCTGTTGCATTTACATTTTAATGAGTAGATTGAAAAATTCCCTTGTCAACATCATGAAATTTGCAGGGAAATGGCAAGATCTGGAAGAGATCATCCTGAGTGATGTAGCCCAGACCCAGAAGGACATGCATGGTATATACTCACTTAGAAGTGGATGTTAGCCCTACAATACAGGATAACCACACTATAATCCACAGAGCTAAGGAAGCTAAGAAGCAAGGAGGACTCTAGGGAGGATGCTTAATTCTCATTCAGACAGGGCAAAGAGAACATGCACTGGAAGAGGCAAAAGAAAGGGAACAGACCAGAGCCTGCCATAGAGATGCTCTGAACAACCCCATGGGATCGCAGCAGATACTGAGACTCACAGCCAAACTTTGGGCAGAGCACACAGAGTCTTGTGCAAGAGTTGCATGACAGAAGGACAGAAGCTCCACAAGAAGACCAATAGAGCCAGCAAATCTGGGCCCCAAGGGGGCTGGTGGAGACTGATGCATTGAGAGGACTTAGGCCCCCTGCTCAGATGTAGCCCAAAGGCAGCTCAGTCTCCATGTGGATCCCCTAGTAAGAGGAGCAGGGGCTGCCTCTGCCATGGACTCTGTTGCCTGCTCTTCAATCACTTCTTCTTGGTGGGTAAGCCTTGACATGCCACAGAGGAAGAGGATGCAAGCAGTCCTAATAAAAGCTGATAGGCTGGGGTCAGTTGGAAGGGGGGGAGGGCTCCCTCTTTCTGAGGACTAGGGAAGGGGGGTGGAAGAAGAGGGAGGGAGAGTGGGATCCAGAGGAAACAAGGGAGGGGGGCTACGATCAGGACGTAAAGTGAATAAATTTTTAAAAAATAAATACATTTGGCTGAACTGTGGTTCACACTAAGCAATCAGATCCAATTTTCCCCCCAAAATCACAAATACTAAATGATACTGAATATGTTTTCATAGGTTTCATTTCTCTGCACATCTTTATAAAATGGATAATTTTAACTGTTTAATGATTTCAAAGGAGAATCTCAGAACCCTTGGAGAGGGGTGACTGTATTCTAGTTCATTATCCTGATGTGGAGTTCATTTGGGTAAATCTAAGACACAGCAGGTTATATGCTGGAAGAGACTCTCAAATAAGCAATTGAATTTTCAGTGTTTTCTTCAATATCTATCTTATTACTTATGTTTAACTACTTTTGTTTTCAAAAAATGCTTCCTCACTGTAGTTTAGAAAGGCCTTGTGGCAAGCAAAAACAGTGTGTCATACCATCACAGGTTCAAGTTCCTGAGGATGTAGCAAAGATGTCGGACTGAGAGGGGAAGACTGTGTCCAGGAAAGCCAGCTTTTGATTCCTTACTTCATCATATTACAAACAACACAGGCATTTCGGTGGCCACTCCAAGCATATTCAATGGACCACATAAAACAGGCAAGTAGACACTGTTCTGTTTCATTCTATATTCCAATTTATATTATGCATAATGTGTTTATTGGTGAAATACATCTGGAGTAGGAAGATTAATCCCAAAAGATTGGAAACTAAAATTCAATCAACAGAACCAAAAGCAGAGCACAGATAAACACTGATCTCCACACACTTAGATTTCAACTCATTGAGATGATGACTGTCAACCAAAGGATAAGACTGGTTTGTAATCAGTGCTATTTATACACAGTTAACATGCTAAAGTCACCAAAAGCTGGCTGAGAATAGTTTAGAATCTCAGCTATTCACGAAAACGTTCTGGCCATCTTTCTTACACTCTGAAATGTTAATTTAGGAGAAATAGTCTTTGTGCTTCAAACTGGTACATATGGGACAAACATAAATACTCAGTTACTACAGAAAAAGTGAATAGGCATACTCAGTCAAATCCCTAGCCTGAAAAGATTTAATTATGATTATAATTTTTTTGCTCATACTTAAAAAAATAAAAGTACCTGTGTTCTTAAGAAAGAAATATTATTATTGGGCCATGAGAGAGAAAGTTAAGGCACTTGTACCAGGTCTGATGACCTAAGCTTGATCACCAGGACCCACAAGATAGAAAATAAAGAACACACACACACACACACACACACACACACACACACACACACACTTAAATGTAATAAAAATATTACTCATGAAAAATAATCAAATCTCTATTAATAAGATATTTTTTGGTATTTTTCTTCAGCTATTTTCTTTCTTTCTTTCTTCCAAATTTTCAAGCTTGATTTCAAACATGTGTATTCTCATTTTTTTTACAGTTTTTTTGTCTCTAAATTTCCACTTATGTTGGTTGCAAAATGTTCCATTGTAAGGATGAAAAAAAAATAGAATTCTTCAACTGCTACAATATTCATTTCCTTACAACTTTAAAGTTTATTTTATTTTAATATAATTTTACAGGTGCATATTCATCATGTACTCTGGCCATATTCATCCCTCTCTCCTCTGCCCAGCCCAATCCCTGTTTCCATTAATTTCTGTAGTCTGTCTTCCATTGACATTTCACACATATATAATATTTTATATAGATAATAGAAAACATGCATTTCCTGCTTTTCTGACTTTGAAACCTAAGCAACCCAATCAATAAATAGCCTGATGAAATAGGAAGACCATAGGTAAAGATGAGGTACAAATGGAAATTAAATCCATACTAAAATGATCAGTATGATTAGCCATCAGGGAGATGCAGACTAAACCCACTTTGAGATCTCATCTTATTCTAGTCAGAATGGCTTTTCCTGGCTAGGTGGTTATAAAAGGAAACTGTTGCATGATGCTGGCGAGAGTGTAATTAGTTCAGCCATTATTTCTCATTTTTGGTGTTGCAGCATAGCACCATTCTTTGAATATGAATCCTTTTCCAGGTACTCAATTTTTTTTTTTTTTATGCTAGACTATGGCAAGTAAAATAGTCAAGGGTACTTTATAACTCTTGATAAGTACTACCAAATTAAAATTTAAAATTAGTTCCCCAAAGTGTATGATAATGTATTTTTCTATGATTACCAAGATCCTCTTGGCTTAAAAAATTACTAGTTTACAAGACTAAATTTTACTTAATTACTTTAAGTTGTAAGCATTATTCAAAAGCTGCTGAGATGAAATGTATTAGAGTTTCTTTAGCTTTTGATATTTGGGGCCCTTGATTATTAGTTTTGCACTCTGGAGGCTTCTCTCTTACTTTATATATTAAGGGTATTATTGTTTATAATATCATTGGAATTCCTTTGTGTATTTCAAATTGAGTTTTGTGAATTTCCTAATTGCACTTTTTGCTTAGTCTTTCTGTTAATGCTTCGAAGGGCAGCTTTTTATTTTGACATAATAGAAATAAACTGGAGAATCAAAGGAAAAATGGTTAAATTCAAAGTGCATTTCTAAGGTTAAAAATTCATTATCACTGTTTCTTAAGCACAATTTTAAAAGATAATCATATGTATACCCTAGATAATAGTGATGATACTCATCAAAATAATGCAACAGTGCTATGGAGAGTGATGAGTTTCTGGGTAGATATCTCATACATGTACCCCTGCTTGGTCTTACATGGTGCAATTCAAATGTAAAAGCTCCCCATTACAAGCAGAGATATTAATGTGCTCAACTTGACACAAATTAAGATCATCTTAGAAGAGGAAAACACCAAAGCACCAGAAAAATTTCCAAAGTGGTTGTCTGAGTCTGCACTCCCACCAGCAATAGAGGAGTGTTCCCCTTTCTCCTCATCCTTGCCAGGACATGCTGTCACTTGAGTTTTTGATCTTAGCCGTTCTGAGGGAGTATAGAATGAAATCTCAGAGTTGTTTTGATTTTCATTTCCCTGACAACTAAGGATGCTGAACATTTTATTAAGTGCTTTTCAATCATTCACATTCCTCTGTTGAGAATTCTCTGTTTAGCTCTATACCCTATTTTTAAATTGGATTATTTGGTTTGTTGGTCCTTAGTTTCTTGAGTTCTTTATGTATTTTAGTTATTTGCCATCTGTCAGATGTAGGGTTGGTAAAGTTCTTTTCTCAGTTTGTAGACTACTGTTTTATTCTGTTGACAGTATCCTTTGCTTTACAAAAGCTTTTGAGTTTCATGAGGTCCCACTTATTAATTGTTGATCTTAGAGCCTGAGCTGTTGGTGTTCTGTTCAGGAAGTTGTCTCCTGTGCCAATGAGTTCTAGACTCTTCCTCATGTTCTCTTCTAATAGATTTAGTGTATCTGGTTTTATGTTAAGGTGTATAATCCATTTGGACTTGAGTTTTGTGCAGGATGATGAGTATGAATGCATTTGCCTTTTTGTACATGTATACATTTATACATCCAGTTAGACAAGTATCATTTGTTGAAGATGTGAACTCTTTTTCTTTTATGTAGTTTTGACTTCTTTATAACCCATAAATGTGTGGGTTTATTTCTGGGTCTTCGATTTGATTCCATTGATCAACCAGCCTGCTTCTATGCCATGCCATGCAGGTTGAGATCATGGATGGAGATTCCTCCAGAAGATCTTTTATTGTACAGGAATATTTTAGCTATTCTGGATTTTTTGTTTTTCCATATGAAGTTGAGAATTGATCTTTCAAAGTATGTAAAGAATTGTGTAAATATTTTGATAGGTATCATATTGAATCTGTAAATTGCTTTTGGTAAGGTGAACATTTTTACTATGTTGATTCTCCCGATCTACAATCATGGAAGACCTTTCCATCTTCTGATAGCTTCTTTAATTTATTTCTTAAGAGACATAAAGTTTTTGGCATCTAAGGAGATGATCATGTGGTTTTTTTTCTTTCAGTTTGTTTATATGGTGGATAACATTGATGGATTTCCATATATTGAACCATACCTGCATACCTGGAATAAAGCCTACTTGGTCATGGTGAATGATATCTTTGATGTGTTCTGGGATTCAGTTTGCGAATATTTTATTGAGTAATTTTGCATCAATGTTCATAAGGGAAATTGGTCTGAAATTCTCTTTTTTGGGGGTCTTTGTATGGTTTAGGTAGCAAGGTGATTATGATCTCATAGAATGAGCTTGGAAATATTTCTTCCATTTCTATTTTGTGGGGTACTTTGAAGAGTATTGGTATTAGCTCTTTGAAGGTATGGCAGAATTTTGCACCTAAAAAGTCTCACCCTGTGCTTTTCTTGAGGGGGCAGCATTGATGACCACTTCAACTTCCACAGAGGATACAGAACTATTTAACTTTTTACATGAACTTTATTCAACTTTGGTAAGTGGAATATATCAAGAAAATTGTCTATTTTATTTAGATTTTCAAATTCTGTGACATCTCAGCTTTTGAAGTAAGATCTAATGATTCTTTGGATTTCCTAGGTTAATTTCTTATGCCTCCCTTTTCATTTCTTATTTTCCTGATTTGTCTCTTGACTTTATAGTTAGTTTGCCTAACAATTTACTAGCCCTATGTTCCATTGATTCTTTGAATTGTTCTCTTTGTTTCTAATTTATTGATTCAGCCCTGAATTTGTTGGTTTCCAGTTGTCTACTCCTCTTGGATTTGTCTGCTTTTTTTTACCTAGGGTTTTCAGATGTGCTGTTAAATTCTTTATATGAGATGTTTCTAATTTCTTTTTGAAGGCAATTAGTACTACAAACTTTCCTCTTAGCACTGCTTTCACTGTGTCCCATATGTTTGAGTATGTTGTACTTTTATTTTCATTGATTTTTAGGAAGTCCCTATTTTATTTCTTTATTTCTTCCCTGTCACAGTTATCATTGAGTAGAGATTTGGGCTGGAGAGATGGATCAGCCATTAAAGGCCAGGCTCACAGAAAGAAAAGTAAGAGTAGAGAGTTATTCAATTTCCATGTGTGTGTAGGCCTTTTGTTATTTCTGTTGTTGTTGAGGCCCAGCTTTAGTACATGGTATTCTAATAGGATGCAAGGTATTATTTCAATCTTCTTATATCTGTTAAGGCCTGCTTTGTGATCTGCTTTATGGTCAAGTTTGGAAAAAGTTCTGTGAGGTACGATGGAGGTATAATCTTTTATGTTTGGGTGAAAATTTCTGTAAGTATCTGTTAGGTCCATTTGAGTCATGACATCTGTAAGTGTCATTATTTCTCAGTTTAGCTTCTGTTTTCTTGTCTCATCTTTTTGTGAAAGTGGGGTGTTGAAATCTTCCACTATTATTGTGTAAGAATTGATGTGTGGTTTAAGCTTTATAAATGTTCTGTGTTTTTCTGGGTGTAGCTAGCCTCCTTGAGATGGAGTTTTCCTTAGGGCTGTATTTGTGGATAAGTATTGTTTAAATTTATTTTTGTCATGAAATATCTTGTTTTCTCCATCTATGGTTAATGAAAAATTTACTGGTTATAGTAGTCTGGACTGGCATCTGTGGTCTATTAGGGTTTGCAAAACATCTACCCAGAACCTTCTGGTTTTTATGGTCCCTGCTGAGAAGTTGGGTATGAATGTGATAGATTTGCCACTGTATGTTACTTGACATTTTTCCCTCGCCACTTTTATTTATTTTTTCTTTTTTGTGTACATTAAGTGTTTTGATTGTTATGTGGCAGGAGGATTTTCTTTTCTGATCCACTCTATTTGGTGTTCTGAAGGCCATTTTTATGTTTATAAGCATCTCTTTCATCAAATGAGGTTTGGGGTATTTTCTTCTATGATTTTGTGGGAAATAATTTCTGGGTCTTGCAGCCAGGAATCTTCTCCTCTTGTGCTTAAGTTTTATCTTTTCATGGTGTCCTTGATTTCTTGGATATTTTGTGTCCAGAATATTTTATATTTAACATTTTCTTTGATGGTTGTATCAAATTCTTCTACACCTGAGAATTTTTCCTCTATCTCTTGTATTATGTTGATGCTTACCTCTGTAGTTCCTGTTTTCTTCTCTAAGTTCTTTCTTTCCCAGATTTCCTCAGTCTGTGCTTTAAAAATATTGTTTCCATCTTCAGATCATTAATTTTTTATTCATGTTCTTCACCTGATTGCTTGCATTTTCCTGAATTTCTTTCAGTGATTTCTTCATTTCCTCTTTACATGCCTTTCTCATGGCCTCTCTAAGGGCCTCAGTCTGTTTGACTGTATGCTCTTGTATTTCTTCATGGATTTTTATTAATCTCCTCCATTATCATCTTCATAAGGATAGATCTGAGGTCATTTTCTTGTGTTTTAGTTATGTCCAGGGCTGATTACTTTGAGATAACTTGGTTTGGGTGTACCTGTGTCCTTTACTGTGGTGTCTCTTGTAATCAGGGAGACTTAGATACTAGTGTTTTGGGTCCCACAGTTCATTCTGGCACACTAAGCAATGCGTGCTGCAGGCAGGCATGTGGCTAAATGTTGAAGACCATGCCTGTGCTTGCATAGACCCAGGAACTTTCTGTGGATTAGAAAATTGGCCTGAATACAAGTTTAATATTCTGCAGTACAACCATGCAGAAGACTGCAGATATTTCCATAAATTTTCTTTTTTTTTTTTTTTTTTTTTTTTTTTTTTGGTTTTTTCGAGACAGGGTTTCTCTGTGTAGCCTTGGCCATCCTGGACTCACTTTGTAGACCAGGCTGGCCTCGAACTCACAGCGATCCTCCTGCCTCTGCCTCCCGAGTGCTGGGATTAAAGGCGTGCGCCACCACGCCCGGCTCCATAAATTTTCTTAAAAGCTTTTTGAAATAAGAGCATTATGGTATAGACGATAACTAAGAATTTGAACTTAAAATTTGATTTTTGTTAAAATCTGGAGTACCACCTAACATACTAGCTGGAGCTATATGGCTTGCAACCAGGGACTTAGCTTCTCTAAGCCCTTGGTTACTTATGTGGAAAACAGGATTGAGATAGTAGTCCTAGCCTTTCAGCAATGCTTTGGGGATTTAAAGGGAACAATCTTGAAAAGGTGCCAGTAAGTACTTTATAACTGTAAGCCTCTGGTAGGCTAGTGTTAACATAAGCCTTCCTTAAAACTAACTATTTATTCTACAGTTCATCCTTATTATGTCTTCTAGTAAAAGTAGGATTTTTTTTTTATTGTTGTTATTTTTTTTGCTGGCTGGTAGGATGGCAGCAGAAAAACAAAGCTAGAATCAAATACAGCTCAAGGACCCCATATTCAAATAGTAGCACTTTTTCTTGCATTCTTCTTCTTGCCTTGTTTTTGAAAATTCTAGAATATTTAATTTCCATCGAGATGTTAATTTTTAAGTGTTATGTGAATTTTATCTCTGGATTTAAAATTGCATTTTATGAACTATCATGAAAAAATCACAAGAGAGCCTAAGAGTATGCTCATATAATATAGAAAAGCTTCAGTGGTATTTCGTATCTTCTCCCCCAAAACAGCAAGAAAACCTGCCATTCATATTTTTATCTCTCGATGTAGCATTAATATAGAAAGAGATTTTTAAAAATCTAACCATTTTTTGGCATTCTTTGTCCAGTGCTGAACAGTATCATGTATCCTGCTTTAATATAGAGAACATTCATTAATTTCTCTCACAAGAATTATTTACAGTTTTACAATAAAATTTATGCTTCAAAATCTTTTATATTTTCAATTCTTTCTTTTTTCTTTAACCTAGCTTGAGGAATTTTTAATTTCAATGACGCAATTTATAAAATCTGTCCTTGATATTCTCCTTTTGACAACAAACCATTGTTTATTCTTTCTACTAAGTTTTAAAAATCTAAATTACTATACATTTTAATTCTAATAATTAAAATTGGTTTATTTTGTATATGCACATTCTTATTTCACTATATATTGCTCTTTTAGAATATATTATATTGTTATTTATATTTTAAATTTTTATCTACCTATCGAGTTGGGGATTAAATTCAGGGCCAATGCATTATGAGTTATACACTAAACCACTGAACTATACCTTCAGTTTACTATTCTAATTTATTTATTTATTGTATGTGTATGTGTGTGTATGCATAGGAGGTGTGTGTGTCTGTGGTATGTATGAGGTATGTGTACATGTGTGTGTGTAACATGTGTATATGTGTACATGTATGTGTGTGTATATGAGGTGTGTGTATATGTGTGTGTGTAACATGTATATATGTGTACATGTATGTGTGTGTATATGAGGTGTGTGTATATGTGTGTGTAACATGTGTATATGTGTACATGTATGTGTGTATATGAGGTGTGTGTATATGTGTGTGTGTAACATGTGTATATGTGTACATGTATGTGTGTATATGAGGTGTGTGTATATGTGTGTGTGTAACATGTGTATATGTGTACATGTATGTGTGTATATGAGGTGTGTGTATATGTGTGTGTAACATGTGTATATGTGTACATGTATGTGTGTATATGAGGTGTGTGTATATGTGTGTGTGTGTAACATGTGTATATGTGTACATGTATGTGTGTATATGAGGTGTGTGTATGTGTGTGTGTAACATGTGTATATGTGTACATGTATGTGTGTGTATATGAGGTGTGTGTATATGTGTGTGTAACATGTGTATATGTGTACATGTATGTGTGTGTATATGAGGTGTGTGTATATGTGTGTGTGTAACATGTGTATATGTGTACATGTATGTGTGTATATGAGGTGTGTGTATATGAAGCATGCAGGTGTACATGAGGTATATGCATATAAGGTGTGTGCATATGAGGTGTGTGTGTGTACGTGTGCATGTGTCTGTGTATATAGTTGTATGAGGTATGTGTGTGTGTGTGTGCACATGAGTGTGTGTGCATTCAAAAGACAGAGCAGAATATCAGGAGTTTTCATTTGTACTTCCCTTTCTATTGCCTTGAGATAGGATCTTTCACAGAACGAGAAACTTGACTTTTTAACTCAGTTAGTGACCAACAAGCTTTTGAGATTTTGTGTGAATGAAGATTCAAGGATATAGTCTTAAGACTTAAAATTATGTTCTTTTCTCTTTCTATTGTAGCATCCCATGGTAATTAGCCCACTATGGCATGCTAATTTAGACAGAAACACATGTTGTTGAAGAGTATAAGAGAATGAGAGATGGGGTGGAAAATGAGTGAGTTTGAAAGTTCAAAAATAGGAGAATGGAAGTGATAGAGATACTTCGTAGGATGCTATCATTCCATTTCTCAATTTGGAATTTGATTTATTCAGAGATAAATGTTAAAGTCTTTTGAAAAATATCCCAAAGCTATAGAGACTGTTCTTAGAATTCAAAGACAACTATCTCCAGTTAGCCTTCATTTTCTTTGCTTAGCAAAATAACTGAGGACAATACCACTCTCAGTACCTGTGTTAATGAGGAGCAGATGGACAAAAAGTGGATAATGAGGAAGGTCCACAAATGCAGAATCTTAGCCAGGTGAAACGACCATTGCTTCTATAGAGCCTCAATTTTCCCCCAAACCCCCTGTTTTCAAACTGAATGCTTCTGAAATTAGAACAGTCTTATAATATATTCATTGAGATGGGGCTTTTTATCTTTAAAATCTTCTCTCATGTCAAAGGTTTGCCTTTAAATTCAGTAGTTGGAATTAAAGAAATTGAATCTTTTAATATAATCATGGAAAGGCTATAAAAATAACCATAAAACAAAATGACAACAATAATCTGAAAATTTCTAATCCAATATGAACAACAGAATCCAATCTTCTAGCTGAAATGGGCAGACAGTGTTACCAAATCAAGTCAGCAAAAATCTGGGTGTGGCCAAAGCCAGAGGAAAATTAAACTACAGGACTTGAAGTCTTTGGAGAAAAATGACCTTTTTTTGTAGTTCTCTAGGGTCTGTCTACATGAAAACCTTGACTCTTGTAGCTGAAGTGAACTTTCTAATAAACCAGCACAACCAGCTTTATGAGCTTTAATCTACCCTGCTAAAGGGGCTTTAATTGGTGGAGAAAGAACTAAAAGGGAACTGTGAATGGCTTTGATCAAAATTGAGATATCTCTGGGAGAGACTTTCCCCTTGAAGCTGAGAAAACATCTGAAGGGACTTTCTAAACAGACAACCCTAGATGAAAGGCAGCAATACAAACTTATGACCCAGTTATAAATTCTGGTCCTCTCACGCCATAGCAGGACTTGAGGTGAGTGATGAGTAGCCTGGGACTTTTCACAAACAAAGCCCGGCTCCCCTCATGTGAAATATTTCCAGATGGTGGCCTAACTTACTCTGCTAGTAGTAGCAAGCTAACTCTGCTCTAGGCAGTAAACCAGCCAGGACCCTTGGGGGGGGACATGTTCGAGTCTTTGAAAGCAATTGTCATTCAGTAAACTCTTTCTTGTGTCCCGATCTCATTATTTATTTGTTATTTGGGGTGAGAAACCTGAAATAGGCCTAAAATAAAATTAGTTATAACCACAAACTGTAGTTAAGAACACACAACTGGTAAAACAGAGGATTAATTACAAAACAAATCTTAAAGGAAGGTAGCACTTGTAAAAAAAAAAAAAGTTGATTGCCCTATTCATTCCTATACTCTGTGCAGATGTACATTTTGGGCTCTACACCATATTATACTAAAGACTTGTATGATAAAATTAAATTTAAACTTAAATTTGTTAAGATGACTTATTTTGTGTCCTATTGATACAAAACAATGAAAATAAAAGCTCAACCTGGGTAGTTATTAAATAGAAACCACAGTAAAGCAAATACTTTAGAAAAGATTTTGAAGGTCATTGCATTCTGACACCTTTGCCAGCCTTCAAATCCTTTGTGTGATTTTGGGATCAAATGGTCCAGAAAGTTCCATTTTTAAAGGCTAGTAAATCCTTCTCTTCAAAACAAAATGTCCCAAATGAAAGATGGCTCCCATCTCATTCTTATCTCTACCCATATTGATTTTATTAGACTTGACTCTTATACGTATTATAATCTCCACTTAAAACATCAGTAAATGGAATCATAGATTAGTTACTTCTTAGAATGGTCAATAAGTGAGTCACGTTGTCATAGTCTACATCCAGGGTAGTGTAGTGTAGCATAGTATAATATAGGCTTTGGTTCTCAACCTGTGGGTTGCAACCCCTTTGGCAAACTTCCTTCTCCAAAAATATTTACATTACAATTCATAACAGTACCAAGGTTAGTTATGAAGTACCAATAAAAATAATTTTATGGTTGGTGGGTCACCATAACATGAGGAACTGTATTAAAGAGTCACATTCTTATGGAGGTTGAGAACCACTGTTTTAGGACATGAAGCTGTTTTTCAAATTCATCATAGGGTGTACAATGGTCTTAACCACTATGCTAATTAGCTATTGAAACCTATGCAACTGGATTCCTCAGCCTCTTTCAAATAAGTTCCATCTGCATCATCTCTGTACTTGCTGCCTTATGTAGGTCCATTGTCTACTAAGATTAGACTGATTAGACTCTTGTTCCTTGCTGGGCATGGTGCTTAGAACAATTAATGGCACTTAGCACAACCTCAGTGTTTTCTAAAGAAATGAATGACTTTTTAATCATTTAATAACAAGTAGATAGCCACATCATTTAGGATGCATAGCAGAGAGTTTTGAGATGGAAATAGAGCACTGCTAGGAATTACTAATTACTTTGTGTCAACTCTTCCAGAAAAGTTGAGGCCTATAAACTCCCTAAAAACTGGGCCACCAAATGTATGAGCCTGTCTTTTGACCATGCTATACTGTCTTCCTCTGGTATTACAGCAATTTAAAGATGGAAACTACATTTCCTAGACCCGATGCCAGCTGGACTTAGAGTATGACAACGTTACTCAGTTCTGTGAGATTTCAAAGGCAAAACCTGTTGACTCCATTGAGGTGATGAATAATCACATGGGCCTGCATGCCTCAGGTGGGGGCCTCTTCCAACACTGCTTAAGCATCATACCTCACACTACTTACCTCTGTACTGCTATGCAGCTAAAGTTCTGGCTGATCATTTCCTATAGTTCCTGTACTTCATGGTTTTCCAAACATAGGGAATCATGCCTCACCTGCTCTCTGAGGCTTTCTAGCAATTTTATAAAGATTTGTAAGGTCCATAGCTGCATCAATAGTCAGAACTCTCAAATCTCTGTCTTATCTCACTAACGATGACCTTTTTCTCATGCAAAATTCAGTATACATTCGGATTTCAGTATTTCCATGGGAGTGCCTTGTTATCTATTCATACTCTGGCCAATACTTTTCTTTTCCTTTATTTCATGTATTAACCTACAACTTGCAAAGTTGCTTCCAAAGGTTATAAGGCTTGGGAGAAGCATATAGTTCTTAATTAATTTGGCTCTATGAAGTCAAACTTCACCTACCTCATGGCTTGAGATTACCATGATCTCTCAAACCATGGAAAGTACGGTGTTAGTAAACATTAAGTATTTGCTTCATGGGTTTTGATTCCCTACTCCAAACCCTTCCCTGCATGAAATAGTTGGAATAATTTATGCTCTCCTCATTGACTCACTGTTAGATAATAATTTTAGGGCCTAAGCATAAAAATTATAAAAAAGACAAACATTATTTATGCTTACACTTAAATGTATGAATATTGGTTTTACTGCTATGATGTTTTGAACGGGTACGGCTCCCATAGGTTCATGTGCTTGGGAATGGCATTGTTAGCAGGGATGACCTGTTGGAGTAAGTGTGGCTTTGTTGGAGGAATTTTGTCTCTGTAGATGTGGAGCTTTGAGGTCTCATATATACTCAAGTCATGCCCAATGGAAAGGTCTCTCTCTAATGACTTTGCATCGAGATGCAGAACTCACAGGGCCTCTAGCACCAGATCTGCCTGCATGCTACCATGCTTTCCATCGTGCTAATAATGGACTAAATCTCCAAACTGGATACCAGCCTTAAGGTAAATGTTATCTTTTATAAGAGTTGCTGTGGTCATGTTGTCTATTCACAGCAATAACACCCAAACTAAGACAACTGCATATGAACAAATATTACCTCATATAAAATTTTACATATATGTTTAGTGTTTAACTTATATATACCTACTGATCAGTATTACTAGAATTAACAAATCTAATAGTAAAGTCTAAAGTAGTTTCATTGTATTTAACAACAACAACAAACAGCAATAACAAAATACACAAAATCTCCTCTGTATAGGACCCATATGTGAAAAAAAATTCATTTTTGTTTTAAATTAGTATCATCTATATTTTTCAGTGAGTGATAATACTTTTGAGATTCCAAAGGTATAACACTATACCTACCGGACTTGTAAAGGCAAGGTTTATATTATTTGTATTTAACACACTTGATAACCCATCAAATCATACTAAGTGAGTAAGAGTAGGTGTGAAACAGGAGTATTGAATTTGGAAATCATTCTTTTTCCATGAAGCTATTAGCTTCTACTCAACTCTGATTTAAGAAACAAATATATCCACAAACACATTCATACAATATAGCATCTTAAAGCAAAGTGGCAAATTCAGAATAATACAAATAATGTTATGTGATTGCAGAAATGGATTTGCCATAGACAGGTTGTGGAACCTTTCTCCTTCCCATGTGAAGGTGATTTCACATAGGCAGACACTTGTTTCTTTTTTAATGAAAGTGGTGAAGATGGGTTAATTTCTGAGGAAGATATATGGTCAAATCAGGTAGCAGAGCCATCCTACACCATAGAGATTCAATTCCTGCCTGAATTGAAACATTCATCACTCTGTTCTGCCTACTCGTGTCTCTGTCAACAAATGAAGGTCATGTTACTCCCTCACATTTGTGTTAGCAGGAGATGTGCATACAACAGGCTATCTGAAAGATGGATATGAATGAGATGATGCACTTCAGATGAGCCATTACAGGGCCAGAGCCTAATTCTACTTTCCATCACCTTTAATTTATGTTAAAGAAAGCAAAGGAAAGAAAAGTCAATGGAAACTTGCTTTCATTGAATATGTGTGGCTGGATTTTGTGCTCCTTAATTCTGCTTGTATTTTTTTCTGATTCATGTCAACAGCTCTTTAAGATGGCAGTATAATTATCTGTATTATCCAGTAAGCAGACTTATTGTATCTTTCTGCCTTAAAACTTGAACAAATCTTCTTGTCTTCCTCAAACTAATTTCTCCACCTGTGAAGTGTGAACAATACTGTTTTTCATGCATCTAGGTATTCTTTGTATATGTAGTTCTTTGCAGAATTTTATTTCCTGTATATATGAGCAAAACCAGACATATCTGTTGTTAAGGGCCTAGTCTTTATCTTGGCTCTGTGTCTATAGTAAAAGGCTTTAAAATAAGAGTCCAAACATTCTCAGACACTTCATATCTGTAGACAGAACCTCCACTTCATGCAATACTGTTAGCAATACATCTTAAGCTATCTAAAATACTCAGATATCAAAGACCAAAGAGGAAAATTACAAATGGGATCAGTGATAACAATCAGAGTTCACTTTGCGGTTGATGATTGCTGAAACACACTCATCAAGTGACATAGAATAGACCTATGTAAAGGTTAAACTCCTTCACTTTGTGTGCCAAGTATTGAGCCCAGAGAATAATCTACAAAGAAATGACATGAACTTTGGAGTCATACACTTATGACCAGGGTTAGTGGTTGGTCACTGGTGATTAACTCTAGGGACTTTTCTTCCCTTTGTTTATTTTTAGTGATAGAGAGTAGAAAATAACAATCCAGACTAACTCATACTCTATGGCAGAGGATCTCAACTTGTGGGTTGAGACTCCTCTGGGGGTGGGGGTCAAATGACCCTTTCACAGGGGTGACCTAAGACATCAGAAAACACCGATGTTTGCATTATGATTCACAATAGTCATGAAGTTACAGTTATGAAGCAGCAACAAAAAAATTTATGGTTGGGGGGTCACCACAACATGAGGAACTGTATTAAAGGATTGTAGCTTTAGGAAGGTTGAGAACCACTGATCTAGGGAAAGAACCAGAAACATTAAAAGCATTAAGAATGACAGTAACAGTTTATACTTTCTCTAAACTTCTGTCACTTTGTTACCACTAATGAACATGGTGAATGCCATCTTACAGACCTAGTTCTGGAGGTGTAATTGTATGTAAGACATACCTAGTCCCCACTCTCATAAATTTGGTAATCCAAATTTAAGGTAATTACTATGTGTAAAGAACAGCTTAAGTATTGTGATTAATCTTCAATAGATGAGAAGACTGAGGCTGGGACTGGTCAGAGATTTTTCAAAGCTTTTGAGAAGGTAGGCAGCACAGCCAGACCCACATTCATACTTGCAGGACTAGTCTTGGATTCTTTGGAAACAGCTGTACTGTTCAGTTGAATGTAGTGAAACACACTAGAGTGTGAAAGGACTAAATCCATTATAATTGATTCTGTGATTATATTGAGGATAATGGCCTTGGGATCTTCCTTTTGGGTTTTAATTTATGAGGTTTTTTTTTTATGTGTAGTGGTAGGGTAGTTAAAAAGAAGCTAGAAAACACATTTACTTTGTTCTGTGATTCACAGATATTTCTTTGGTGGGAAAAATGAAGTCCTTATTAGAACACCTGCTTATTTTGGAGGGTCAGCGGACACCATCCAGTGGATGTCTGTGTTGAGCATTTTCCAAGATCTCCACCCTATACCTCTCCTTAAAAGAGAGATTAAATAAGATCCTTGAAGATTTCTTCCAACCTTAAGAGAAAGTATCCTTTTCTCTGTTTCCAGAGAAGACATAATACAAAATGGATGCTCCCATAGGTAGTTCCTAGAAGACTTAATGAGGAGACCTATTTGGTGAAGATGGTTAATCAAAAGAGAAATGGGGCTGAGCTAGCATGGTGGACATCCCGTACTATTAGTCAGAAGCCAGCATTACGACATATTCAGGTCTATGTCCAGAATATGCCATATATAGATATGACACATTCTATCTGGGCTCCAGAATGTTCCTATAGATGATCTTGAGATTCTCTTTCATCTATGGCAACTGAGACTACTTGATAATCAGCCTTACTAGGGACAAATGATACACTTTCTCTCTGGCTAAATGTTCAGGATGAAGAAGGGAAACAAAACACAGAGCAAATAGAACTCTGTCCTATTAATTTCAGCATGCTAAGATTCTATGAAATTGAAAAGGAAAAAGCTGGATGGATTAATATTAGATGTAGAGAATTCCTGTTATTTTATTTTAATCCTAAGACTCACCATTGAAGGCTAGTGGACCAGCCTTCACTAAAGCATAACAATAGTTAAAATAATGAAATTAATTTATACAGAAGAAAGGTTAACTTGAGATCGTAATCCCAGGTGGATCCCTTGCTTGGTGTCTCTAGTGGGGGTGCCAGACGTGGCTGAGCAGTGAGTGTAAACAGGGATCAAAATGAAAGAAGAGACACAGGGCTCCTTTAGCTTCTTTTCTCCATACCCAAAGTACCTCCTACCAGATCCCACTTGCTATCTCCTCCAGCAGCAGCATCATGAGGAGCACACCCTAGGTATATGGTTTTGGGAAACCTTCAGGATTGAAACTCTAACAGTGCATTTTGAGAAAAATCTTCTCTCCTCTCTGCTGCACATGCCTTCAATAAAAGATACATTTCCAATCACATTGACATCACACCCAATAAAACTAGTTACCCACACTTGATCACTGTTGGAGTTTTCATATAGAGACTGCGGAGGGCCTGGCCTGCCTTCTATGACAGTCACTTGTAAGTCCTGGCAGAGTAGAGGAATTGGTATGCAGTAGCCACCACATGATCTTATCTCTCATGAATAAGTTGAAGTCTCATCAAAACCAAAGCAAACATAACATTATAAATAGGCAGTTACACAGAGACACTATTTCACAAAAATTGATGTAAGTGTATTCTCAAAGCAAATAAATATACAAGAAAATTCATCTTCAATGTCTAAAGATACACATACACACAATAATATAAGGCATGTTTTGATGGTCACTATGCCATGCTCTTGTTGCATATTTAACTGGGGAGCATCTCTTCTATCTTCTCTCATTGAACAAGGATCTTTTAAGAATGCCAGCTGCTTTTGACGAGAAGCAGGATGAGCCAAGTTTCATTTTCCTCCTACTCAGAGGGTCTGACCTGCTGATGGGACTACTTCTGCACTAAATCACATGAGGTAAATCCTCCCAAGTTGTGAGGACAATGACCAAGGTATGGTCAAAGCTAGATATTTCTTAAGGTTTCAGGCAGTAAGAAACAGGGTGAGAGAAACAGAAGAGCATTTACCAAAATTAATTCACCTTCTCACAGATAGCGCATTTTTCTAGCCTGGAAGATATAGAAAGTAAACAAAAGCTCTAGACACATCAGAAGCTTGAGAAAAAAGACTTACATTGAACTGATGACATATGATTCCAATGAAACTGTTATCATGGACAGGACATAAAATATTATTTTATTCTATTCTTCATTTCAGGAAGTGAATGGGGAAAAAAAAAAAAAAAAGCCCTGGTCAAAATTGATTCTGACTTTCAGCACAAATTACCCCATGGCTGAAGTGGGAAGACCTAAAACAACAATGAACTTGGAATTCTCTGGGTATAGATCGACTAATTGCACACATTTTTAAAGTCTAAAGCGATCCCAACACAGCTGCTGATAGACAGTGTGAAAAGAAATAGCACTTCAAGATGAGTACAGCAATTCACACTGACAGGACGGCCCCTTCTGGGGATTCACTTCACGCCACTGCACTACTTTTATAGCTCTTGGAGAATTAAAAAGAAAACTACCACCACAAACACAGTCAATCCCTATATTGACAAATTATTAAATGAGATATGCTTCCATAAGAGGAAAAAATTACCACTTTAGCACCTGGTGAATGCCTTCAAATTTCAAGTTAACCTCTGTGTGTGATGCTTAAGATGGAGCCAAGATAGGAAAAAAGGAAGATTAAATGATAAAATAAAGACTGAATTACTAAAAAAAAAAAAAAAAAAACAGTAAAGTGTAACTACGCTCACCTGTGCCCCACCAAGTGTGCTCCAAGCTATTTGGCTGTGATTTACCTTCAGATTATCTCTCCTTACCTTTATCTTTGACAATTGTATCTCTTTATTACTGTTTTTTTTTTTTTTTTGTATATGTAAAGGACTAACCACTCTTGTTGGTTGGCTCCTGTACCCCATACAGCAAGACTTCCTCATGGTCTGCCTTATGTCCTTATCCTAAAGCACCCACATAAGGTCAGCTCTACCATATCTGACAAACACTCCTGAATTTTACATGTTGTTAGATATAGTCATGTAAAAATTAAAAACACCTAAAGGTTCAAATGCCATGATGGAAAGTAATACATATGACATGCACAACATAAGTGAGTAAGCAGTGGGAAACAGTGTAACATATTTAGTGGAATACAAAAAGTTCTTTCTTGCACAAGCAGGTAGAAGCCCCAACAAGAAGATAAAAATATACCCATGGGTTTATTTCTCATATGATACTCCCCTATGCCCACTCAGGCTCCTACTCCAACCCCTTTGAAGACACTGAATCAACCATAATCACCATCACACCTATATGATTCTTTTTATTTCAAACGGACCCTAAGTATTTTCATTCACATAAATGATCCATTTAATGCCTCCATTTTGGTGGCACATAACATTTTAAAAAGCATACAAATGTAAGTCAAAGACTTATATAATAGAACTGTATTGTTCATCCCCCTAGCAAAGCCTGTTTTAAAACTAAGCTCTGATTACGTAACATAACAAAGAGAAGACATCTCCTGATTGCATTCTAGCTAGCCCTCCTTCTGTTTCTACATGACCTATGTGACTCACATTCTACTCACTGCCCTTTGTTGTCAGACTGGATTCACAGTAAGATCAAGTGTGAATGCCGTGATGTCTGCAACTAAGGATTTGTTTCTTTTCTCAGTGCTGAGCATTAGAGCTTGAGAGAAAGAGGGTGGGGAGACCTGTTTATTGGCCAGAAAGAATTAGTCAGGCAGCTGAAAAGATGGATTAGGAGCTAAGAGGGTAAACTGCTTCCAAAGAAGATGCAAGTTAAGTTCCCAGTACCCATATCAGACAACTCAATGCCTGTAACTCCAGCTGAAAGAGATTTAATGCTCTCTTCTGGCTTTTGCAAACACCTGCACTCATGCACATATAGTTATACACAGATACGTATATATCCACATAACTAAAAATAAAATAAAATAATTTAAACGAAAGAATGATGAGTAAAATTTTTTTCTATGGCATGATTGAGCAAGAATAAACAAAGAGCTTATACCACAAAGGGAGATGGCCAGAAACCAGAAGTATCAAACATGACTGCCCTCTCCCCATAAAGAAATTATTCCTAATGATATTCGGCTATTCACATACATTGGTGCCTTGTCCAATCATCTTCAGACGGGCATCATCACTAGAGCAGATGGGAGCAGATTCAGAGACATACAATCAAACATTAGGCAGAACTCAAGGAGCCCCATGCAAGAGGGGAAGGAATGATTATAGGAGCCAGAGGAGTTGAGGACACCAGGAGAACACGATCCACAAAATCAACTAAACAAGCCTCATAGGGCCTCACAATGTCTGAAGCAGGAATCATAAAGCCTTGCATGGGTCTGAGCTAGGCTCTCTGCGAATATGTTATGGTTGTTTAGATTGTTTTGTTTTTTTTTTAATAGGAGTCATAATAGTGGGAGTAGAGGTGTCTTTGACTCATTTGCCTTTTCTTGGGACCCTTTTCCTCCTACTGGGTTGCTTTTATATGAGGTTTTGTGACTACTATTATTGTTCGATATCCCTTGGAGGCCTGCTATATTCTGAAGGGATCAGGAGGAAGGAGGGGGGGGGGCAAAACTGGAGGAATGGAGGAAAGGGAGGATGCATTTATGGTGTATTCTATGAGAGAGGAATAAATTTTATTTTTTTAAAAATTTTATTTTATTAATTTATTCTTATTACATCTCAATGGTTATCCCATCCCTTGTATTCTCCCATTCCTCCCTCCCTCTCATTTTCCCTTTATTCCCATCCCCTATAACTGTGACTGAGGGGGACCTCCTGCCCCTTTATATGCTCATAGAGTATCAAGTCTCTCCTTGGTAGCCTGCCATCCTTCCTCTGAGTGCCTCCAGGCCTCCCCATTCAGGGGACATGGTCAAATGTGAGGCACCAGAGTACTTATGAAAGTCATACCCCACTCTCCACTGTGGGAGAGAGGAATAAATTTTAAAATGAAATAAGTGAACTGAAATCTGGTCTTTTTAAGGTCCAATTACCCAGGGGAGGCAGAATCACTGATAATTAACAACTGAGTACATTTGCTTTGACAATCTGGGACTTTCTAATGTAACACAAAAATAAAATTGCGATTATGTGTTAGAGGGAGGCAACAAAGTAATTTTGCGTGATGTTCCTATGTTGGTTTGAATGGCATCATCTAGATGCTAATCAATGCTTAAACCTGGACTTCTTAGGAGCTGCATCTCTCACCTCTGCAGATGCTGCCGCCAGGTTTAGAGGGAAGAAAGAGTACATATAAAAAATGGCGGGATGGGCCACCAGTAGCTAAGCCTCATGTGGAAAGAGTATGGCAAGAATGATCCCCCTTTGAGGGCTTTAGCTTGATATCTTTAGGACAGCATTTCCCAACATGGGATTATTAGGAAGACTCTAGGAACCCATTTTAAATCATATAAATTAAAAAAAAAAGTCAGTCATTTGTGAGTTATATAATCTCTGTGTAAACTAATATGCCAATTTAATTGATATTCTTCCAACTTGTTACTGTAATTATTGTTACCATGTGATATATGAGATTGCAGTTGTTCTAAATTTTTATGATTAGATATGTGGAAATAAATTATTACTAGTTAACTTATTCATCTTTATTTTTTTAACAAAATCATACAAAACAAACACGGAAAAGCTAAAAATACAAGTGAGAACAGATGGCCAATTGGTTAGGGACTGCTGGTCTTGACAGTTTCACTTTTCTCAGTCCTCCTCCACCCCTCCTTTGCTGTTATATGCTGGGTGTCACTGAGAAGAGAGTGCTCTAATTTTTCAGGTACATTCCCTGGATGCCGACCATCAGGCCAAGGGGAAAGAGTTTGTTTCCTTAGAAAAGAAACAGGAAGTGTTCACTGGCCAATTAAGCTGATACAGCCCTATAGCTAAAAGTGTAGAAACGCTTACAAAGTATAAATATCCAATTCTCATTATTTAACGTATTACAAAAAAGAAAAGAAAAGAAGTAGGAAGGCAAGGAAAAGGCAAGAAGGAAAAAATGACAGATAAGGAACAGAAATTTTCAAATATTAGAGTAGAAAGTGAAAGTCAATGTTACACAACAGGACTGACTCACATATAAATTCACAGAGACAGAGGCAGCGTGCACAGAGCCTGCATGGGTCCATACTAGAAGGAGTCATAGAACTGAAAGGAAAAGTGGACACAGGTCCTCATCCCTAACCCAGAAGCTATTGCCAATTTATAACCACTTGAAAATGAAAAATTAGTTTTTTTCAAGTGAGTTTCACTGTGGAACCAAACCACTTTTAAGGGTAGGCCCACATCCAGAAGTAGATGACCAACAAAAAATGAACTCAATGGCATGTTTGGGTGTTCCTTGTCTCATACTATTGTGTCAGGGATTTTTCCCTTCTGGTCATCTGGATACGCATTATGGCTTCCGTTTCATTGTTTTTGTTTGTTTTGTTTTTGTTTTTGTTTTACTGAGATTCTTGTGTATGTACATGTATCTGATTCTTGTGCATTTTCTTTGGCTCCTTTTCTTCTGTTTGTTTGTTTTGTCCTATGTGATATGATTGCTTTTGTTTTATTGTATTTCTTTTTATTATCATTCCTTAGATGCCTGTTTGTTTTCTAAGGAGAAACCCGGCCACCCAAAGAGATCCTGGGAGACATGGTGAGTAGATGTAATATGGTACCTCATTGGGATACAAGCAGAGAAATGCTATTATTAGATACAAATTACGGGACTGTGAATAGGCCTCGCAGGTTTTAGTTAATAATACCACATCATAATTTGTTCCTTAATTGCGACAAACCCACTGTGATATTTACAGGGAGATCTGGGTATGTAGGATGGAGGACTCTGAGTAATCTTTATAATTTTTCTGCGAATCTCAAATCTACCTAAAATTTAATTTGAAAGTTAATGGAACTGTTAAATAAGATTAAAACACAACTGAAGAGAACTAAAGACTAGTCCGAAGGAAATCACTCAGAAAGCTGTAAAGAAAGACAGGTGAGAGATCTATAATGAAAGCTAAGAGCTATGAGACAGGGTCAGATACATGCTCTCTATGCCAGAAAACTGCTCTAGGAGATAATTTCCCATGTCATTGCTGAATCCCGCTCCCCGACACCTGCCCCACCACACAGCCCTCAGCCTTCAGATGGAAGAACAAAAATAAGTCAGAATACAGGGAAAACAGAAATGTTCCCACATATCCTAGTTCATCCTGGTGAAAGTGCAAACTGTCATTTGTGTACTTACATGTGTAAGAGCAAGTCTAGGAATGAGAGGAAAATAGCAGAGTGATTTTCTAATTCTAGGAAAACTGGAATATACACCTGTTTACATAGTTAAATTAGCTAGGCATTTATTACATAACTACTGTGAGGTACACTTTAAGAAGAAGATTATTGATGTAGACGGAAGAAATGCTAGTAAATAAAAATATTGGTAAATATAATGACAACTTAACAATCCCTAACTAAATAACAATAAATATTTTGGGCATTCTTACATAGTATGAACTGAATTAGCTCATTTAATTATCAAAATAAGTCTACAGTATACCCCACTATAATTGTGATTAGCACACAAGAAAACCAAGACAAAGGGCAATTAAAATTTGCAAGGAAACAGTTCAAAAATGATAAAGAAAAAACTCCATAATAACCAAGTAATAAAGCATCTGTGGAGGGTTTACACACAGGCCTAAGTAAACCACTAGTTTATTGTAGTATATTTGGTAAGGTGTGCATACGTGCTTGCATGAGGGCATGTGTGTGCAATTGCGCGTGCAGGCATGTGTGCGTGTTTGAAGAGAACATACTAAAACAATCTGTGATTACTGTTTCATTTCATTAAGACATGCATCAACACAAATATTTACATATTTTAACAAAAGAGCAAAAGTAGACGAATAAGCATCTAAATAGAAGGAAAGTGAGGGTGGATTAAGTAAACCAGTTAATTTAGTAGAAACTGAAAGAGAAAAGGGGGAAACTGAAAATGCAACTTTAATTTTTAAAAAGTTGGAAAACTGCAAAAATAGTAAGCAAGCACAATGAGGGAAAGAGAACACACCTCCCTATTATCTGATCCCGTCAGGTTGGAGATCTCAAAAAATCTAACTCGATACTGTTTACAACAAAGTCAACTAGAAAACAGTGACCTGGACAAGTTGAAACTAGCCTAAGAAAGGCTACCCAATGAAGAAGGATGGTTCTTTGATATTTATAGAAGATGAATCAAGCAGAGGACGTCATTTCTAAGTAAAGTAGGGCTATGGATTTGAATTCATAAAGCAATGAAGTCTCAAACCACATAAAGATCAGTTGTGAAAAACTCAAGAGAGAAATTTATAAAATCACAATCCTATTGGGAACTTTTAGTATACTTCCAGATTTGAGGAAGACTTATGCATAAATTTATTGAATAATAGTATTAGGTAGATTCTATTACTAGAAAAGTGATGTTAACAGGTCATCTTTTTCAAGTTAGTCCAATCCAGTTTTGAGAAATAGACTAGGTATTAAACCTAATTCTTAACAAATACCAAAGAACTGATACTCCACAGACAATGTTATAACCCTTACTCAACAGAAGTGGGACTCAATAACTCAACAACACAGTGCTCTTAGAGATTTAAAGGAAGGTATAATAATTAGAGTCAAAGGAAAAATCATAAAGAAAATTCCATCATATTTAACTCAATGGTTAGTCTATTCAACACTTGTGAGATGAAACCAATCTGATGCTCAAAGGCATTTATGACAAGTGTATGTGTTAGAAAATAAAGACCAGTTACTAAGAGACTAAACATTCACTTCAAGGAGCCAGAAGTAAAACAGAATAAGTCTGACTATACAATATAATTTATGTAAAAAATATGAAACAGTGTGATACTATTTGGTATATACTTATAGAGTAATGTTAAAAACAACCTTGGATCATAGGCAACCATGGGTTACAACCGAAGAGAAGAGGGAAAAGGAAGATTGATAGGTTCAAAGTTTATTTCAACCATGTCTATAATGTGTCATCTGTTTCACAGCAGGGATCTAAAACATATACTCCAAATACTTCGCACTTATGGAATCTAGATAAATGTGCCTGTTTATTGTCCTCTGCCATTTTAAATGCTTGAAATATTTCTTAGCTCACATATATTATATACTTAATATAATTGAATAATGCAATTGAATTTGTTGTTCAATATATGCAGCAGGCACATAGGACATATTCAGCAGCTAATTGCACACTTTCTCCTCTATGTTCAAGGCATGATTGATCATGAATATGGAAACATCAGACATGGAGTTCTCTTGATAGATAGTTTATATTTCATAAACACAAACAATTGTGTTTGAAAACTTTTTCTACAAAATTTTTATGTGACCAAAAATTATATGTAAATGATTTCACTTAACATTATTCAACTATAAAATAATGTCATTGAATATAAAATACTATATATTATATATAATAGATTATGTATTATATTATTATATATGATACATATTATATAATATATAAATGCTTAAAATATTTCTTAGCTAAATATATATTTACTATATATTATACTATATGTTAATTATGTATTACATTATGTTATATATTATATGTTATGTGCTATATGCTACATATTATGTTATATGCTAACATCATGTTATATATTAATATAACGTGGTTACTATATAACATAATATATAAAACATAACCTATAACATATAATGGTTGATATATGATATATAACATAATATATAATATAATATATAATATATATTTGGCTAAGAAATATTTCAAGCATTTATATATTATACAATATATCATATATACTAACATGTATATTCTATATTATATGTTATATGTTATATAACATGTAATATATTTTATATTATTACATCATTATAATATTATACAACATATAATTAATATGTTATTATATATGTGTTATAATATATAAAAATATTTCCGTGATCTCACTTAAAATTATTCAACTGTAAAATATGAAACAATACATAATTTTTCTTCAGAAAGGCTAGTTCTAATACAAAGCACTTCATAAAATATTTCTTCATCCTAATGTTTGCCTGAAATGGAATGACTCAGAGGTTTTATGGTCTGTGGACAATGTAACAGGTATATAGCCTCTGAAACACTAGTGCATTATATTTTCACATACACATTCATTAAAGCAGTAAGTCAGAATGGTTTAAATTATATTCTAAATATACTCCTTTCAAACAATGCCATCATCACTAAAAAACAAACAGTAATACAAGCGGAAGTGATTATCATAATTTCTTGCGCTTTTTGCATGAAGAGATTCTGAGAATCTCCTGAGCCTGTGTATACTTGACATTGCGAAAAGCCAAGATTTACTGAGAATTTAGTCACCAGATACATTGTAAACAGCACCAGATTCTGTCTTCTCTGACTTGGTGTTTTTCCCTCTCTAACAACTGACTTGGCAGTAAGTTACATTGCCCTTCATATTTTCTTCCTGATATTTCTTGCCTTCAGGAATATATAAACTTTCTATATACAGTATTATTTATGTGGAGGCTATTGACAGAAAGATAAAAAAAGATAGCCTCCCGTCCTTCATGTGGGAGTACCATTTTAATTCTATGTCATATTTGTTACATACTCTTCACTATGGCAACAAATGAAGGCTTTTTGTGTAGAATCATGGGTGAGTTCAGCTGTTCTACCTTGCTAAGCTAAATATATTAACGAGGAAGTGGTGAGGTTCCAGAGGTACCACGTTTTGTGCACCCACATTTTCTGTATCAGAGAACTTATCTGAATTTTCAGTTTGGAAAGCAGTCTTATCATGTCCGCCTCATACTGAAAACCCTTTATAGGGTCCTGCTGCCTATAGCATTGTCATATTTCAGTTTTGTATCTAACTGCCTTCACACACTGGCATTTTTCGTTTGATCAGTTCCTATCACTTCTTACCTGTTGCTTCAGATTTACAGACACATCCTCCATTCCTTAAACCATAGACTTCCAATTTTGTTCTTTATTGCTCTACTACCTACTTTTTTGAGGTTTAGCTCAAATGTCCTTGCTTATGTGAAGCCATTGCTCTCGGACCATGAGTTCTTGGCAGAGGGAACCGTGTCCTCTCCATTTGATTTACTTATTATGACATGGCCACTTAGTGAAACACAATAACCATACTATGATATTGTTGTTTCAATGAGGTATCTAGCTCTTCTAGACAGAGCCATCCTGAACTTGAATGTACTCCATTCCTGAGTGGGAGAAAACTCACTCAGACACTAATGCTACTTTGTTATATTCTATGGATTCTCTTCTCCAAGAATCTATTGCTTTGTTCACTAGTGCAAACTATGGAAAATGAGGGTCAATGGAATTCATCCTCGATTGGCATTCACCTGTCATCTCCCTTCTAGTTCTCTACCAGAAAGGGAGCAATTGGAGGCCTCCATTATGCTTTCTTGTACACTAATATGGTACATTCTAATCAAATGACAAAATAATAACAACAAAATTCAAATAGCCTATATCTCTAAAATGACTACAGATTATCCTATACCACATCCAAAGTACTAGGCAACCATAATCTAAGAGTCATTTTTAACAATTCTTATCTTATCCCATTGTCATATCTTAAAGATCAATTTATATACAACTTCTTTTTAATTTTTTTATTAAGTAATTTACTCACATCACATCTCATTTGTTATCCCCTCACTTGTATCTTCCCGTTACTCCTCCCCCCTCTTTCATCCCATTCCCCTCCTCTAGGACAAAAGGGGACCTTGTCTCCCATTATAAGATCACAGCTTATCAGTTCTCTTCCTGGTAGCCTGATTACTCTTCCTCTGAGTGTCACCAGGTCTCCCCACCAAGGGCAAGGGGTCAATTAGGGGGGCACCAGAGTATGACTAAGTCAGTCCCTGCTCTCCACGCAATTGTGGAGAATACTGTGTCCATTGTCTAGATTCAGATAGGGATTCTAGGTTTACTGCATGCATTGACCTTGCTTAGTACAGCAGTTTGAGCAGACCCACCTGGGTCTAGAACTGCCAGCCTTAATGTTCTTCTTATAGGGCTTGAGGACTCTCTGGATCCTTCTATTTCCTCACTCTTCCTTACCTCTCTCACCTAGAGTCCCAGTAGGAAGCCCCAGTGTCTATCCCAATCTCCAACTAAGTGAAGACTTTCAGGGGACATCTCTGTTTGGCTAGTGTCCAATTTTAAGTGAGTATATGCCATGTGTTTCTTTCTGGGTCTCGGTTAACTCACTCAGAATGATCATTTCTAGTTCCACCCACTTGCCTTCAAATTTCAGGATTTCCTTGACAAAGAAGCCAAATCTATTCAGTGGAAAAAGGATAGCATATTCAACAAATGGTGCTGGTCTAACTGGATGTCTCCCTGTAAAAAGATGCAAGTAGATCCATATTTATCATTATGCACAAAACTCAAGTCCAAGTGGATTGAAGACCTCAACATAAAACCAGAAACACTATATCAGTTAGAAGAAAAAGTGGGGAAGGGCCTGGAACTCACTGGCACAGTAGACAACTTCCTGAACAGAACACCGACAGCCCAGGCCTTAAGGTCAACAATTAATAAATGGGACCTCATGAGGCTGAGAAGCTTCTGTAAGGCAGAAGACACTGTCAACAGAACAAAGTGACAGCCTAAAGACTTGCAAAAGTTCTTCACCAACCTTACATCTGATAAAGGACTAATAGCAAATCATTCTGGGTCAGGGAAGCTGGGTGACTCCTCTATAACTCTTCCCACTCCTTAGTTTTGTCTGCTAGTTATGTCAATAAAGGATTCAATCTAATTGTGATATCAAGAATTACTCCCCCTTTTTTGTCTCTTTTAAAAGGTGGCTGTTGGAAATATTTTCTTCTTTATAAAAAACAAAACATTCTTATTATACACAGATACACCACACATAGACATATCAGAGCCGAAGTGTGCAGCTCCTACCACTCTGCAGCCCTCACTCACCCTTCCAGATAAGACTGTTCCTAACAACATGTTCCTCCTTCTGCATCCCTGCTGAGAATTCCTGCTTCAGTCCCCTTGTACTTCAGGAACTCCTATTGATCTTTTTTTTTAAAAAGCTCAAAAACTCAAGAATCAGCCTGTTGAGGTTGCCCTGCCCAGTCAAACTACCTAAGCCCTTCCTTCCACAGGTATCCAAAACCATCTGTGCATGTCAGTGTTAGGGAGCATTTAGCAGCAATTTTATGGCTTGTTTTGAATCAAATATCTCTTCTACTTCAAGGATGTCAAGGTCCATGTCTACTTCCTCTTTGGTCTCGGCATCAAGGATATAGATACAGTATCAACACATAAAACGTGTTGGATGAGTGAGCAAAGGAGCATACAAACCAGTGTCTCCTAAGATACACTCTCATACTTGATAATAATAACAATCAGGTATATATATATCCCACATTTCATAAACCAGGCAATGCTCATCCTTCTTTCTCTTACATTTCTTTAGTATCAAATCACACAAATTCTAACTTTACAGGAAATGATAAAACTAGGAGAATTTTAGAGTAGAAGACGGTTTATTTTTTGAACAACAAATGAACACTGTGAAGTATAGCAGTTTTGGCAATGAGCTTTGTCCACTGACACCAGAGTGTTCCAGGAAATGACATCTCAAATAAACAGCTTCACATCCAGTAAAACACACACGCGTGCGTGCGCACGCGCACCCACACAGACACACACACACACACATGCACAGAGAGACACACACGCACAGAGAGAGAGACACACACAGAGAGACACACACACAAAGAGAGAGAGACACACACAGAGAGACAGAGACAGATAGAGACAGAGACAGAGATGCAATAACACTTCACAGCAAATAGCCTGCTGCTGACAGTTACTTAGGAATGACTGATTATATTTACAAAACACAAATGTCTCATTAGATTAATTGAATATAATTTAAGCTGATGGCTTGGGCAAAAGAGTCTGTAGAGTTTTAAAGCAGGGACACAAAGAACAAGACAGTTGAAGGCTAAATCTTAGGAAAAGAGTCTCAAATATCAGAGAACCCCAGTGGACCAACACTTCAAATTAACAAGTCACTGAGGGACTCAGATGTTCAGGCTGCCTGACATCTCATCCAAGGAAGAACATCCAGCAGTAGTGTCATTTTTCTTGGGAAAAGATTTCCACATAGCCTTTCTAATTTGCCAATTAAACAGTTTAGGCTCAATATAATTAAGTAATATAATTATGAACCCATTCTTTTTTTTCGGTCTCAGGTTTTTACTGCTTCTTTTTCATTCTTTTTGCTGGTGCTAAGGATCAACCTCAGGATCTGGCAGATGCTAAGCACTTGTTTTCCTACTGAACTTCATTCTCCTTCTCCAAGCTCATCTAGAATTACTGGTGCTCATTCAGAAACAGTAAGTCACACACTGGATCCAGACCTTCATGGTAAAATGCATAGAAAATCTACCAAGAGAAATTCAAAATCATTTTTAAAGTCTATGATGATTATTCCTTTAACAGAGTGTATGCACCAGAAGTTATAGAAGACAGCTAAGATTCATTAAGTTTCATGGAAAAAGTAAAAGATGTGAAGGATTCTGTAGGCTTCCATCTTATAGAAGATGGTAGCTTAAATGGCAAAGCAGAAGGATGGTAGTGATTCTATAGGAGTTGGCTCCAGGGTTGCACTACGATAGCTAAAATACTAAGGAAGCAGAATAGTCACTGATGGGGTCAGAGGTTAAAAACATCATCTTCTCTTTCACTAAAGTTGTTTTTCTGAGTCATGCTTATTAAGTCATAAAATATAACAGTTATGGAGAACTTGGGTTGGGTCAGGCCTTGTTATAAATAGATTAGGTTAACACTTCATTTAATTTTCAAAACAAGCATGAGAATTAGGAACTATTACTATTCTTATTTCCTAGATGTGAAAACTCAGGCACTAAGAGTCAAAGAAAGTTACCAAAGGTTAAATTAGGCAACTAGGGAGCTGCCAATCTGAGGTATGAATAGCACAGGTGGCCTAGCTCCAGCGTCCGGTTGGCTTTTTGTTTGTTTGTTTGGTTGGTTGGTTTTGTTTTGTTTGAGACAGGGATTTTCTGTGTAGCCTGGCTGTCCTGGAACTTGTTCTTTATACCAGGATATCCAGGCTACATATCTGCCTGTCTCTGGCTTCTGAGTGCTAGGATTAATGTTGTGTGCCACCATGCCCACCTCAGTGTCTGAATTTTTGGTAACATGTCAGTGCTGCCCCACAACACATACTTAAAAGAAATGCCACTTTTATTTTGCAGTTTAAATTATATGTTCATATGAATTTTCAGAAATCTTTCAAAGACTAAAGCTGTGAATAAAAGATGGGTCAGTCCCTACTCAAAACAAAACCAAAAGAAACGAAAAACTCAAACAACAACGAAAACTGAACTCAGCTTTCTCAGAGCTGGGACTCCATTTACTGCTGCTTGCTGGTTAATGTTTATCCCTGAAATTGAATTGAACTCAATTAATAGTGATTTAGGGTCCTACGTTGAGGACCAGAGAACAAAGATTCAATCTGTAGAGATGACTCAGTTTTTATTCCAACCTAGAACAAATAAAATAAGCTGGAAGGTTATCATTGAATAGAGATGGCAAGAAGACAGGCCAGAGTGCAGGTGCTCTTCCCAAGGCCAGAAAAGTAGTCTGTAGGACAGAGTGACCTACCGCCCAGTTCAGATGAACTAGCTGTTCTTTCTATCCACCACTCCATTTCTATCAAATTGGTGAAACATACCGAAATAAAATTAATTTCCAGAATAAACATCTGTGCTCCATAAGGACATGTGCTTGATTTTTGCATGTTTTCCCCTAGAACCTGTTTTGTTCTGGAATGATTGCGAGGGGAAGATGGAGGTCACCAAGAGACAGGAAGGAGGGAGTACTCCCCACACAACCTAGACCTCTGATTATGTGCATTTGCATTTTATTTGTTGAGCAATTCCTCTCTTTAACTTTACTGGGTTGTAAATGGAGGCACTGAAACTCTGCTAATAAAAATGCCTGTGGGTGGATGGATGTGGAGTTCTCTCACTGTGCCAAAGCTCTTAGAACAGAGAATATGCCCTAAACCTCTCTGTGCCCAGCTTCTACAAAGGGCTGTACAACAAGCGTAGCAAATGCTCAGTACATCTTTCCCATAATATATAGTAACAATGATGGAATGTTAAGAATGTGCAACTCAAGATTTCCAATTAGTTTGTTTAATTATTTTTTCAAAAGATCCTGTGTCAGGTTACCTAGGGATATTTTATTTATGCATTTCTCAAATCAGGGAAAATATTCTTACCATCTGTCCCAAGGACACTCAGCAACATCTAGAGAAATTTTCACTGCCACAGTTTTGGGGTGGTGGTGAATGATAGTGGGGACCAGTGGGCAGAGTCTGAAGATGGTCTGAAACCTCACACTATAATCTGAATTTTTTAATAGTTCAAAGGTTGATAAATACTTGCTTAAAAATATCACATAGTTTTTTCATTTCTACATTCTCAAACACAAGTAAAAAACAATTTATAAAAATATAAACAAAAATACTGATGAATTAAAACATTTGATTAAAATAAGACCATTTCAGCGATTTACCATTAGATCTGCATTATTTTCTTTTTGAGATGGAGTCTCATATAGCCCTGGCTGGCCTTGAACTCACTATGTACCTGAAGATGATCTTGAATTCTTGATACTTTTGTTTCTATCTCCTGATTACTACAACAACAGGTATGCACCACTGTACTCATTTATATGAGTTGTTGGGGACTGAACTCATGGCTTCATGGATGCTAGCCAGATATTCTGCCAATTGAGCTGTATCTCAAATAAGTAATTTTCAATTGACCTATGTAGAAGACTAGAAGACTCTAAAAAAAATGGCAGGAAATCATGAGATCAGAACACATATACTTAAACGAACAATGAACAATGAATGTTTTGGCCTCTATGCCATCTCAATCAGAATTTATTCTACAGCTACTGCCCAGCACAATCTGTTGATGACACACTTTAAAACCAGCACTGTCTGGTTCAGACAGCAAACTCTTGATTAGACTGTTCTGCTATTTCTAACTGCACTACATATCCACCCTTTTTACCAGCAGCACATCAAAGGGGAATGTACTTATTTTATTTGCAAAAATGGTCATAAAAAAAGCTGCTTCTAATACTATACCACTTCCCCTGAATGGGGAGACCTGGTGGCACTCAGAGGAAGGATAGAAGGCTACCAAGAAGAGACTTGATACCCTATGAGCATATACAGGGGGAGGAAGTCCCCCTCAGTCACAGTCATAGGGGAGGGGAGTAAGGGGAGAGTGGGAGGGAGGGAGGAATGGGAGGATACAAGGGAGGGGATAACCATTGAGATGTAATATGAATAAATTAGTAAAATAAAATAAATAAAAAAGCTGCTTCTGCTCTTAGCCATGTCTGCCAATGCCTCCTCCTCTCAGCCGCACCTAGGTCCAGTTTCTCAACCTGGCTTCATACTATGGCTATAGGAATCATTCTTTTGCCACTAAAGCACTCTCTGATATTCATAAAAGGATGACTGGCTTGCCCCACTATACTCACAACATGATGCTTACTTCCTTAAGAGGAGAGGATAAGGAAGTGGTGGTGGTGGTGGGGGGCAGCTGATTCTTCTCTGAATTTGATCATGCATGGTCTGACATTATCTCAAATTGTTATGCAACAATTGTTCTGGTTTTATTTGCTTGTTCATTTTCCCCAGTGAATGTCAATAATATTTACTTTAGATTTCTGGAGTGTACTTGAATAAAATTTTCTTTAAGGCATAAGTTAATTTTTATCCTTTAAATAGAATAATAATTCTATTCTGGCATTAAACTGAGAAAATATATAAACCACAAGGGAGTCTTTGAATGTACTACAAAAATGAATCCATTATGAAGTTTCTATATACAGTTAACAAGTCAACTACTGAGACCATCACACCTTGGTTAAAGGCTTTCTAAATATTTACCAAGATCTTTAACAAGTGAGAGTGCTTCCCATGATATAAAGGCTCCAACGCCGTCATCCATGGCACCTTGCCCAACATCCCAGCTGTCCAGATGTCCACTGACCAGGACAACCTAGAATACATAAGAAAAAAATGCTAAGAAAATGACATAAAAAGAAACACTCAAGTATTTGAAATATGATTTGTTTCAAGTGGAAAATTTGGTACAGCAGCATTGGCACAATTCTGTATTCATTCTCAGAGTGATGAAAATCCTCCACTTGTGTTTCTCTATTAATAATATAATCTTGACCACTAAGGGCATTTGTTTATTCCTGACTGTTTTTAAATAATTGTATAGTTTAAAGTCAAAATTACATAGAAAGAAGCTCAAAACATCAACCATAACCTCAACTGGTTATTGATTCTTGAAGACACTTAATAAACACATCAAATTTAGTTAAAATGAGAAAAAGAATTTATTTTTAAGTAATTGTGTTATATTATAAATTACTTAAATGTTGAATAAATAAGACTTAAATCCTATATCTAATTAAACAAAAAATTTAAGAAAAATTTCTATTCACGTTAGGGAAATATAGAGAAACATGGACATTATATTATAAAGTTTAAATCACTGTAAACTTAAATGCTGTTTAAAGGAATAGTAGTATTTTTCTTTCAAAAGCATGAAAGTCTCATGAGTGCTGGAGAAGTATTTGACTGCCAAGTTACATAGTTGGATCTTATTGAATTGAAATATATGTGCACATCTCCAACAAGCTGAAAACCAAGTAAAATGCTGTTATGTTAATAAAGTTCTGGTATAAAAATAGTTGACCTCTAGGCATCACATAATATGCAAATATGTATCAGAGAGATTATAGAGCCATATAATGACTTTAGGAAAAACACTTCAGCAATTAGAATGGGCAACAGTTTCCTAATAGATTTTTAAAAAAATTCTATATCATAAAGAAAAGATCTACTCAACCACAGACCCCTCTAAGAGAGTGAAAAGGTATTTTAGAGAAAGAAAGTTTCATCTATACACACAGTAAAGGATTTCTATACATATGTTGTATAAACAGTTCCCATGAAACAACAGCAGTCAATTGATAGAAAAATGAGCAGAAGACTTATACAGATAACTCACATACATACAAAAGATATACAAATTACTAGTAACCATAGAAAAAAATACTCAGGATCATTATCATCAAAGATATATAAACTAACCACATTAAATCTATAGCCACCAGGTGGCTAAAATAGAAAATGTCATATAGTAGTGAGAATGCGGGGCATCTAGAATTCTCAAACATTATTGGGCTGAAGAGTGGTCAACAGAGCATCTTACCTAAGGACTGTGACCACACACAGACTATGAGGATTAGAAACCTTATTCTGTATGGTATATGCAGAAGTGCATTCACTTTAAAGAAGACAATTTTCATAACAGAATATTAATAGCCCTGTCCTCCTCTGAAAAGGATAATATCCAAATGTCTGTTAAAAGTAGAATGAACAAACTGTATCCATGAGTGGAGCACAACACAACAGTAAGAACAAACAAATATAATGCATGATAAATAGCATGATGAATAAAAGAAGCCAGACACATAATAATACACTGCATATGCTTCCATCTACATAAAGCATAAAACCAAACAAAACAGGAAAGTGATGCTCTTTGTCAAGGACTATGAGAAAACAGAAGGAGGTATGATGTGAGCTTTTGTGGAAATGCTGTGTGTTTCTTCTGATGTGAATGCTGGCCATGTAGGTTCTCAACTCATATATTTAACATGTGTGACTCTCCCTGAGAATATTAAACTCAACAATATCTTTAGAAACTGATGCATGGCAAGCTGTCAGAAAACAGAAGATCAGCCACCATTCTTTATGATTAACATGGAAATTCTCCATTTTCATGTGAGAGGAGTTGTGGCCTAACGTACCGCTGTGACCTTAGCACTGCCTATTCACTGAGCAGCTGAACGTTCTCCTGATGACTTACAGGCGACCCAGCCTAGTATGACTTCATTGTAGCCACAAACAAGGGTAATGTCACAGACTAATAAATGGCCATATAACAAACCCAAATGGATTGTTTCTAAGAGGGAATTGAAAACAAAATAAAAAATAAAGAAGAGCATGTTGCCATAGTAGAGTCTTCTGACTTAGAAAGTGGTGTCATTCCAGAGAAGTCAGGGTGAGATCTGTCACATCCTCATAACCCAGCACCGTTGTCCTTGTAAGGCTGTGGCAGAGTAAAGTGTCAAAATGTGCTTAAATTAACTGTTTTCTTAGTTTATTCAGGAGTAACCATATCAAGGCAGCCACAATTTTATATTTCTAATCTCTTCCACAATCACTGAGGTCATTTCATAACTGTGTCTTTTACAGGCTTCCTCTCCCCCAGATAGCAATTACCACTTGCATTAGCAGTTACAACAGGAAAGATGACTTGGGGTAGTAGAAAGCTAAATTATAAACCATATGATCTGACTTTTGGCACAATGGTATAGAGGAAAAAAATATCATTTAGATTGTGAGAGTTTTAAAACATTTTTCAAATCAAAATATTGGGAGCCACAATCTGATGATTATAAATTTAATAGGGTAACAACAAAATTACCTCTAATTTCATAACAATTTAAAAGCAAATCTGAAATTTTCTCCTGGTAAAAGCTTTTACATACATATAGAAAACCGCAGTGAAAATTCCATTCAAAATGGCATTGGCCAGTCTCTAAAACTCTACAGCAGCCTAGAAGAAGCCCATCCAGAAAAATATACAAATCACAAGGCTGCTTAGAGCCTGCTCTAAGTCAGGTTCAGGTGCAGATGAGCATTAACTGTTATAAAGTTGGATCTGATTTAAGCAAGAAAAGCAGAAACTGTTTACTCAGAGAAGTAGTAAACTCAAGATTCATGAAATTTAGCACCTGATAAAAGGGGAATAGCACTCCTTTGTCCTAATCACCACCCACAACAAAACAAGTAAAAATGGGGTACCACCCCTTGTGTGCTTCTACCTGAGAGGCAGGCAGAGCTCTGACCAGTAGACTTTCAATTACCTTCTTTTCTGAATTTATTAAACATTAAGAGGCACAAAACAAACAAACAAACAAACAAACAAACAAAAAACCACACACACACAAAACCACAAAAACAACTCTAGCAGGCTTAACAGAACAACAGGAAGGAGAATGGGGAGTCTGGCCCTCTGAAATGTGAGGTGTGTTCTCTGTGAAGCTACCAGAGGCTTTGGCCTAAGGAGTGAGGGGGGAAAGCTCAGCAGCAGGAAACTGGATGCCCTGCAGCCTAGTGAGTTAGACTGGTAGGGTATAACCCCTGGATGGCCAGCTGTGGCTCTTAGAGTAGAGAAGGACAGAATCAGGGTAAGCAAAACACAAAACCCAGGATATGCACTCACTTCCATTATTGGCATGTCCTGAGACTCTGGATCCAAGTGGATTTTCCTGATTAGAAGATGAATAAGAACAAAAACAAAAACATGGCAGAACAAGAGGAATAGAATGGTGTGGACTGCAATTATTTTCATGAAAATGTTCAAATATGAACTACCAGAGAAAACATCATGGTCTTTTATACGTTATTTCCTTCAACAAGTTTATTGAGTTCTTATTATGTGCTAGAGATACAGACATAAGCAAATATTCTGTCATAAGTGAATCACATTTTGGTGGAGACAAAAACAAAACAAAACAAAACAAAAAAACAAACAAACAAACAAACAAAAAACCCAAAGTACATAAATATAATGTAAGTATAGTTTTATATGGTATAAAGACAAACCTGGGCATGGTGGCATACATCTATGCTTTTAATACTAGAAGGCAGAAACAAGTAGATTACCAGTTTGAGGTCAGTTTGGCTATATAGAAAGTCTATTATATAAAAGAATAAAGAGAAAGGGAGAGGGAGAGATGGAGATGGGGAAATGCAGAGAGCAGAGAAAACATATGGATACTAGCAGGGATTGGTCTGGAGAAAGCTGGAAAATTTTTTTTTGGTGGGGGGAAGTTCTCTTCTTTAAGAAGATGATATTTGTACATGAAGACCCAAGAATCTAAGCAGCTTTGAAAACATGTGTAGAAGCTCTGCCTGGAAACAAGAGCAACATGTTTGAAGAAGGATAGGAATCCGGTATGACTAGAGTATAGCAAAGGTAGTTGCTGGAAGGATGTGGAAGCTGTGGGGGATACACAAGCATGCAAGCCACCATAGAGAATTCTACTTCATTCTAACTGGTAAAGGGCAAGGAAGGGATCATAGCATCCCATTTATGTGCAAAGTCACATGTGAAGAATGCAAGGTGAGAGATGAGGAGTAAACAGGCCTAGTTGCTGAAACTAATTAATCTAAAATCAGTTTATGAGGGAAAACCAGCCAGCCACAGAAGAATTCTGTCCCCTCCCTAACAATAAGAAAAAACAAAATAATTAATAAAGCCACAACTTTCTGAAAAGCACAACTTCAGTTTGCCCAGGAACTAATCTGAGGGATAGCATGGACTCTGAAGAAATGAAATAGTACACTGTTGGCATTTGTCAGGGAAATAAAGAAAAAATGGAAAAGTAGAACCATGGAAGTACCAAGCAATGTGTGTGAACGTGGGTCAGAACAAGCATTAGAATTCCTGAAATCCATGTAGAAGTATTAACATCTTATTTCTACTGTTAGGAAGAGACACCGTAACCTATTGGCATAAGGTTATTGTGTAATTCAAATGCAGATTTCTGTATCCTACATTTCTGAGAAGCACTTGTCTCAGTGTTTTATGAACTCTGCCCTCCCAATTGTCCTTTTGAATGGCAGTAAAGCAGCTTACAGCCGATCGCCAAGCAGGGAAGAGAAGAGGCCTGGACTTCCTGCCAGTCAGGGGAGGAGGAGTTAGAAGAGGAAGCGAGGGACTCAGCAAGGGATTCAGCCACTTGCAGAGAGGAAGCAGATTGAGCTGGAGCAAAGAAAGAACTAAAAAGCAAGTGACTTGGGGATTTTTGCAAAGATGGAATCAGGATAACATAGTGGGTTAAGAACAGACTTAAACTGCTCAAGATTGTGTTGTAAAGCCTTATAAACAAATATAAAGGTGTCTCAATTATTTGTATGATAGTTAAGAGAATAAGCTAAGAGAAACAAACAATTTTGTAAAAATAACTTCAACAAAGACTATGGCATCTGTTATAAAGAAAAAACATTTAATTGGGGCTGGCTTACAGTTTCAGAGGTTTAAATCCAGTATCAGCATGGCAGGAAGCAAGGTGACACATAGGCAGAAATGGTCTGGAGAAGGAGCTGAGAGTTCTACATCCAGAGCCACTGAACCTAGCTTGGGCTTCTGAAACCTCAAAGCCCATCCTGAGTGGCACACTTCCTCCAACAAGGCCACACCACCTAATCCTTTCAAATAGTGCCACTCCTTAAGCATTTAAACATATAAACCTATGGGACCCATTCTTATTCAAACCACAACATTTATATAACCATTTCCTAGATTTTTCACACAGGCCTCCATTCAAAGACCCCAAGAAACACTAGGGTTGGCTGGGGGCTAGCGGCAGCTAGGAAGCTTCCCCAGTGGCACTGAGATGTGGAGGTTGATAGAATCTTCTTTGTGTGATGTAGAAAATGGCCCTGCATATCACTTCCTGTGCAGGTCACGGTCTATGGATAGAGTCATTGAAACTGCACTTTGCAATGACATGAGAGAAGATATCCATAGATCCATGGGAGGTAAAACTCTTATGTTCAGGGTGACACAGGACAGGTTGCAGAGATCTAGTTCTCTGGTGTAGAAAGGCAGAGTCTGGATGGCATAGAGAAAGGAAAGAATTAAGAAGGCTCAGATACCCAGGGTCTGGCTAGGACTGAGATAAAAGAGGAACAAGAAGCACTTTCCAGATCAGAATCCTGACGCTGAGTCACTGGAGAGTGAGCATCATGTATCTGGAGAAAGAGGTAAGCAAGAGGCACATGATAATGTGCAGACATGCAAAACTTCTCATAGTGAAGGTTGAGCCTAGGACACTGGGTCTGTAACTACTCCAGCAACCCATACCCAAAAACTAAAACAGAAAACTTTAACTTGCAGAGAAATATGAACACCATGGTTAGGAATAGAATCTATATCCAAACCTAGCTGCACTTGGAGTAGATCCATTCAACTTTTTCCAATTAATGGATATAGAGAAGAGGGCCTATTATGTGATGCATTGACAATGTTAACCTCAGGCTCTCCTGGTATTCCACACATGCTATCTAGTATCTTGTAGAAACGGTGAAATACAAACTAAGCAAAAATAAGACTTATTGTCACAGCATATAGTATTCAGCAGGGCCAGACACAAGTATCACTGAGACATTTAAGCTATTAGACAAAGATTGCTTTAAAATATAAATAAAATCTCTGTTAATCTAATGAAAGGATGGGGAGTTTCATTAGAAATGTCAAGACTAAACTAAACATGGTAAAAACAAAAAGTGTAGCATATTTATAGGTGACTTAATATTTAGATGTGCATGTTAAAAATGTAAACCCTATTATCTTTATAGCTTCATCAGAGAGCAGAAGGTATAAAACAAGGTAAAATATGGTTAGACTTCAATGCCAATTTTACTGAATTTGGAAGTCCCACAGATATGTCTTTCTGGGAATTTTTAAAGATGTTTAAGAGCAGAGAGAAGCCCTACTGTGAATGTGGGTGGCACTCTTGAATGAATGAAACCAGAAGAATGAGAAGAAATGCCTTGCCATTCTCCTTTCTGTACTTCCTCATTGACTAATCTGTCCCTGCCATACACACCAGGATGGACTCAGTCCCTCTAAATTGTGAGCCAAGTACAATCCTACTCTTTTAACTTGCTTTGTGTTGATTATATGGTCACAGCAAAAAGTAATTGGTACAGAAAATTTTACCACAGTTGAGGCTATTGCTATGACAACATGATCAAGTATTTATGTGGAAATTTTGGAAACGTTTGGCCCTGTTGGATACACAATATCTAGAGAATTATCATTAGATTTTAATGAGTCATTCTGGTGGGAATGTGGAGCAACAGAATGCTAAAGCAATGAAGACAGAAAGAGAGAAGCCACATCTTACAAGCTTCCATCCGTATGGAGTAAACATGGTATCAGAATGGATAAGAGGCTGTTCATTTTCCATAACGATAAAGAATCTGACTGCCTTCTGCTTATGTCGTGGGAACCTGGGTGAGGTTTATGTGAAAAAATATGTATTAATTTTTTGGTAGGAAAATTTCATGACAGCATACATCTGGGCTGTGGTATGTTACTGCTCACTGCTCTTAGTCTGATCTATGGCTAGAGAAAAAACAAAGATAAAAGAAATTTACTGTTTGATGAGAAAGAAGTAGCTGATCTTGTAGTTGCAGGCAATCACAGAGAACAGCTGTACCTGTAACTATCAGTAGTAGACTGTACGAGTGTTCAAAAGTCAGAAATATGCCAGGTCTGCTTGCTTTTAGTTTTGGTGGCTTATTTGCAGATGCACCTTCATGCCCCTAGATGTAGTCTTATGATGTATATTTTAAGATGTTGCAGGAGTTTCAGCGCTACAAAATTGAGGACTGACATATTTCTAGTCTCAGGGAATCCTCAATTTAGTGGTAACAAAATTATTTAAAGTGTTTGAAAAATAAAATCTATTAAAAGTGAGGAAGAGAACCCAGACCCAAAGCTAATGATACTGGTATTATCTTCCTCTGGATTCTTCAAAATAGATGATGTGGAATCTGATTTTAATTTTTTAAAATACATGATCTTTCACTTGGAATCAAAACTCAATCTGTCATATTAGGCCTGTACATGCAATTTTAATGAAGGATCTCAGCGTTGATTGATATGGGCAAGTCAGTAGTCTCTAAAACATGTTTCCTTATCTACAGAGTAAAAATCATAATATAAACCTATCTGTGAAGTCTGTTGTGAGAGTTAAATGTGATGATGATTTATCACTATTACAGTGCTGGTACAAATATGGACTCTTTAAATGTTTGCCCTTATTGATTTTACTCTAATTATATCAAGATGGCCTCAAAAACGGCACACAGTTCTCTTGGAAAGATTCCCTTGGGATTTTGTAGAATAAGCACATATTCCTACAGATTGCTTCACCAGGCAGTAGTTCCATACAGGCTTCTATGTGCTGCCAGTCTGAAGTGGAGGAAGCATCAATCACAAGTACATGTTGTTTAGAAATGTGACAAAGGTTTAAAAAATGTTGTTTGCTGAGCCCAATTTAAAGCCACAGAACTGATTCCACTTGAAAATATACATGTGCCATAGGAGATCTAGGTTACATTCTCATTTGTATAATGTATTGCAAGGGGTGAAAAGTTATAGTCAAGCATTCACAAACACTTAGCCATAGCTCAGGAACCTTTGAGATGATATATAACTAATAAGTTTGAATCAAAGCCTCCAACATGTACATGGGTTACTTTCTTCTGATTTTCATGGTGCCTGTTTCAGTGTGGATTGCAGTAACAGAGCTGATGACACAGGGTTTGACTACAGGGAGAAAGTATCAAAGGTCTGGCATAGTTCATGGAAAAATGAGAAGCCTAAACTGCATAAAAAACATTTCCTAATACCAAATTTGAGCACTTTCTGGAGTGTAGACATTGCTAGGAGTAGAGAGTGGAAGAGAAATGGGGAATGCCAATTTCTGTTTTTCTGTTTTTCTTGCAAACATTTGTGGTGCACCACTGTTTAAAGATCAGGAAGACGTTGCAGTGGCCTATCAAAAGGGAGATTTTATGTTTTAATCTGAGATCTAATATATTCCTTTAGCAAACTGAAATAAAGTAGGGCAAGTCACAATATTGCCTTTGAGCTCTTCTTTCCCACAGAGTGGAGATCATAGGCTTTAGAAGCAGACAGGCTAGAATTTTATCTCCTTCTTCCACTGAGTGGGGACTCACAGGCAACCCTTGAGCCGTCAGAGCTCCCATTTCAATGTATCGAAAAGTAGAAGTCAACATCTGTCCTCAGAGTTACTGCAACAGCTGTTGCTCAGTACAATGGAGGTATGTTCTATCCATATGGTTTCATAATCTGCCTGAGATTTTAATCTGATTTATTATTATGTGATTGCCTGTTAAACAGGCAATGTTGTGTGTTGTTATTAATATGGCTTTCTTTCATAGATGTTCTCAAACAGTTGGGGCACAAGGAATAAACTGGAGTGGAAGGGAACTAGGACCAGGCCATACTAGGAATAGTTTGAAAATGCAAAGCCTGCTATCTCTAAGTCTGACAGACATTTACTGGGTAGAAGATGCAAGTGTGCTTTCCACCACAGCATTTGACAGAGAGAAACACTGAGCTCACTCATTGTAACGAGCTTTCTATTTCCTTCACCCACATCCTCACAGGCCTGTAAGGCAGTAGAGAGAACTGTTTAGTAATAAAGTCCAACTTAGAATCAAGCTGGCTCATTCTTTTGAAGAAAAAAACATTCATTTTTGTTATAAATGCACAATTAAAAACCCATTTCTCATTTATTACTCCAACCTTTACAGTTTTAGTGGCATAAACCTATTAAAGAAGTTTACTTTCTTTCTTTCTTTTTTTTTTTCAAACATTTATTTATTTGTTTATTTATTTATGGGGGGGCAGTGACAGCACATATGAGGAGGTCAGAGGAAAACTCACAAGAGCTGATTCTGTCCTTCCCCATGCAGATCCTGGGGCCTGAACTCATCTTCAGGCTTAGTTGCAAACTCCTTACCTGCTAAGCCTCTTGCTCTCCCTCCCCTGTTGTTTTCCTTTGGTGCCTGCACGTTGCTCATTCTCATAGACCATGTCCCAATATACAGCTTGGTTTACTAAGATGCTGTTCAATCACAGGTCTATTCCTGGCTCCTCTAACTTCCCCATAACTCTTATTTTATGGGGAGGTCAGTAAGTGAGCCGAGGAAGGGGATGCATTTAACTGCTTGCCCCTTGTCCTCCCTTCCTTGTCTCTTTTTTTGCAGACCTAGGAGACAGCACTAAAGAAGTTTACTTTCAACTACCTCTTTATCTCAGTGACCAGAATATGCATGAGCATATTTTTAAAAGACTAACCTTTACTATAGTCTGCAAAGGTCAGAACTACACAGAACTATGAACAAAAAATTAAAACCAGAAATAAAACATTTCTTAAAAGTTAAAAGAGAGACTTCTGGTCAACATGTTGAAGTAAATTTACCCTTCCTGCTCCAAACATGTGGCAAATAGAATGTGATAATAAAAAATGAAAATAAAAGACAACCATGTGTTTGTTTATTTCCGAGAAGCAGATAAGCCTGACATGACACCAAGCCCACTTGAGAGCAGATGATAAGCTGGTGATAAGCTCTCACCCTCTGGGAGCTTCTTTTAGTTTCCTTTAAGCATTTTCTGTGACACGGCCTTAAAAGTGTAAGGGCTATTAATTACTGTAAGCTGTAAAAAAAAGTAAGTACCGGGCCCTTCTATGCTCCAAAGTGCTTGCAATATCAGAACCTCATACACCCAGTCTGTGGGTGTGTCCGTATTTTTTGTTCGAGTCATTTAGAAAATGCTATGCCAAGGTAGATAATGGTTACCTGCTATAGAAAATGGGTTACCATTCTTTCCCCCTGGGTTTCTCAGATATTTTATGCATTTACTCAGCAAGCATTTACCAAACCACTGTGGGCTGGAGGCAGAGAGGTGAATGTGCCATCGAAGTGCTCTGCTTTTCGGAACCCACATTCTAGCTAAAGGATAGGTGCTAATTTAGGAAAAAAATTAAGAAACAGCTAAAAGCTGATAGACAGATCCACCTAGAAATGCTGATAAATAATGTATTTTCTACTAGTAAATTGCAATTAACTCAACTTTAACAAATGAACCAAGAAACATTCAACACAGCAAACTAAGCTGTGGGTTTTTTTAGAACTATTTTTCTAATCCTGTACAGTTATTGACTAATTTTGCTTTTGAAGTGAAAATAGTTTGTATAGCCAATTAGTATAGAAGTTCTGTGGAAAGAAGCCAGAGGTAAAGCCAGTTTTGGAGGATAAATGTCTATAAACCAAGAACAACAGGGAAAAGCCTGAAAGTCAGTCTGGTACCAAACAAGAGGAGCAGGTAGGATAGCAGGGAACAGGCAAGATGAGACTTTTAAAAGAACTGACTGGAAGTCTAACAGCATAGGAAACAACCCCATGCTGAGAATGTGTCACTGGTGGCATCAACAGATCAGCAGGGCCTATGGACTCTACAGTTTGTAGATAAGTCACTTAGGTTGCTTGGTCTTCACAGCACCTTCACTGTTGGCACAGAGAGGAGACTTGGGGAAACCTGAGCGCAAAGGTGACACTATAGAGACCTTCCTCAAGATGAGATGCTAGTTAGAAATAAGTAGAAAGCAGCAGTTGGAGGATTCATACCAGGCCGTCACAGTGAAATGGGAAGACACAAACACAGCAGAAGGAGCAGTGTTTTTTTTTTTTTATTTTTTTTTTTATCAAAAGTGGAAGTATTAAATCACTAGAGCAGATTACCTTACAGTAGTGGAAATACTTCCAACTTCAGATCTAACTTGAAAGAGGTGCTAAGTTGGATGTAAGTGCAAAACTAACCTTGCTGGTGGACATTCAGAAACTGCTCAATCAGACCTTTTTAAAGAGATAAACCATTCTGATTAAATAAATTTCCTGATTAGCTAGATTAGGTGTTTAAAACAGTTGTCAATTTTTCTTACAAGTATTAGCTACGATCAATAAAACAGTATGTGCATCTGTACATATGCATACAAAATAGATGTGTTGCAAATGGTATACCCCAATTGCAGCATTTCCTGAGCATAAGAAAACATGCATAACAATGGAAACTGAAGTGATATAAACCTAGGTTTTCTCTTCCTACCCAACATCCTCATGGTCCTGTTTTCACTTTGTAGATCACTGTAGTCTCTACCTGTGTCAATCCTTGTTGCACTGGAGCAATTTTACACCAGAAGAGAAAGGCCTGGGCTGCCTTGATCATCATTCAACCTATACTGCCTTGTGGTACCCAAGAGTTAATATCCAAGGACTCTGTTCTGGAGGCTGGCACTGAAAACAGCAGATGTGACATCTGTTCCCATTTGCTTAAAGCTTTCTCAATCTATATACCAAATACAGCAAAGAAACACTCTATTGTTGAGCAGCACAATACAAAGCACCAGGATCTAGGGTGAATCCTTTAAGCTGCCACTACAGCTGGAACGAAGGAGAGTTTATACCGTTTAGGTAGTGCCTAAAGGATTTGAGTATTTTCCACTATCCAAGCCACTTGAAGAAGTTGGAAAAGAGTAAATATGCTAACACTGTAACCTTTCAAAAGTACAACTATTTAGAAAGAACACACTGGCAGTGTGCTGTTCAAATATTCTAAAACAATGAGCAGCCTGACATTTTTCAAACAAATATTTTAAAACGCATGTCCACATGTGTGCTGGAAATTAATACCATTTGTTCAACAATAATAGACTTGATTCATATTCTCTCTCATATAGTGGATTATATTTTCTGATTTCATTAAACCTTCGAAAGGTTACAGCTGCTTGACATATGAAAAGCCCTACACCTCCAAAAGAGGAAATTTGTACCAGGCCCTGGATTACACAATTACTCCCCAGAAGAAACGGAAGAGCAGAGAACTGTATCCCTTCACCTCACTGATTATACATTCAGGTTTTTTTCTGCCATATGACAGAAGCAGTGCCCACAAATGTGAGGTGGAGCATTGCAGGTTCCCCTTGGAGCTGAGCTCTAAAGTGTGCCACGGGAGGAGTCCTTTGCAGGGAGTCCTGGAGACTTGATCTGTAAATCTGGCAGGCACCACGTGTGCACTCTTGCCAGGTGAGCGGGGGAATGTGCTTACCAAGACACTACTCTGGATTCAGCTAAGCAATATTAATGGTCATTCTGTAGTTTCATTTTTCAGATTGCTAAACCAACCAACCGACCGACCGACCGACCGACCGACCGACCAAAATCTTCAAAGAGGAGCTTACTGAGAGTGACAGGAGGACCGTGTGACTCTAGAAATATTAAAGTCAGACTTCAAATATGCTTATCAGCCTACTTGTAACAGGAAAAAGTGTTTGACCATGCCCAAAACACATCACAATCAATGTAGGTTTAATTAGGGATTCCATAACCATAAAAGTGAATTCCCCAATGAGACCTTTAATAGACACTAGCACACAAAAACTTTCCCCTGAAAGGTTCAGTAACACAAATGACTATTGCATTGTCAAGTCCTACATGATAATAAAAGTTCTGAAATGAAATCTAGTGTGCAGTATATAGAGGTTAAAGTGATTGTGCCTAGCTTGATTTTTAATTAATTAAATTTTTTTATTAATTTATTCTTGTTACATCTCAATGGTTATCCCATTCCTTGTACCCTCCCATTCTTTCCTCCCTCCCATTTTCCCCTTATTCCCCTCCCCTATGACTGTTCCTGAGGGGGATTACCTCCCCCTGTATATGCTCATAGGGTAACAAGTCTTTTCTTGGTAACCTGCTGTCCTTCCTCTGAGTGCCACCAGGTCTTCCCCTCCAGGGGACGTGGTTAAATGTGAGGCACCAGAGTACTTGAGAAACTCATATCCCACTCTCTACTCAACTGTGAAGAATGTTCTGACCATTGGCTAGATCTGGGTAGGGGTTTAAAGTTTACCACCTGTATTGTCCTTGGCTGGTGCCTTAGTTTGAGTGGGACCCCTGGGCCCAAATCTGCTATCACAATGTTCTACTTGTAGGTTTCTAGGACCCTCTGGATCCTTCTACTTTGCTATTCTCCCATGCTTCTCTCATCTAGAGTCCCAATAGGACGTTCTCCCCTCTGTCCCAGTTTCCTGGTAAGTGAAGGCTTTCGTAGGACATACCCTTTGGGCTAGTATGCAGATATAAGTGAGTATATACCAATTGAGTCTTTCTGCTTCTTGGTTAACTCACTCATTATGATCATTTCTAGTTCAATCCATTTGTCCACAAATTTTGGGAATTCCTTATTTTAAAAGTTGAGTAGTATTCCATAGTGTATATGTACCACAGTTTCTTTATCCATTCTTCTACTGATGGACACTTAGGCTGTTCCCATGTTCTGGCTATTATGAATAAGGCTGCTATGAACATGGTTGAGCAAATTTTCTTGTTGTGTGCTGGAGCATCTTCTGGGTATATTCCAAGGAGTGGAATAGCTGGATCTTGAGGAAGCCCTATTCCCATTTTTCTGAGATAGCACCAGACAGATTTCCAAAGTGGCTGTACTAGTTTGCATTCCCAGCAGCAATGAAGGAGTGTTCCTCTCTCCCCACATCCTTGCCAGCATGTGGTGTCACTTGAATTTTTGATCTTAGCCATTCTGATGGGTGTAAGATGGAATCTCAGAGTTGTTTTGATTTGCATTTCCCTGATGACTAAGGAGGTTGAGCATTTCTTTAAGTGTTTCTCAGCCATTTGATATTCCTCTGTTGAGAATTCTCTGTTTAGTTCCAAGCCCCATTTCTCAATTGGGTTATTTGGTCTGGTGGTGTTTAATTTCTTGAGTTCTTTATATATTTTGGATATTAGACCTTTGTCAAATGAAGGGTTGGTGAACATCTTTTCTCAGTCTGTAGGCTGTCACTTTGTTCGCTTGACAGTGACTCCTGCCTTACAGAAGCTTCTCAGCCTCATGAGGTCCCATTTATTAATGGTTGACATTAAGGCCTGGGCGGTTGGTGTTCTGTTCAGGAAGTTGTCTTCTGTGCCAATACGTTCCAGGCTCTTCCACACTTTTTCTTCTAACTGACTTAGTGTCTCTGGTTTTATGTTGAGGTCTTTAATCCACTAGGATTTCAGTTTTGTGCAAGGTGACAAATATGGGTCCAGTTGCATTTTTTTTACACATAGACCTCCAATTAGACCAGTACCAGTTGTTGAAGATGCTATCTCTTTTCCATTGAATGGATTTGGCTTCTTTGTCAAAAATCAAGTGACCATGTGTGTGTGGATTCATATCTGGGTCTTCGGTTCGATTCCACTGATCAACCAGCCTGTTACTGTGCCAGTACCATGCTGTTTTAATTATTATTGCTTTATAGTACAGTTTGAGATCAGGTATGGAGATTCCTCCGGAGCACCTTTTATTGTACAAGATTGTTTTAGCTATTCTGGGTTTTTTGTTTTTCCATATGAAGTTCAGAATTGAACTTTCAATGTCTTTAAAAAATTGTGTAGGTATTTTGATAGGGATTGCATTGAATCTGTAGATTGCTTTTGGTAGGATGGCCATTTTTACTATGTTAATTCTCCTGATCCATAAGCAAGGAAGATCATTCCATCTTCTCATGTCATCTTCAATCTCTTTCTTCAGAGTTTTGAAATTTTTTGCAAACAAGTCCTTCACTTGCTTAGTTAGAGTAACTCCTAACTATTTTATATTACTTGTGGCTAATGTGAAGGGTGTGGTTTTCCTAATTTCTTCCTCTGCAAGCTTTTCATTTGTGTATAGGAAGGCTACAGACTTTTTTGAGTTAATTTTGTATCCAGGCAATTTGCTGAATGTGTTTATCAGCTTTAGGAGTTCTCTGGTGGAATTTTGAGAGTCACTCATATACACTATCATATCATCTGCAAATAGGGATAATTTGACTTCCTCCTTTCCCATTTGGATACCCTTGATGTCCTTTTGTTGTCTTATTGCTCTGGCTAGAACTTTGAGTAGTATATTGAAGAGATATGGAGAGAGTGGGCAGCCTTGCCTTGTTCCCGATTTTAGAGAAATTTCTTTGAGTATCTCACCATCTACTTTGATTTTGGCTATTGGCTTGCTGTATATAGCCTTTATTATGTTGAGGAAAGTGCCTTGTATCCCCGATCTCTCTAAAACTTTAAACATGAATGGGTGTTGGATTTTATTACATGCTTTCTCTGCATCTAAAGAGATGATCATGTGGTTTTTTATTTTCAGTTTGTTTATATGGTGGATTACAATGATGGATTTCCGTATATTAAACCATCCCTGCATGCCTGGAATGAAGCCTACTTGGTCATGATGAATGACATCTTTGATGTGTTCTTGTATTCGTTTTGCAAGTATTTTATTTAGTATTTTTGCATCGATGTTCATAAGAGAAATTGGTCGGAAATTCTCTTGCTTTGTTAAGTCTTTGTGAGGTTTAGGTATCAATGAGACTATGGCCTCATAGAATGAATTTGGTAATGTTTCATCCATTTCTATCTTTTGGAGTAGCTTGAATAGTATCGGTGTTAGCTTGTCCTTGAAGGTCTGGTAGAATTCTGCACTGAAACCATCTGGCCCTGGGCTTTTTTTGGTTGGGAGACCATCGATGATTGCTTCTATTTCTGTAGGGGAAATGGGACTATTTACTTGTTTATCTGTTCTTCACTCAACTTTGGCAAGTGAAATTGATCAAGAAAATTGTCCATTTCCCTTAGATTTTCAAATTTTGTGGCATATATGCCTTCGAAGTAGGATCTTATGATTCTTTGTATTTCTTCAGTGTCTGTTGTTATGTATCCCTTTTCATTTCTGATTTTGTTGATTTCAATACTGTCTCTCTTCCTTTTAGTTAATTTGGCTAACGGTCTGTCTATCTTGTTGATTTCCTCAAAGAACCAGCTCTTGGTTTTGTTGATTCTTTGGACTGTTTTCTTAGTTTCTAATTTGTTAATTTCAGCCATTAGTTTGATTATTTCCAGACATCTACTCCTCTTGGGTGTTTCTGCTTCTTTTTTTTTTTCTAGGGCTTCTAGTTGTGTCGTTAAGATGCTTATGTGCGATGTTTCCAATTTCTTTTTAAAGGCATCAACAGCCTTCTGTGTCCCTTGCCAAGTCCAGCGAGGGACACTTGGCCCAAATCAACTGGCCGAGCTCAGCTAGATTTTCAGGGCCTGAACCATCTGCCAAGCACAGCTAGGGATTCTGGGCCCAAAATGCACACAGGGTCCAGCCAGAATTTTTGGGCTGGGACTGTGCACCAAGCTCAGCTAGGGGCTTTTGGCCCAAAGTGCGTGCTGTGGTCAGTTATTGACTCAGGGCCCAAACTGTCCACAAAGCTCAGCCAGGAATTCTGGATTCAAACTGCACACTGTGTCCAACCAGAGTCTTAGAGCCAGGACCGTGCCAAAAGCTCAGCTAGAGTCTCTGGACCCAATCTGTCTGCCAAACACAGTTAGGGACTCTGGCCCCAAACTGCACGCCAAGCTCCACCCGAGTCTCCTGGGCAGAACTGTGCACCAATCTCAGCCAGGGACTCTGGACTCACACTGCGCGCTGAGTTCAGCCCGGGACTCCGGGCCTAATCTGCGTGTATAGTCCAGCCAGAGTCTTAGGGCCGCCAAGCCTGTGCACACAGCTCAGCTAGAGTCTCTGGGCCCAATCTGCCCGGGAAGTCCAGCTAGGGCCTCTGGGCTGAATCTGCATGCTGACCTCAGCCTGCGTCAGCACCCCAGAACTGCCCGCCGAGCTGATCTAGTGTCTCGGGCAGAACTACTTGCTGAGCTGAGCCAGCACCTCTGGTGGAACCGAGTGCTGTGCCCAGCCTGCACCACAGCAGGAGAACCGTGGCTGCTCTGAGCTAGTGCCTCCAGTGGAACTGAGTGCTCTGCTCAGCCTGTGTCACAGCAGGAGAACTGCGGCTAAGCTGAGCTAGCGCCTCTGGTGGAACTGAGTGCACCGCCCAGTCCGCGGCACAGCAGGAGAACTGCGGCTAAGCTGAGCTAGCGCCTCGGGCAGAATTGCTTGCTGAGCTGAGCCAGGGTCTCCACGGCACTGCGCACTGAGCTGAACCCGGGACTCTGGGGCCGAACTGTCCGCTGAGTCCAGTCTGGGTCCCAAGGCACCACGCGACCCAAATCCTGCCCAGAGTCCCCTCTCCCGCAGCAACTCCCACCGGCCACCACACCAATCGCCTCCACCAGAAGGTTCTGAGCTGCAAACCTCAACCACCGCCACTGCTGATGCTGGTGCCACTGGTGCCGCTGCTGCTGCTGCTGCCTCTTCCACTGCTGTCTGATCCGAGAAAATCCGCGCTCCTCCTGTGTGCAGGGGCACGCAGGTCCTCTGCACCTGCTGCTGTGGTGTGGGGATCTCAGTGCTCCTGGCTCAGAAATCTGTGCAAATCCCTGAATTGTTCACTGGAGCCTCCAAACATGGTCCACACTGCTCGCCGCCATCTTGGATCCCCGCCTAGCTTCTTTTTGAAAAAGCATCATATCTTTTTTAGTTGTATTCCTAATGCCTCTCATATGTTTATTTCCTTTCTCATTTGAAAATAGAAGCTTCTGCCTACTACTAGTGTCCATAATAATTTCATGTTCATAAGAACCAGGATGGCCAGGCAGCTACTTTCTTGCTGTGAGGCATTAGATATACTACTTAACTTCCTTGTGCCTTAATTTTGTATCTACACAATATCAATAATTATCTTGAAAGTTTTGATAGTCATAGCAGCCACATATCTACAAAAATGATAAGCTTTGACATATAGTGGCCAACTGGAAATGTGTTGTACTCTTTTTATTATTTTAGTCATGGCTATATGCTATATGCTAATAGATCCCACCTTGATATGTCAAGGGGGAGACCATTCAAAATTTTGATAATTTGCCTCTGGGTTCTTCATCTTTTCTAATTAAAATTCCAGCCTGGAAGTATCTCTTATTTGATGCTGAAATGCTAGAGGGCTTTCTGCATGAAGGTCTGTGTATATCTGAAAGGTTAGCTGCTGACTCCAGCTCTCTATCATTCAAACCACTGGACCAGAGAGAACCCTCCAGAAAGGCAGGTTTCCAGTAAGTAATGTACCTAAAGTTCTGCAAGCTAGAGTTCAGTGGGGTTACCCAAAAGTATATCAAAAACTTCTTACTTCTATTCACATTAAGATTACATTAAAAGTCACTTTACGAAGCAGAGGGAAAGGTATTCAATTGGTATTGAGTGTAGCCTCAAAATCATCCATGCTACCTGCACAAGTTAAGGTTGCCAGGTTCAACCCCAGACTTACTGAATCAGAAGGTGATCATGGGTCCCAAGATGTTACATTTCTATCAAGCATCCAAATACCTGCTATATCACTGGAACTACCCCAGGTAGCCCAACTCAGGTCATAGGATGATCTCCAAACCTATGTTAAAGGCAGTGGAGCTTTTGGGTTGGCTGGCAGAACAGTGGGCTATTTGATCCTGATCACTTCTTTACACCCCAAGGGTCCTTTTTTCATTTGCTTTCCATACCCATACTCTGCCTCAATCAGTGAATATAACCCTTCAAATCATAATGAGACCAAAGTACACCTCTGGCTCTGAAAGTGATGTCTCTACTGATTCTTTCCTTAGTGGGACACCTAGCAAGATTATCCAGTTTACTATTAGGAAGTAACTATGGGTCTTAGTCAAAGGCTCTAAGCATCTCAGTCAACTCAGAGCCTGGCTTAAGGAAAGGATAACTGAACATGGCAAACAGTTTGCTCTAATTAGTTAAGTTGATCAATCAACTTAAGCAGTCCTTGTACATACATGCTATTTCAGGTTCTGCTAATGAGAGAATCCAAACTGTTTCTATAAATTATAAATCAATTTATACTTTCCTCAGTGATCCAGAAATGGCAAACAAGTTAATATTCACTTGAAAAAAGGAAGGTAGCTAGGACAAGGGTAAGCATTCTAGCACTGACGATGCCATTAGAGAAATCTAGTATTTCAGTAGCAAAGTGCATGGCTAAACATCTTCCTCTTTCAACATTAGCAGCACACTCCTCTCCTCACTGACTCTTCTTTGCACTTCTATATTTTAAAAGATAAAATGTAGTTATACTTGCCTCAGAGCTGTGCAAGAGGACCTAGTGGCATACAATGTGCTAGCGGTACTCACTCTATCCCAGAGAGGCCCGCAGAACAAGTATTTCCTTCAGTAGCTTTAAAATTATAGTTCCCAGCCATGCTCTTGGCAGGTATGGAAAGGACACATCACTGCTGGTAGGAGGGAAGCGTAGGACTTGGAGTGACTTGGTCAACTCTCTGGAATCCCACAGCCTTAGCTGTGAAAACCTCAGCCTTGAGGTATCCTATCTATCCATCTACTCAATTTTCTACTGAAGCTCATTAATAACTCAGTACTGAAACAGCAACCACACCAAGCAATGTTCAGCTACATGGTCTTGTTTTGGACTTGAGCCTGCAAAAAAAGAACTCTTTACAGAGTGCTAACTGGAGCAATATATGGGCAGCTAAAGTCTGAGGTTGATTTACATTCTAGCCAGCCAAAGCAGAGATTAAAGAAACTAGGCACCCAGGCAAATTCATCTGGGCTGTGGCATGCAAATAAAGTTTACAAATGAGGAAAACATCAAGACTGTAATGGAGAGCACAGGCTAGCACAAGTTCAGCCAACCCCAGCAGCTCATTAAAAGCAGTTCTCTCTCTATCCCACCGAGTCTGCTTCCTGATTTGAAAGTTACATAACCCTGGCAACAACAGGGCCTCAGCCTCCAACCGTTGTCCGCATTCTGCCCAGCTAGACACCAAGCACCAGAATACTTCCATAGGGGAGGGATGAGGGCGATTTTGTAAGTCCCTGTGTTTTCGTTAATGTGAATTCCTCAGCTCTTTAGGCCAGAGAAACACTGTGTGATAGCTATATCTTGCTTGTGTGGAAGGGTAAAGGCTGGAACATAATATGAGCTGATGCCACTGCCCAGCACTAAGTGAAAACAGATTATTTGAAACAATACAGAACATGATCTTAAAAAAAAAAAAAAAAAAAAAAAAAAAAAAGGTAAGGAAGACTTAATAGGCTACTTAATATCTCCTGAAGGCATTAATCAAGAAATTTCATACAGTATTTAATTATCAAAGACTAATACCAGTTATAAAGTATAGATTAATTGCTAGAATTGAGAATATTTTGTAGCATCGATTCATTCATTCATTTAACAAATGCCCATTAGCATTATTTATCCTGGAACTGATGTGCACTCAAAAAACATGGATGCCTGGTTCCCCCCCTGCAGTTAAGAAGCCCTATGCCCTCCTTACCATGCCACATAGGATACACCATTATAATTAATTTGTATTTGTTTTCTACACTGTTTTTAGCTAGTTACTGTATGACAATATAAAAGAGGAAAAGAAACCTGGGCAGAAGTAGAGAAGAATGAAGGGAGGGATCAAGAGAAAGATGCAGGGAGAAGTTCCTTTTTGAACACACTAACAATTCACCTTGCTGTGTAAACCAAGGTGGTCCAGAGTCCAGGGAACTGTTGCTTTGCCCCTGCCTCTCTCTAAAATAAATTTTTCATATAGGCTCAATCCAAATTTTCAGTTTTATGAACCAGAGTTTACATACATCCTACCAGAATTACATTTATTTTAAAAATGTAAAGAATTAAAAGATCCATTTGGTAGATTTCAATGTCTTAACTACTGTGAAGTATATTTAGAATATGCCACACTGAATTTCAGAGAACGATATTGCAAATAGAATAAGTCAAGAAAAGGAAAAGACTTTTAAAAGAGAATGTTAAAACTATTTTTTTTAGGATTAAAATGTTTCTTATGATAGGAACGGGGCTCTCATTAAGCTTTGACTTGGCAGCTCCGAACAGAATATTAGTGATGAAAAAAATAAAGATGTCTGAAAATACAAAGCATCCGGAAAGGCAAGAATAGCCAGAGGTCTTATATACTTCCAGTGGGAATTTAAGTTGGCACACCCAACAACTTGGCACTAAAGAGTAAAGCTCAACATTCATAAATCCCATGACCCAGGCATTCTACTCCTGAGGTATATGCCCTCGAAGCCTTTTTCATGCATGTTGCAGAAGGTAGAGACAGAAATGTCCACAGACAGAATCATTTGAAATTGTAAAGTCTGGAAAGAAGTGCAAAGCCCATTGCCAGTGGCCTGGGAAGGAACCCTATGGCATGCTCATAGAAGTAGTCTAAGCTTAGAGAATGAGTAATGCTTATCTGTACACAGCAAGATGGATTCAGTGCTTAAAGAGAGTGTAGAAGGTGATAGCAATTACAATTTGGATTTTATAATGCTTCCAAAAAATAACACCATGTAATGCATCATTTAAAGATGCACAGAGATATGGAAAAATTAGCTTTAAAACTATAAGAAGGTTTAAACACTTCCAAAATTCAGATTGATGAATTCAGAATAAGAGACACAAAAGATGAGTGAGTGGAGAACATCCTGAGCAGTGTCAACAGGGGTGACCTTAGGGAGAGGAGTGAGCTCATGAATGGGTTCCTTCTTATTTGGCCTTGTATGTATATCCTCTATGGAACATACACACACATCAAACATTACATGCACATTTAAAAAAAATCTTAATATCACATGATGAGATGTTTCACAGTGAATGAAATAAGTCAACTAAATCAGTTCCACTGATTTAAAAATATTTGAAGACAAACTCCAGGAAAAAAGAGCAGAACAAGAATATGGTACAACCATGCTTCTGTAACAAACTATGGATAAAAAGCCCTGGAAACCTCTTCAGCTCAGGATTGCATGAAAGACTCACACATCCTGCAGCCCCGATCTTCCATTCTGTTCCCAGGCTGAGGGCACTGGCCTGCACACACTGTGTCCCTAAGCTTTTCTTCCCCTTGGGTTCCCAATGGGGAACTGGAAGGAGCCCACTGTTCACTCACTTCTCTGTTTCCTCTGCAGAGGCTCCAGGACTTGTGTGAGGCCCTTCTTTAGCATCCCACATCCTAGTCAATGAAAGTTCCTCAAACGCTCCCTTGTGCTCTCCACAAGTCTTCCCCACAGCTAGCTTGCACACTATCCTTTTAGTAAATCTTTCTTAAGTAAACCTAATTTGAGTTTCCTACCAGGATTCCAACTGACATATTAATGTATGAATAGGAAGCATACATAATAGACTCAAAAGATATGCAAATGAACTGACTGAAGGAGGAGCATTCTGAAAGGCAACATCAGCACAGCTCATCAAATGTGGAGAGGTCAAGCTGGTCCTGCATGGACCCTTCACCCCTATATTCTAGTCTCTTTGGTGCGAGAAAGTACTTTGCAGGCTACTGAAAGTGAAATCAACAACACCAAATTAGCTACAAAACCTGCAAGATGTGCTGGGGCCGTAGTGGTGTAGAACTTGTGGGAGTATTCAACCAATGTCTAATTTAATTTGAGGCCCACTCCATAATAGGATCTCTTGCTATTGCTGGGATGGACAGGAATTGGAGTTTGGATCACCTAGAGACCTCAGCTAGAACCAAACATGACTAGCCTTAAAAATTTACAAAATGATTCTTAATAATATTCAGCTATACTTATAGAACAGTGTCTTGCTAGTAGTCATCAGAGATGCTTCCTCTAGCAGCAGATGGGAGTGGATGCAGAGACCCATAGCCAGACGTTATGTGGACAGAGAGTCTGGATTGGAGGCTCCATTGTGTCCCTTCCCTTGGAACACAGGGAACCTCACAGAAGAGGAAAGAAAAGATTATAGGAGTCAGAACAAATGAAGGACACCAGGAGAACATGGCCCACTGAATCATTAAACAGGATGAATTTGGGCTCACAAGACTGGACAGGCAAGCATGGGACCTGCAGGTGTCTGCACCATATCCTCTGAGTATATATTATTGATGTGGACGTAGGTGTGTCTTTGAGTCATTTGCCTGCTCTTGGGACACTTGCTTCTGTAGGGTTGTCTTGTTCAGCCTTGGTATGAGGGCTTTTGCCTTGTCTTATTGTATTTTGTTTTGCTGTGTTTGGTTGTTTTCTTTTGGAGGTCTGCTCTTTTCTGAAGGGAGACAGGAGAATGGATCTTGGGGAGAGAGGAAGTAGGGGGAACTGGGAAGAATGGAGGAAGGGGAAACTGTGGTCAGGGGATATTGTATGAAAGAAGAATGTAGATGGTCTCCCTGTGGAGCTCCTGCTTCCACCTAGACCTTCTACTGACTCCCACACACTCTTCCCTACAACGATCAGTGCTCTGCCCAGTGTCCAGCTTTGAGTCACAATATTTGTCCTGATTCCCTACTTCACGGAGTCTCTCAGAGGACATCTATGTTGGGCTAATGTCCACTTGTAAGTGAGGACATACCATGCATGTCTTTCGGGGTCTGGGTCACCTCACTTGGAATACTCTTTTCTAGTTCCATCCACTTGACTGCAAATTTCAAGACTTCCTTCGTTTTGATAGGTGAATAGTATTCCAGTGTGTAAATGTACCACAGTTTCTTTATCCACTGAGAAGAAGCATTCAACAGTAGCAGTAGTGGTACATGCAAATATGATGAATAGTACTAGAAGCAAAAGTAGGGGGAAGAAAGAAAATACTGGTTTTGCTTTTCTATTTCTGCATTGCATAACTTATTTCTAAGAGGAGAATAGTCATACATTTGGATAAAATAAAAACCTAAAGGCAGCAAAATTTTTCTTAATGTACAGGTGGAGCAATTGGTGAAAAAACAACACACGCCGGATGTCTTTTCTCTCCTTCCCCAGTTCCCAGCACAGCCCTAAGTGGCAGCTGAAGAGAGGCTTCTAGGAATGCTGTCCTTGTAGCTGAGCAAACAGCACCCTTAAAGCTTCTCTCAGAAGCCAGTTAGACTCTGTGAAGTGTGGTAATGAGAAGAACAGAGAAAACCCTCTGAGCGTGGATCGACAGAGGCTGCAGAAGATGTGGCAGCATAGTCCCCAATGACCACAGGCTCAGGGACACTAAAACAATTACTGTCCTCTTTTGACAGCAATGTGTGCATACATCCAAGGCCCCAACTGAACAGTGCCATGGTGTCTGCACATTAGAATCCCATCTTCCCACACAAATGTTTTTCCTTATATCTAACAGACTTCACAATTGAACCCTTGGACTACCATGTTAGGACTATCTGAGCAAGGTTAGTGAACAGTACCCAGGCCTAGGCTCCTCTCACCCAGATCATTCTACCAGGGGACACAAGGTCTCTCTAACCTAGCTTAACTTTCCTTTGAAAGTTTTTTTGCTTGTTTGTACTGTTTTGATTTTTGAGACAGAGTTTCTCTGTGTAGCTTTGGCTATCCTGGACTCGCTTTGTAGACCAGACTGGGCTTGAACTCAAAGCAATCTGCCTCCATTTGTTGAAACATTTGTTTTCTGACTGTGAAAATGTGACTTCAATTCTCTCCTCCCTTGTGTGGCTCATATGTACAACATAACTCCTTCACACTCTAAAATTTACCATACCATACTGAAGTTCATTTATCCACATGTCTCTCCTCATTAAATCCTCTTAATTGAGGTCTTTGAGGGCAAGGTTTAAGCCTTTAATTTCTTATCATCATTAGGATCACAGGAATAGAGTAGTGGTTCATTGATTATTGAAAGGAAAAAGGAAGAGGGGAAGTAAAGGAGGGTGCAAAGAGAGTAAAAGAGACATGAGGAGAGAAGGATGTGTGCTCTTACATGCTACTGGATCGATCCATCGGTAGAACAAAGAAACATAGAACAGCCTGTTTTTCTTCCTGTGACATTCTTGAAAGCTTGGTAGTTTATCAGTGCAATGACGAAGTAAGCGTGTCCCCCATGGTCATAGAGAGCCTCCTCTCCCCAGTCCTTACACTAAACACCAGATACAATAGCAAGGAGAGTCCCAGAGCCTCCCCACTCCCATGCTATTGAGTGGGGATATTTTGGTTTTCAAATTTCTAATGCTTGGAAATATTTTCCAAATGTTTGACCTGTATCCCTGGAGCATTCAGATATTTCTTTCTATATATTTTTACTAGTTGTCAGACATAGAAGATTTTGTGAAAGTGACTAATTATCACAAGCTTATCTGGCCAGGACCTGCAATTCTATGCTAAATTATCTCATTCTTTGCCTAACTAAGGAAAATATCTAACGTGGCCCCTGTAGCTGGCGGACTGCTCACAAAGCTCGATGGTGTGTAAGAGGCTTTGGGAAAGATTAAAAAAATGAGGGTTTGGTGTTCCATTTTGAAACACAAATGAAACCTTAAACAAGTAAATTAGAAATCACATAAGAGAGCCGGGTGTGGTGGCGCACACCTTTAATCTGAGCACTTGGAGGCAGAGGCAGGTGGATCTCCATGAGTTCAAGGCTAGCCTGGTCTACAAAGCAAGTCCAGGACAGCCAGGGCTACACATGGAAACCCTGTCTTGAAAAAAAAAAAAAAAAAAAAAAAAAAAAAAAAAAAAAAGAAAGAAAGAAAAAAGAAAAAAAAAGAAAGAAAAAAGAAATAGAAAGAAACCACATATGAGAACACAAGGAATAAACACATACCTGGAAATAATTTCTGAAAAACTTCAGGTGGAAATCCCACTTGATTTTTATCTAGAAAGACTAATTTAGCGAAATGCTATTGGACTATGTTACCTGTTGACAGCCCCTTACAATCTTCACAGCTCTACAAGCTCTCACCACAAATAAAGAAGGCACATGACTCAAGGCAAGCTAATGAAAGCCCTATGTAGGGTTTTCCCCAGAAATTGCCCCATGATCTCTCTTAGGATTGTGAAAAGAAAAAAGGGATGATAAACCTGGTGCACTTAGATCTTCTGGATGCTATCAGTAGGCAGCTTGTTTAAGAATATAACCACAGCAAGAAAAGAGGAGTCCTGTGAAAGGCAGTCAAATCAAACATTTCTACCTTTGAAAATCTTGGGCTCGGTCCTACTGATTTATTCAGTTATACAAGTCAAGGCCTTCCCTTAGTGTTCAGGCTCTCTATGTTTCTGGCAGTTAAAAACCCCAAGGCCTGATTAATATACAAATTATAATATTCTACCTTAAATGAATTAAATAAAATATATATTGGAGGGAGATCGGTGGATGCAGTGAAGTGTGGGAAGCTGAAGCTATCGCCCTCGCTAAGACGGCGCCTGGCAAGCGGCCAGGCAAAATGACTTGCAATTCTGCTCCTGGTAAACAAGTCCTTATTTGGGTTGTGGGCCATGCTTTGCTCTGACGTATGCATCCCGCCTTGTCGGGAACCAATTGGAGCTACCGACGTAAGGACTGCTGATTGGGTGAGGCAGAGGATATAAAGGGGTGTTGGGGGGAGGAAGAAAAGGGAGAAGGAAAAGGAGGAAGGAAAAGAAGCAGCTTGCTGAAAAGGTTCCTGAATAAACTGCCTGGAGAAGAACGTTCAGGTCACGTCCTTATTTTCCGCTGGTCAGAAGGGTCGCGACAGTGAAGGAGTGAATGTTATAATTTGATTTTGTTAATTTCGCTGACTACATGCGCAGCTGTGGCCATGCCCCTTCATTAATAAATAAAAAAAAATAGGCTTATCCTAATGAACTCCACTTGAGCTTAACACACTGTGATTCCAGGCATGCTTTTGAGGGTGGGGAGAAGACTCACAGGGGGACTGCCTCAAAGAGCCTATCTTGCAGGATTTCTACGTGAATGGATGTGGGAGCGTGTTCAGATGAGCTGGGGAGAATGCACAGACAAAGAAGAAAGCCTGCTGAAAGGAAGATGGATACCTTGCTGGCTAAATTCAATGCCACTGTCAGCCCTGACTACCAACGTCAAAATATTTGAATTGCCCATTCTCCTCCACAAATAAGGTTTTTTTTCCAGAAGGGAGGGGCCAAGGAAAGAGGGGTCTGTGTGACATGGCCCCTTTGGCTTAGCTGTGCCTTTCCTGGAGAGTGCTCTATATTTAAGTATCCTTGTCTAAATCCTGCCTGACCTTCAGCACACACACAAGGTCATTCTCTGGAATGCCTTCAAGGCTTAGTGGTGTCTTCCGCGCCCGTAATCTTAGGTTCTTCCTGCGTGCTCCTCATTGATCCATTATGTCCCTCCTGTCTGGGCTTCTCTGAACTGGTGGGAAACACCAGCAAATCTCAGCAATGTGACTGAGGACACCAGGTTTCCCAGTGAAAGTCCCGTGAAATCTGGATCTCCAACTCTGCATCAAGAGCTTTTCCCTCCCTGTCTCCTGATGAGACCTACTGTTCCCTTCCCTTCATGTTTCCTCACGCCTTAGTGATTGTTTCCCAGTTACTATGGCTGTAGTAGGTTCCTTACAAAAATGTTCTTGAATCACTGTGGTCATTGTGGAAGGGAATAATCACTAGTTTCCATTTTGTACCTGAAACACAGAGGGGCCAAGTGACTTGCTCAAGAGCACAGAGTTAAGATGGGAATAAATAGGATTTAAAGCACTATCTAGTAGTGTAGCAGTAACCCCTTTTCCACTATCTCTGTCAACCTCATTGTCAACTGTCTTCACTGCTGCTATTGAGAAAGCAACAAGGAGGTTAAAGTTATTTCCCTAAGTTCTCCCTTCCATATAACCAGCAATGTTCCCATGTTACAGATGAGGTCATGATGTGCCAATAAGTGGGTTCTGTTATGCCACCAATGCTTCCTCTTCTAACGTTGGTGCTTGAGAATGCCACACACTCAGTTGCTTCTATTAAATCAGAAGCAATTTGATGGGTAGTAATAATTAATGCATGTCAACTAGTAATTCAACAATTAAAGGAAGTTTACTAAAGCCCTGAAGAAGCCTTTGCTAATGGCACTGAACAACTTTCCTTTTCACCCTAACCCCTCCTCTAGCCATTGATTAGAGGAAGCCACATATATTCTAGTTAGATCAAACTGGCTCTGGGCTCTAGGAGAGTAGCAGTGAATGGAGAACCAACTCCCTTACACTGATGCTGCACAGTTGGCATTATCTCAACAAATCTGGCATTCATAGCTTTGTTGCGGCCTAGTCAAAGCCAAATAAAAGCTACACTTATAGGACAGATGGCAAAAGAGCAGAACATCTGCCAAGATTTTCAAATCACCATTCCCTGCTGCTAGAGCTTTTGGTGGCTCTTTGCAAATATCCAGTGGTCCTTGCCAAGCCGTGCCTGACTGTACAGTCTGAAAGAGTTGACGAAAATCATCTTTTTAACCCCTCATGACAACACTTAAAGAATATATTCAATTGAAGCCAGAGGATGGTGTGATTTACACACAGCCTTTGTACTGTACTCTTACATGTGCTTCCCCCATAGCATTAAAACCTTCTTCCTGGCCACTTTCTTCTAATCAGGAAAGCATTCACCCAATAAGCATTTGCTATGTATCTATTAAGAATCAAGCACTCTCCTGGATGCTAGAAAAATAATGGCAAGGAAACTAAATCCATCTCAACAAACTCTCTTAACTGAAAGAGGCTACTTAAGCAGCAATTTATACCCTCTGGGGTCAAAGCACATGCAATTAACTTATCCACTAATCTAATGCATTTGAAAAGCAGGATTGAGGGTTCGAGACCAAAAATCCAAGACTATGTGATTCCTGATGACTGGAGTGGGTTGAGCCTAGGTCCAAATACTAGAACCAGCTTTGTATAATGAGGTGACATTAAAAAAGATAACACATTTATCATAATCTTGTTTGTTCATGTAGTTTTAAAAAAATGGATGAATAATAGTATAGTATAATACATTGGCATGGAGAAGCTTTTTAAAATGTAGCAATGAAAGTAATACTGAATAAAAATTATCATTTTAAAAAACAGACTTAGGCTGGGCATGGTGGCGCATTCCTTTAATCCCAGCACTCAGGAGGCAGGTGGATCGCTATGAGTTTGAGGCCAGCCTGGTCTACAAAGTGAGTTCAAGACAGACAAACCAAACAAAGAAACCCTGTCTTGAAAAATCAAAATGCCCAGACTCTTTCCTTGCAGCTTTCTGAAGAACACATGGCATTGATGTGGTCTGTGGTCTCCTGCGCCATAACATACCAGTGGTTCTCTTTCTACAAGTCCATGTCTCATTACTCAGATCTTCTGATAAAGCTAAAAGAAACACACATGTGTTATCATCTCTAAAAGTAATTAAAAGTATGTGTTATAATCTAAAAAATTATCCTTTTAAAGCATGCATACCTTATGACATTATCTATTTAAAATTGGTTGGAGAGGTGGCTCAGTGAGCAAAAATTTACCACACAAGTATGAAGATCAATATTCATATCCACAGCATTCATGTAAATGCAGGATGGTCATGGGAGCCTACCTGTATCTCAGCACATGCACAACAGAGCAGATTAATGGGAGAGACTCAGTCTCAATATATAGGGTGAAGTATAATCAAAGACAACACTGCTGGCCTTTACACACACGAACGAACAAGTACACTTGAACCTGCCCACACACCTGTGTCCCCATACAAGCTAAACATGTTTATACACAGGCACATTACACACACACACACACACACACACGGGGAGAGAGAGAGAGAGAGAGAGAGAGAGAGAGAGAGAGAGAGAGAGAGAGAGAGAGAGAGAGAGAGAGAGAGAGAGAGAGAGAGAGAGAAATCCAACAAACAAACAAAAATCAAGGCAATGATATTAGAATAAGTATATGCCATAAAAAACAGTCAAAACATTTATGGGGAAAAATATAGACATTTTAAATTCCATGGGGAAAAGAAACCAAGGAAAGTGGATGGAGCTTTAACTGTCATATGAGTTGGCTTGTTTCTGCAGGCTTTCTTTTCTCTACTTGGTGCTTCTTTCCTTAAGGTGGAATCTGAAGCAAATTTGAAAAAAATCTTAGAATCTACTCAGTATGGGCTATGACATTGTTATCTTCACTGATTTCTGAGAGTTTTTAGTTTGTATGTTTGAGGTACATTTAATTAAAGTGATAAATAAATAAGAACTGGACAGGTTAGATTTCCGGAAATTCACAATAAATATCGTAAAATTTCCCCTGGAAATGTCACCAACTGGCTAGAAGAAACAGTCCAGTGTGATATATAACCACTAAAAACAAAAAGTCAGCCAGTACCAGGAAGACTCTGGTCTGACAGACCTTTCATATGAAGGTATGCTTTGGTGTTTCATCTCTATGACCTATCCAATGAAGCACCTTCTTTTTGAACAATTCTTTTGTGGAACTCTTTTTGGAGTGGGCATGTGTAGGTAGATGATAGGTAGGGTTGGGATGTCAAAGAAAACAAGAGTTTCTAGGTTGAAGATACTCATCTAAAGTTTGGATCTTAAATGCTCCCAAGGCCTCATTATTTAAAAATTTCTGTCCTTATTGTAAAATGGATCCTTTAGAAGGTATGATCTAGGGGAAATTACTTCTATAAAGGAAGTGCTGCTCTGCCACAGGCCCAAAGCAATGGGACCAACCAATCGTCCACTGGAACCTCTAAAATTTTGAGCACAAATACAACTGCTTTCTTTCTTAGTTAATTATCTGAGACAGTCTGTTCTTACAAGGAAGAAATACAGCCATTGCAAAGACCAATGTCTCAAGAGTCAACTACAAGATGTGATAGGATGATTGCAGGTGCACAGGGAGGTAACTCTAGGTAAAGAAAATGACCAACTAAGCTTGTGCCTATGCCCTTATGTACCTTCTGCTGTGCTTACTTCCCCTTTAAAAGCCATACTTCCCCAGCCGAGGCAAGCACAGGAGCTGGGAAGGGAGCAGGAAAGTTGTATTTCAATTTGGTAACTCAAAGAGGAACAAAAGAAAGAGTGGGGCTACAGTGAAAACAAGGAAGCAATCAGTAGTGTTGTGGAAACAATGGTAAGCCAATTTCTCCAGGGCTACTGTAAATCTGGAGAACCAAAACCTCCTTATGTGAGCAGGAGATGTACCTGTCTTTTTGTGTCACAATAGTAAGATTGAAAAGAAACAACTTTTTTGTCTTTTAAAGAGTAAGCTAAAAACAAAGCCACTTGAAGTATTTTGTGTTGGAACTTAGTGTAACTACAAGGAATCCTGGTCAACCTTGAACCCTGAGACGCTCCAGAGTGCTAAGACTGGTACCAACTATCCAATAACATCATCTGCTTCAACAAGACCTTAATAGGGAATAGGAGCCTAGACCTAAGTGTGTGTAAGGAAGATCATAATGACCTTTGGTGTGTAAGTCTCCATTGGTAGTAGAGAGGGGACTTTGGAGTTCAGCTTTCCTTCTGTACTACCCATCAGAGTAGTTGATGGAAAGGAAGTTTATAAGAAGCAACTTTTATCTTGGTCATGTGAACATCTCTATATGTACACATATACCCCTCCACCTGACAGTGTTGATAAACCCTAGTTCTCAAAGACAGAAGTCTAACATTCTAGTTCATTGTCAACATTCTTTTCTTATCCTGGATCCTAGCCATATAAAACTACCTCTGTTTTTTACCTTTTCCCAGGCATTCAAATGACATGTGTGTTTGTGCTGCTAAGAAGGAAGTTAAATCTATCTTCTGAATTCTGAAAACTCATTGCTGATAAGAATGAGAGGCTTCTCCATAACTGCTAGGAAGGGGTACATGTGAAATCTACTTCAAGTGAAAGTCATGGCTTAAAAAAGAAACTCTCCTGCACTCTTATAATTATAGCACTTGGTAATTTAAGGCAGGAAATTCATAATCACTATGAGTTTTAGATCAGCATGCCCTACATAATGAGTTAGAGTCGGCCTGGACTACAGCTTCCGTTATGTATGCTACAATCCAGATAACCATGGAGGCTAGGTACCCAGTAAGGGACTAGGGAGGAGTAAAGAATCTCCTAAGGGGAGAGAAATAGAATATATTGTTATAAAGAGATGGGAGCAACTGGAGTGGGAGGATTGAATGGAGAGGGGAATAGAAAAGAGGGGTAAGAAAGGGGATATTGGAAGGATAACACTAAGGACAATTTGTGGTTAGATTTTACTCCATGATGTGAAATCCATGCCTGACACTACTAAGATGGGTAGAGCCTGAGACTGGATAGGCCTTGATTCTAACAGAAAACCAAATACTGTTGTTCTGTTAGAGGAACACAAATAAAATGACTAACGACATTCTGCCATGGGTCACTTATTTCCTCACTCAGCCATCTTCAGAGGAGTCGTTTCTTACAGTGTACGGGAACTAACATAGAAACCTACAACTGGACAATGCCTAAAGAGTGATAGACATTGGATCATTCATTTCTAAATGGGATATTTTGCTCCAACTTTCCCCATAGAGTTTTGGGAGATATGCTGAAAAAGAGGCAGAAAGATTGTAAAAGTCAGAAAGAATGGATCAATCTAAGAAAACAGTGTTCTCCAGACATAACACGGCTGAGGCACAGAATTCACAAGGACTGTGACAGCATGCAGAGGGCCTACACAGGTTCAAGCCAAGTAGATCTCAGTGCTGAGAGAGGATTGTAGACATGGCCTTTCATCCTAACCAAAAATTTATCTATAACTTTAGCTGGTAAACACTAGAAAAGACAAAAGAGAGAGTCTTCTCCAATGGCATCCCATTGGGTATATAGATACATCCCTTCAGAGTAGGCCCCATAGATATTCAACCCAATGAATTTGATGGTAAATTTGATGTCATGTTACTTTGTTTGGGCATTCTTTTTTTTTTTTTTTTTTTTTTGTCTTATTGGCCCTTTGTTTACATACTTTGGTTTCTAATTTTGTGTTTGTGTGTATGTGTATTAAAGATAGAGATTTCTTGTTTGCTTTTAAAGAAAGATAAAGTTAGGTATATAGTAAGGTTCGGAAAATCTAAAGGTGTTGGAGAGGTAAATGGGTTTCAATAAAAACTTCAGACTAAACCCAAAGAAACAAACCCACTATGATTCTCCAAAGAGTGTCGTTCTTACTGGTAGAGATAAAATTTTTGGTAGTTGGGTAATGTTGTTTCTGAGCATTCCATGTGTAGTTTGAAACAGCTAGCCAAAGAGCCAAACTTCAGAGACTGCAATTTTGTGATTGTTTTTCTATCTTTACTAATTTTCTTTCCTTAAAAAACTAACCAAATTATCAAACCACTCAACATAAAGGGAGAAAATAGTTTTCTTGACTACTCCTCCAATAAAGATATCCTATGAGTTCTACTTGGTAGTCACTTCTGGACATTTAAAGGAACACGTGCCCTTCTTAGTCCTGCGACTTTTTTGTGTTTGATTCCTTGACCTGGGGTTCACATAAATCTGTGGGATTGTAGGAGGTGAAAATAACTCTATTTTAATTTCTGTTGCCATAGAAACACCAATAATTTCTGAATATGTCTCAGAAAACCTCTATGTTCTATTTTACCTCCTGACAGCAAAGTTCAGAAAGGCTAAGGGTTTCCCTTTTTATATTCTAACTTCCCCAGTTGGAGGCATTGCTGTATCTCACCTCAAACTTTGACTTTGACTCTAACCGCCACGCCCCCACCCTGCCATGTTCTCAGTACATCTTGGGACGTACTCCAGCACACACAGCTTTAGAATTCCCTGTCTTGTTTTCAATGGATGTTTTCAGTTGGAAGAAGGCTTGAGTAGCTGCATTTTAGAGCATAGCTCATCTGTGTGCCGCTACTGAAACAAGAGACTACTTCTAAAGCATAAGGAAAAGCATGGGGTACAAGTAAGAGTGATTCAGAGGGAGATTCCAAATTGGAGAGTCACTGAAATTCTTAAGAACACTATGGGAATACAGAGTTGGATTACTGGAATTAAAACAAAGAGGTCTCAAGAGAAGAGACTGCGCTCCAGCCTGGCGCAGTAACTGAGAAACATACAAGGAAGGGATAGAAAGATGAACATTTTTGCTTAATCGTATAGCTTGGGGCACAGGAGTCATGCACATAACTCTTCTGTGACACAGCATTACTAAAACCACATTGAAGTACTGTGATACATCTCATGTTTCATCCTCCTCCTGTCCAACCAGTGGGTCCCACTTGCTCACCAAAACTTAAGTAGGGTTATTCCACTGTTCATAAATAGTAATGTTAGTATAGTTTACTCCATAGTCTATGAAAGGTCTGGTCCTGTACCTGTCTTATCTTAAGAAGCCGAAACAAAGCACCTCGGCTTTTAAACTGTCACTCCCTTAAGTCAGCAGGATCTTCCATCATTCTGAAGGCTGAGGAAGTCCTTAACATCAAGGATTGTTAATAGTTTCTTGGAAAGTCAAGTGCAAAGTGAGGTTGGAAGGGGAGAAGAGCCTCTCACTGGTAATAAGTTATAATAAAAATATAGGTTTAAGATAATTTACAATTTAAGTCCTGTTTGTTTCCAGACTCAGTAGAAAGCCTTCAGGCTCTCAGTTCCTGAAATTAAAATCATACCCAAACCAAATAAAACATTTGTCTGATGTGCCACCCTCAGACTCAGAGATCAGTCTCCCTTCCTCAGACTCTGGGCACCAGTAGCCTGTCCTGCAAGCCAACTGCTTTCAGTTGGAGCCCAAAGCAATGTGGTTGCCTCTCTTCCTTGGGAGTCAGTGTTGTGGAGAATCCAGCAGCTTGGCAGAGCACCACTGGGCTGTCACACCTAAATGCCCAGGTTGTTTGCTTTCTGCTCTGTAACTGCACAGCTTGAAGGTAAACTGCTTGGCTGTGTTTGCCATCTCAGAATACCATGAGCAGAAGACCTGATTGAGAGTCAAAGAGACAAATGATAAATGCACTTTACCCAAAGTATAAGATAGCTCTTCTCTCTAACTCTATTTGTCTGTCTCTCTCTGTCTGTCTGTCTGTCTGTCTGTCTGTCTGTCTATCTGCCTATCTGTCTGTCTGTGTCTTATCTGTCTGTCTGTCCCCCCCCCCCCCTCCAATACTCTCATTTATACCAGTGCCAAATGTGTAGCTTATTCTTAATTCTAAGTATGTGGATATCAGTCAGTTCATAAGAAAGGAACATTAACTCTTTGATATTTAATTTCTTGACATTTGATTTATGTCACTATGCCCATGTTAACTCCATTTAATTTAATTGCTTTGGTTTACATTCTTTGATGAAGGACAAAGGAGGGACATTATTAGTGTATAAATGCCCCAGAGTTTGAAACTGAAATAGTACTTTTCCCTCACTCTGTTCTATGATGTTGGAAGATGCTTTCTGAGAGGAAAAGATGGGCACATCAGCCTGTGAAATGAACTAAGACAGTGGCAGTTTGAAAAAAAACACGGAGATGACCTTGAGTTGTGTGGGACCTCCTGTCTGACTCTGTACATTTTCACTATGGATTGTCTGCTTTAATAATGACCTGGTTGGGGAGGGTGCAGCTACATGATGGCACAAGACATGCACAAGACAAAGCCAGACAGGCTGAATGGATAAACTAGAGCACTCTGAGGTTAAATGGAATTCATATCATCTTGTTCTTGTCGTATAATACGCTTCTCAGATGTATGAGTGGCCCAGGGCAATTTCCCTTCTCTCTGAAAGTAGCATAACACTCACTTTAAGGGCACAATAATATGACTAGAGCTCCTAGAGCCAGCTCTTTTCTGGCATCAGAAAGTTTCAGAAATCCAGGGTGACCCAGATCCACCCTTAATGTGCTTTGATTCCAAACAAAACCTTTAGCCTCAGGGAACCGATGCAGTCAAGCACTATTGGATTAAGATTTTCCCAGAGACCTCATCTGGTTGCTTTGGCTTTGTGAAGAAGCAAAAAGGGAACATCCATGCTTGTCTCCACCCTCCCCCAACAAAAACATCACCAGGAAGTAAAGCAAGTATCTGAATCATTTACTCTGCCTCGCCAGAGCATCATTTAGAGACGTAAAATGACTCAAAAGGCACTCTGAGACGTAGTTCAGGATATTCCCCTCTCTCCTGAAAGCAGTTTATAAATAGAGTCACATGGAAGTATGTCACGTTTAACTCCTCAAGGGAAGATTGCACAAGCTTACTTAGAAAACTGTTGCCAATGTTTTATCTTCAGTTTCCTACCCAGGTTTCACATGTTGTAGCTTAATCCCATTTGCTCCTCTATTGAGTCAAACTGAGATAATATCTCATGTAAAACCAAACCAAATCACATATAATAGAGGGAAAACAACAAGAAGAGACAGAATTGGAATTCATACCTAGAAACTTCTACTTTTGTTTCCAAGGAGGAGTCCATAAATATTAGGAATGCCACCAACATCTGTAGAAGGAAGGGTTTGTTCAGAAATTTAACTTGCTGGCACGAGTTTTCCACCCACAGTCAAGACTGGCAGAAAGTGGAGGCAGGACTGAAGCTACAAAGAGATAAGCAAATACTAGAACTAGTTAGAGCGGCCCAAAGAAGGAGGAGGAAACACTTAGGACAGAGTCCGTGGACTGTGCATATTCAGGCTGAATGATCAGAAGGCTGGCTGTTTTGTCTGGGAACTAGAAAGGGCAGGCGCTGGCTGATCTTCAGAGGACCTTCGGCCAGATGCAAGATCAGTTACAACTCTCTTTGAGAGATGCAACCATAGTTAAAGGATATTGGCTGTGCAGTATAACTACACAAGATTAACAAGGACTAAGCCTGAATTCTAACCTCAGGGCTCTTTTCAAGTGATTTAGTGTGCATCCTGGGGGATAAAAAGTAATTTAACAGTCTCATCACCTTTATTCAAGAATATGAAGCACTAAATGGACAGAAAGTTGGGAAGCCACGTACCAGGGTATAAAGCTTTAACAATATGCAAAAACAATGAAAGAAAGGAGAGAAGTGTTCTTGATATAAACCGGGTATGTGTTTGATAATCATATGTAGGACATCTATAAATGAATTCTAAAAGGTTAATTTACTAATCTACTAATTTTGAGGTGTTTCTTGGGATATAAATCCCAAATAGATTATTTTTTCATTTACCGAACAAATATCCCTCATATATTAATTAATCATAACTACTTCTTTCCAGCCCAGTGATCTGACGATGTGTCCAGTAGAAATGATTATATAAAAGGGTGCCTTGGTGGCTAAGACACTTGCCATGCCAGCATGAGTATCTGTTTAAATGCCCAGAACCCATATAAAATCTGGTTATGTATAGGGTTGGGAGGGAGAAAAGGAAAGGGAAGAATGTAATTGTACAAACTCAAAAATAAACAGATAAGCAGAACATAAAAAAATTGGTCGGTAATATGTATCAGTAGCATGTGCATTCATGTGCTCACACACATTAAGATTAAAATAAAGAAAAGAACAATGTAAATTCAGTTAGAAAGGGTTAATGAGAATCTTCTCAAGGGGCTCAAAATGAACAGTATTTAAATGCTGGCACTGGAAAACCTTGCCTACTGAACTATTTCTTTTTATTTTTTCAATTAATTCCATAGGACATGATACATGAACTTCACCAACCCAAATCCTTAACAGCACATTACTATATCTGGTAAAGTTTTACTTGCTGTGCATAGTGTCTTCTTATTAGACATAGCCAATGCATGTGTGAGAAAGAAAACTGCATTAGTCATGAAAGCATCATATACGATGCCCAGGAATCATCTTTGGTGAAAAACAGAGGAGAGGAGAGGGTTGTGATGAAAGAATGGATCACTGCACAACAGTTGCAAAATATTCTTTCCAAATGATAGGTAATAGACCAAAGGGGCACAATAAATGACAGTACAGTGAAATCTGCAAAGACATTGAGAGACAATGTTTTCTTTGTCTTCATAAATCTGCTGGAATGGGGTTGTAGAAAAATAGATGCCCAATATACTTAGGAAATGAGTAAGTGCAAACCTAGAGACATGGAGCAGAGCAAATGCTGTCTGCTTGTCCCACTTTACTGAAGGGTGGAATTCAAACAGCCACTTCTATGGAAGGTAGGCAGGACAGTCACTGTTAACTAAGCAGAAACTATGGATGCTCCACTCTGCAACATTGAACCTGCCTTTGAAAGAACTTGCAGTTTGGAAAAACAGAACTCTTGCCCACTCCTATTCTTTGTCTAAGGGCTATATCTGGCATGAGAGCTTGCACTGCAAAGGTTACTAGAAGTCATCCTGAAAACCACAGGGACTTAATGCTCCTGGAATAACTACCAACCAGAGAAGTAAGAGTCAGTAAATAAACATCTTCGCTTTCCCATTCTTCACCTGAGACAATTCTGAGATATGTTTCATAAACTTTCTTTAAACTATTCCCCAGCATGTCCAAACCCAGTGGCCTAAAGTGATTCTGATACACACACACACACACACACACACACACACACACACACACACACACAGACAGACACACAGACACACACCACTGCTATCTATCTATCTGTCTATCTATCTATCTATCTATCTATCTATCTATCTATCATCTATCTAGCTATCTATTTTCATCATCATCATCATCATCATCATCATCATTACTATTATAATCTATAATCTTCTATCATCTATGTATTATGCACATAATGTATTTCAGTCTAATTCACCTCCCAATCTCCCCCCTCCAATTACTTTCAGTCCCTTACCATATTCTTCTTTTCAATTTCATGTGTCATGTGTTCATTTTTTATAACCCACCATGTCTACTTAGTGTTAGTTGTACATGCAGGGCTGTAGGACAATCTACTGGAGCATCAGTAGCCTCACAGGGGGCACATCCCTGAAGAAACCTGACTCTTTTCAACTCGGGCTAGGACTTCATGAGCCCCGTTCCCACCCACACTGGCATTTTATTGGCTTGATCTTCTGCAGGGGTCCCAGACACTGAGTCCTTATATGCTTGTCATATTTTGCAAATACTGTGTGACTACAAATATCCATTACCTGTGGCTCTTACAGTCTTTCCACTCCTCTTCCACAGTGCTCTCTGAGCACTGGGAGCAGAGAGTATGATATAAATGCCTTATTTAGGACTGAGCACTCCACAATTTCTTATTCTCTTGAATTACCAGTTGTGGGTCTCTGTATTAATCATCAAATACTGAAACAAGAAGCTTCCTTGATAAGGCTGAGAGCTATAGTAATCTATGAGTGTGAAGATAAGAACTTAGAGGCCAGATTATTGCTGTGTCCACTTAACAGAATATCAGTATTTGGTTCTCCCCTATGAACTATAACAGCTAATGAATGCTTTACACACTTCCTCTTTTCTTTTTCATTTTTACTTCCTCTTTGTTTCTTTGAATCATCTATCAAATAAATTAGTTGCATTCAATTCTTAGTATAGGGTGTGTTTTTGAAGAGCCAAAGACAGAACCAATAATTGATCATATTAATTTCCTAAGTTTACCAGAGGAAAAAATCTTTGAAAACAAGCTAGACATAAACATGATGAATGCCCAGTAGTAGATGGATGGATGGATGGATGGATGTGTGTGTGACTGAAAACAGTAGAAATATAAGAAGATTAGTACGGGAACAATGGAAAACAGTAACATTTGAAGACAAAGAGAAAAAAAATGATCAAAGAAGGGAGTGGCATTATTCCCATTGGCTAGCTTCTAGGATCTAGGTGATGAATCCTTGTGGAAAGACATGATGATCTAGGAGTGAGGAGAAGGCATTTCGTGGACTCTTGGGGATTACATACATTACAAAATATCTTCAGTTTCTCAGAGCACATGTTTAACTTTATAGCCAAAGAAGATTCAATTCATATTTTATATTGCTTCCTTATACTTCTTTGCATCATACTTTTAACAACTTTCGGCTAATACATTCCTTTTAACCTTGAGGGACAATTCTGACTCACAGACATATGATATTTAACAGCTCAAGCAAGGCTAGTTTAAAGCCAAAGAAAGAGAATATCAGAAAGTCAAGGTGATAGAAGGTTTCTCTGTGCCCTTACTGTGTTCTTCACTAAATTTGTATCCCTTCATCTCGTCACTGCTAAGATGACTTTATTGTATAGCGGTACTGGCTCATAGAGACATAGTCAAACTGCCTTTGGCTTCTCCCTCAATTCTTAACTCCTTTATACAAACAGAAAATTAATTTTCAATGAAACATAGCATTCTGATGCAGAGCAGGGAGGGGGGTCAGCATTTCAGAGATGTCTCTACTACACAGTTCTGCCACCATCTCAATGTTGAAAGTCAGCTAATCTTGGTTCTCCAACCCCAGTGATCTCTAGAAGACTTCTCTGACACTACCTTCAGAACACTGAGTTCTCTGGACATTTCAGTGTTCTTAGGAAAACCATGCATGTATGCATCCATTCTAGAGATACAAGCTCTTCAAATATATCACAACCTGACACATAGCCACTTGGGTAGTGTCTCTAATTATAATTGAGGTGACTAGATGGAATTTGGTTAAAATCACTACAGATAAGTGCCATTGGTGCATTATATGAAAGGAGGATATTATATTTCAAGGGATTCCAGGATAAAGCAAACATTGATTTATAAATTATATTCTTGCTTCTAACTTTTTAAGGCTTACTAAATAGAAATGGAAATCAATAAATTGTTCTTGTTTCATGTTGAGGCTACCAGTCAGTCAAATAGTTACCAGTCACATTTGGCAGCTTAGGCAAAGTACATGGAATTCACAGCAGTCTATCCCAGTCCAACAGAAAACAGAGAAACACATTAGGGGTTTAATCCTCACTGTCTGATGAACTCCCACTGTCCCACTCACATGTTGCTGAACAAACAGCTCTACAGGCCCTGCTTGCAAAAGCATTTGACAGTCAGCCAAAGGCTTGCCTCACTCTCTCTAAACCTCGATTTGTCAATTTGTAAAAAGAGACAGTTGGGACGGTATTAGGGCTAAGAACAGGGAACTGTTATTGTTACTGTTGGTAAACAGGCCATGACCCCAGTTCCAGGAAGGAACTTAAAATTACATATTCTGTCATCTCACAAAAGCCACAGAGACCTCTGAAATTAATTTTTTAAATATAATTTTTAAAGACAATATAAAATTTATTGATATTCTTAGGGAGAAAGATGAAGTGATCTACATCCGTTGAAGTCATTTTTTAAAGATCTACAGAAAATCTGTAGTTTTCAAACAGAAACATTTCTATTTTGTTAAATGAACAACTAATCTGTGATAGTTTTGAGGAAAAATGGATCCAAAAAGACACACATTTATAACCTAAAAATAATAAGAAAGAAATGCCAATAAAATGTAATGTATTACTCAAATGTCTCCTCCCTGTCTGTTTCTTGTTTTCTAAAGACGGCTCTAACGTGAACAAAGGTAAATTTTTAAGTTGGGAATGACTATACGAATGAAGTTAAGATTACAGGAAACTATTCATACCAGATATCTTCCTATGTCATTGGAGACAAGTGTTTTCAGAAATCTTATAAGAGTGAAGAAAAATAGCACAAGGATGGGAGAGAGTACACTCCGGCCAGAGTGTGTTCTCCTGAAATAACCCCGCTGGCTCAGCCTTCTATCCATGCTGTCCCAGCCCAGGGCTTATAACAGTTTTTTTCTAGTGTATTTCTCTCTCTTCCTATCCCTCTGTTTCAGTTTTTCTCTGTCTCGGTTTCTCTCTGTCTTTCTGTCTATCTTTCTCTCTGTCTTGTTCTCTCTCTGTGTGCTTATGTTTATTAGTGAGTACATAAAAGCTGATCTAAGCATGAAAAATGTCAAAATTACTAGAAATAAAATAATAAACACATCAGTAATCTGTCCTTTACTTTTAGAAAACTAATAACAATTATAAGGCAGTGGATTCTGAAGACAAATGATAAAAATGCTCTTTCAGATCTAGTGTGTGGCATCAGCCCAGAGTAAGATAACTGTCCACATTTTGAAATGGCAACTTGTCACTTATACAACTGTTGATGCTACACTCCTGGTAAGTAGAGGGAAAGAAGCGAGATATGTAAGCTTAGATTTTTTTTTAAAAAACCTACTCATTTAGGGCTCTTAAATGATTCTACATCCCTTCCAACCACCAATCTGAGGTAGGGAAGAAATAAAGTTAGTAGGAAAGGGGATTGTGGACCTCTTTTTAGATGGAGTTCCCTGGAGCAATTCTACTCTTCATCCTCAGGATACCAGAAGAGCCACAAACAGCAAACAACAGCAATGGAGTAGAAGGAGAAAGACTGTGCTGAAGCAACACAGGTTAGCAGGAGTGGCTGGACTCAGCCAGAGTGCCAGGAGAAATACTCTGTAGAATTTTTCTCTGTCAAGTGAAGTGTAGAAAAGTGAAGACTAGAGAAGTGATGCAAAACATTGCAAAATGTAGCAATGCAAAAATGTTGTCCCACCACCTGTGGGCTTCTATTTATCCCCTCTCAGAGTCCACACAAGGATGTGTTTTAGTTGGTAAAAAAATACACTCTTTGCAGGAGATAGCTTCCAGCAAAACAACAAGTACCCTCTTATGAGTCTGCTTTTAGCTAGCAAAGACCATGAGTCTGTCTTCAGCAGTGGACAAACACACTCACATTCCACACTTGGAAACAAAACAGAAAACACATTCACAGGACACCACTAAGTCTTAACAACAACAACAACAAAAACAAAAACAAGAAACTTCTACTTCAGAGACAAACCAGTAACTGAGAGAGAAATTTAAATCAAATTATTTAGGTTTACATTGTGCCTGTCCCTTGAGCCATTTGTGTTTATACAGGATCTCTGAAATCCATTAACTTCTTCTGTAAAATTGAATTATAAATAATAATAATGATAATGATAATAATAATAATAACAACACAGGCAGGATGTGGTTCAATTGATTTGTGTAAGTGATAAACTAAAATAAGATATGCTATTCCTTAATATCAACTATATTACTACACTAAGGTTGCTATAACTAAGTATCTCAGATTCAGGGACACAAACAACAGATTTTTTTCTCGCTGCCGTGGAGGTTGGCAGCTGATGTTCATCACGCTGCAGATTTGACTTCCTTCTGAAGCCTCTCTCTGACGTGTCTAAGGTTGTCACTGTGTCATTGTGCTTCATTACCTGTTGTTTTTGTCCCATTTACTTTTCTTGAAAAGACATTAAACCCATTATATTAGTTCTTACTCTAATGCCTTAATGGTCTCATTTTGACTTACTCATCTCCTATTGGGCCCTATATCTCAAAATATAATCACATTCTGAGCACCTACAGGTTGGGCTGTGTTTGCAGACCAGAACTACATCTACACCTGAGCTTTGACATAAGAATGTGTTGGTCAATGGCTGGGTTATTGAGGTAATACTAAGGGCTGATCTGCTAACTATTAGCAGAATGTCAGAATTAAATCATAGCATTTGTAAAGAACATATCATTAAGAAAACAATTCCATTGCCAAATAACACATTTGTTTACATCAATGGCTTTACAACATTAACCACTAAATGGAGTAGCTAATGGACTTTAGATCATAAGAAATGATTCACACAGTTACTCTTTGCTAGAATAGTCTTTCAATTTAATCAGGCTCAGTGAAGCCAGGGCCGCTGCTTCCTCAGATTGCTCAACTCCCAACCTCCAATCTCCAATATTTGTCACTAAGCGTTTTCAAATTATTTTTCATAACTATCAACCAAACACTCCTGGACATTATATTGATGATCCTGATAGATAATAGCAAATATAGACAACCATAAGAACTCACCACTTTCCAAGTGTATGCTAAAGGTTTTATATACATTATCTGTTTAAGCTTCATATATGCCGATCATGCATGCCTTATTGGTACTTTAACAGAGAAGGACCTGAGGCTCACAGCCAGATGCCTTGCGAAGCAGCCAAGATTATAAGCCAGACCTACTTCTAAAAAGTGCATTCCATTGTTGAAAGTGAACATTTCTAAAGACTCGGCCACACCAAAGTTCCAGCAAGTCAGTGAAGAACTGAAATGTAAGTACAGGATATGTCTACTTAGTAAAAGTCAAAAATTTTTGAAGGAACTTCCTAAATTACAAGTCCTTGATTTTTCGCAATTCTTTTCCAGGTGATCTGGGAATACCTTCTAGGAACAGCATGGTTTTTACCTCATAAAATAGTGCTAAGCCTTGGAAGTACAATATCCCCATTCGGCCAATTCAGGACTGTTGGTTTGTAGATGGTTGCCTGAGCAAGTGTGACTCATTCAAGAGGTCTCGCCACCTGCTTCAAGTTAACGCAACTAGCTTAGTGTTGTGGACTCCTTAGACTTACTTATGAGTACATCTCGCATGATCTGGCCAGAACAGGGTTTACAAAGTACATATCTTAGCTATATTTTGTTTTTGCCCTAAATGAACTCGTAGGCTAATGGTGAAAATACAAAAAAAGTTTTATAATAGAGCAGGGCATATACCCTGACAGAGGGATGCAGGCTGAAGGACAGATTTAGATTTAGATTTAGGTGAATGGATGTACACAGATCAGAGTTAAAGCACTCTTCCTGGAGAAAAGATCAAGGTGAGACAGGAGTTGGTGAGGGGATGAGGCTTTTACTGTAGGTCTGTCAATACTAATTGTCATCCTTAGCTATGCACTATGCCTTGGATAAATATCAAACACAAGCTTGGGAAGATAGTGGTGAGAAACAGTCTAGCTGCAAAAGGGATGGTGTAGAATTTAGCAAGTGAATGGGCTCTACCAGGATAAAATGAACAGAGCTCGTACAGAAGTCACTTTATTGTAGTTGATAAAGTTATTCCCTAAGAGGATAAAATTCATGGGTCTAAGATATCAGTACATGTACATTAGAAACAAACAATGAAGGAGATGGATGGATGGAAGATAGTAGGAACTAGTTTTCTTACGGGTTGAGTGTGTGTGTGTGTGTGTGTGTGTGTGTGTGCGCGCGCGCGTGTGTGTGTATTTCTCTACCAAAAAGACAGAGAATAAGGCTTGAATATAGTAAAGGATTAGACTTGGAGAAACTAGTGTGAACTCAGCTTTAGCTTCAAAGAGATGATGGTACTTACATATAGAAATATTAATATATATGTCTATGGACTTGTATGCTTGTATGCACAATTCTTTTTTCAGTTGGGAAAAGCTAGGAGCAATGGAATTCCAGTAATAGCAAGACTACAAAAACAGTTTTAAAGACCTTGGCTTTGGAAGAAAATAAGTTTGATAAACCAAAAAAAAATATAGGATGAGAAAGTAAGAAAGTGAAAATGACAATAATAACAGTAATAATAATAATTAATAATAATAATTTAAAGCAATATAGGAGACTCTTGAAGAACTCCTGAATCTGAGGCAGTACAAGCAAAATTATAAATGAACTAGTCCAAAATGCTCACCCCAGGTATGAATAAATATTTGTGGACCCATAATTAAATTAAATAACTAGAAAAAGAACGTAAACTAGACAAATCTCTGTGCTAGAATTTACTAATAACGTATACAAATACTAGGAACAAAGGAGATGGTGGATAACTCCTTCCCCCCACTTATTTGGAATACATATATTGATTACAGAGAATATAGTATGAAACAGGAGGAAAAGAACACATTTTACAACAAAACAAAACCAACCTCAAGGTTAACATTAGCCAAATCAACTTCCAACATTAGCATTAGGAGAAGCTGGTGTGATCTGACATGAGCAGTTTACATCTGTGGTCTTCCTTCAAGAACACTGTCTAGTCCAGCCATTAAGAAAATATCAGAGAAATCTCAATTAGCATCCTACAAAATATCTATTCAAAATTAGAAATGCCACTGAAATCAAGAAAATTCAGAGAAAATGTCACCTCAGAGATGTGACTTTCAAATGGAGTGTGGAATCCTGATGCAGATGCTGGACTAGAAAATGACACTGGGGAAAACTGAGGGATCTGAATAAAGTACGGAACTTCAGGTAAAAACTGACTGTGACAAGTGCCATGATGATGCAAGTAACAGAGGGCACCGAGTGTAAGATAGTTTGGAGCTCAGTGCTGTTTTCAAGGTAATTTTGCAAAGTTAAAATGTCTAAAATTTAAAAAGAGATATTTAAAATTTAAAAATTTAATTTAAATAAAAATTTAAAATTTAAAAAAAAGTTGTGGTTAATCTATACTTTCCTCATTTTAAGCTTAGAGGTTTCTACAACTCTGGTAGATGAAGTATTGCGGTGAAGAATATTATGTTTTGTTTATACTTTCTTTGAATACTAGAACTTTGTAATTTTTTTCAATTTTTTTTTTTTTAGTTTTTTTGAGAATTTCATACTGTACATTTTGATTACATTTGTCCACAGTTACTTCCCCCAACTCTGTAAGATCTGTCTCCACCTTCTTACCCATGCCCAACTCCATGTCTCCCTTTTCTGCTTAATTACGCATTTAGTCCAATTTATGCTGCCTAGCTACTTCTAGGTACGGCACAACCACCGGAGCGTGGTTGGTCTTCTAGGAGCCACACCCTTAACAAAAAATAATTTTCTTACTACTGGAAGCCCCCAATAGTCCAAACTTCTCCGTTAAGGATGCGGCCCTATAAACACCTTCTCAAACTGTGTTAGAATGTCAACTGGCTTGGTATGCGCAGCTAGGGTGAGTTCAGAAGTGCAAGGGTCCAACCATGTCCAGAAGACACGGTTTCCTGAACAAACTTCACATTCCAGATAACAACTTTTGCTGTTCTTTCAAAGTGCTGCCTCCCTGAACAGACTGCACTGAGGCGGGAAGGAGGACTGGCAGTGACCTACTTTAAACTTTAGTCTCCTTCTGCTCAAGGGTTAGACATAGCTCATGAAGGTGGTGATACAGTGGGCTCCCGGGAGCATAGGGGAAGGGCGGGAGGGGCAGTTGATAGCAGCAGGCCATCGTAGCTTGGAGGTTAGCTGCTGAGGCTTGGCGATGAACTGGCATGGCTTGGGGCAGACTACTATTGCTGTCCCAGGTCGAGGCTTGAGGCAGGGCACCACTGCTTTTGCCCCTGCAAGAGGTGGATGGTGGTGGTATCATGCTCAGTGATGTGGAGTACCGTGCCTCTGGGCTCTCCCTGCTGCAGTGGCAGTGGCTTCGATCCAGCTGTAGCTGAGGCAGCATAGTGCCGAGACTCTGGGCTATCTCCACCAAGGTGGCAAATGCAGCCAAGGCCAAGGTATAGAAGAAGTCCCTACAGAGGTATCCCTTAAGATCTTGCTCCAATACTGGAAGCACAGTGATGGAAGACAGACAAACACAGTAAGCTGATGTCTCATACAAAATACTTTACATGAGAAAAGCCAGATTATTTCAGCTCATTAAGAAGCAGTCCACACTGTCCGTATGGGTGACATGGTGCCCTTCTTCTAGACCTTATTTTTGTAGTGGGTTGTGGTTTGTAATACATATAAATTCATTAACAAATATTCCATCTTAGGCATGCTTCAGGTATAAACTAGAGCAATTTTGAGTGCCCAACCTTACAGCTCTTTTTTTGACAGTCGAAAATGTCTGAAAATTTTTTAGACTTTGCTCTGATTATTTCATCAGTGATTTTAATGTCAAAGAGCCCATTACAGTGTTCAGTTTTTCTCCTTTTGACTGTTCAGTGGGCCATCACTGAGGGGAATGCATGCCACAACCTAACCTCTAACCTTCAATTTCCACTTGCATAAGCAAATTCTTCCAAACTGCCCAGTATTATTCCATCTGAAACTTATTCCTGGCATCCTAGTCCACCATTTCCTGTTCTGAATCCTAGGTCTAGGGAACCATTTATGGCTAGTTGGAGTCAGAAAGCTTGGTTTAAAATTAGCCTGGTGGAATTCTGACCAAAAATCACTTACTATAATTTTAAAATAAATCATTCACAAATGACAATGTGGGACAGGGTTGTCTTCCCTTCACTGAAAACTAAGATGTTTAATGAAAAGGAAAATTCAAAAGCTTCTACTACTACAAAAAAGGATTTCAGATCTCCAAACCCAAATCAATTATCATTCTTAACCCTGTTTAATGTACAGACAAAACAGCATTATTAGACGTCATATCTGTTCATTTTTCTACCACAAATACTTGCTGAAAGAACTCAAGAGCATCCCTTAACTCTGCAAAGGACCCTGTTCACATGCTTCCTCTCCAGCCTCCATAAAATTCTCTATAACGAGGCAGTCATGGAATGAATCAGGATAACTTTCCCGTATGTAGGCTCTTGCCTTTGTATAATTAGACAGCCCTTGGGTTGCTGCGGTATGTCACAGAACTAATCAAGGCAGAGAAACAAACAAAAGCTCGTGCCCAAAGAAAAGTATTTCCCTATTATATGTGAAAGTGCTCAATGAAGTTTTCAAAGTAAGTTAAAAATGAAAGTACTTTCAGTGTTCCTATAAGAGTAATAATTTGTCTTGAAAAACAACAGGATTTGTTCTGGCTGTGTAGCTCAGCAAGTCTCACCCCCAACACACAGGTGACAGTTATGGGTAGAACCTTGAGCACAGTAAAATGAATAAGAATTCTTTTCTTTAAAGAATTATATATTGGGTATGTATCCAGAAGGCATTATTGTGCAGTTTATTTTTAGTGGTCCTCAAAGTAATAATCTGGGTAATGTAAATAGCAGAGTAATTGCTGAAAAGCAAATGACCACAGTGCCTCTTCTCTTTTCCTTTCTATTCTTTGTTGCTAACAGCAGGTTTTAGACAAATAGCAGTAATAACTTATAAATAGCCAGATAACTAGAACTATTTTCCTTATCTTCACTTTGAGCACTTCTGCTGACAAGGACCTTTGAGAGGTTGAAAATAGGATATTTACAAAACACAAGTAATTTTCTCTCATCTGGAAATCACACCTTGGAGCCTTGGCCTGAGAGACTAGATAGCATGTTCCCATAACGCTGGGAAGCTTCGAGTGGGAGGGGCTCAGACCCCAAAGAAAGGCAAATCCACTCCATTCCATTTCTTGTTCTTACACCAAAGACTTGTCGCTTTGCTCAAAATCAGGGTGGCCACAAAGCTTTCTACACCTCATTGTCATGTAAGAACCAACCTAGCCACCATCTAGTGCTAGGAAAACATGGAGTTCACAACTTGAAAATAGGTATTTGCTGCCCTGGAAATGCCACAGTGATAATGTGGTTAGATTCTTAAGCTTTAGAAGCCAGTACAAAAAGTAAAGGGCCATGTGTTATGACCATGTTTTAAAGTACTGCCAGTCCTACCAGCAGCATGGACAGTGGTCCATATGTATGGTACATCTGGAGCTACAAGTGTCTGCCTGACTGCCTTGCTCACTGTGCTTGTGTGCTTAGTATAAGTAAGGGGTTTAATGCAGATCTCTCTTCACAGGGAGGATTGGAACTCACCGACCCCTCTCATGAAAAAAATCAATCTTGAATTTCCTAAAAAATTTCAGACATCATTTCTAAGAAAAGACAACTCCTATGTGAAGGGGCAACAGGGAGGGTAACGCAGGAGAAAGCAGAAGAGCAAATGTGGCCTCTCCAGGGTGAGGATGTAGCCTTTTCACACACTCACCCTGGGAGAGTTCCAATCCTGTGCTGCTCTCCACACATGCATCTCAGCTCAGGCTACTTCGAGATGAAGGAGCAATTTCACGGGAGCACATATGGAATCATTCTGGGTACCAGAGGGAGGTTTGATCTCTGAGACTATTTAAAGATTCAAGCCTGCAGCACTATAACCAGGTTGTTTCTCTTAATACTCCTTTGAGGTAGGCCAGATTCTACTATTTCCTTTAAAAAACTGGCAAAGGAATTCACATTCATTTATGTTAGCATTATTTCAATTAAGCTCTAAAGGAACTATATAAAAGCATGCATTTGGCCAGCACATGCCTGATTTAATACAATTATGTTAAAATAATAACCTGTTTATGTGCCCCCAAGTGCTCAAAATAGCTTTATCTTTTAATATGCCTTTTAGTAAGTATTCTTAGCCACCATAATTATACTGGAACTTTGAGAGGTTTTTGACATTAAAAGCCTAGATTAAAACAAACAATATGCTTACAAAGATGTACTTGGCATATATAAGTTATTTCCTAATGCAGATGAAGAACACAGAGAATGCCTTTTCCACCTTCCCACAGTGAAAAAGTAAGGAAAAAAGCAACATCAAATAAAATAGGAGGTAAAACTGGAGAAAAAACATTTCTCACTTCTTTCAATAAAATGAATTCATTTCATGTGTTAAAGAACTCTTGCATGATAGCTGTCTAGCAAAAGCTTCCTAATGAGGGGAAAACATCATAAAGAAATTCTTCATGGCTTTTGGGGGTGCGAGAGCAGGCTCTGTGGCACTCTATAATTGAGGACTGTGCAGGCAGCAACTGCTTTGATCCTTAATATGTCCACCAGCAGTGAGCACTGTGACTGTCGTTTCATAGATGGGCCAACTCAAGACTCAGAGAATGCATCTGATGTCCAGTAATCAGGCTGCAGAACCAAGACTCACCCTCAGGGCTGTCCGAGTCTTTAGCCCGGGTTCCTCTCATCAGAGCAGGGCTGCTTCTGGGCTGTTTTGTGGCCTGTGTTCCATAAAGTATCCACAGACATTGCAGAAAGAAATGACAAACAAGTCTAAATCAGGGTACACGGAAACCTTTGAATGTCAATGCTTACCTTTAAAATTGTTACATGGTTTCTCTACATGAGGCTTCCCAGATTAAAACATTTAGTTTTATTGTTGAAAAGGACTGGCTTTCAGGGGCTTGTTTACTATATTATAGGTGCAGGCAGATCAGTGACAGCCTGGCAGGAGGGGTGAGGGCCTCACACAGGCAAGACAGGATGCTGGGGAAGCCACTGTGGTACTGTTGTCAGCCCAGAGGCTGGCTGGGTGTAGAGGGAGCATCCCATCTGGGGTACAGGCAGGAAGAGGCAAATGTGGGACTTGGGCTTCTCTCTTTTCACCCATTTGCGTTCTTAGACCCTCACTGTGAACATGCACCAGCCTGAGCCTTACTGGCCTGGAACTGAACTTTGGCAGCAAAATGCGAAGGTCTCTTCATTTGTGAGCTGCTCACTCCCATGTGGAAACAAGAGACTTTCATAGATGTTGCCTGGTATGCTTTGTTCTGTTTTGTTTTGTAACTATTCCCACTGCAAACCTGCAGCCTCTTGCTCAATTGTTTCTCTTACACAGGGGACTAAACGCACATAAATTACAAAAACACTAACATAACTCAAGAAAAATGCTTTGGTTTTATACTTAGCCTAAAACAATTCCTGGGATAACAATGACTCAGCAGGTAAAAGCACGTGCCACCAAGACTGATGACCTGAGTTCTAACTCTGGGATCCACATGATAAAAAACAGAAAAGGACTTCAGCAAGCTATATCTGACCTCCATGTGTACATTTTGGTATGTATGTGCACAAACACACAGACACAGACAGACGGACAGACAGATATATGGTACAGTAAACACTAAAAGTGTCTCAAATATAGTTATTAAATGATGGATATTGTTGCATTATCTTTCACTCATGTCCTATATGTATTTGTGCAAAACTGACAGTCCTCACAGAATCATCTAACGGCCACAAGCTTCGGGTCTGACAAACATGTGTTTAAGTCCTCAGTCAACTTTCAGAGTTTTTTGTTCTTCTACTGTAGAATGCAAGCAAGGACAAAATGTCAACACTATTTTACCATGTTGAATGAAAATACATATATTAAAATTACTTTGAATATTAAAAAACAAACCTACAAATGATAATTAGTATGGTTATTTTTTTGGAAAAAATAAATTCTGTATTAATGATGTAAAAAGTTTAACAAAGTGTCTAGATGTGACATTTAGTCTACCATGAACTAAATATTTGACATGGGGCAAAGTACTAAGCCTCTATGGAATAGCATTTTTCACCTATCATAAACAAAGAAAGGGGAGAGAGAGGGGGGAGGGAACGGCTTAGGCCCACTTATCTCCCTCATTTTATCCAAATATCAAGCTCCATGCCATAAGTGGAGAGAACTGAGACACTGAAACTGAACAAGAACTCTGACCACACCACTGTGGCTCAAACTCTACCCTGTTCTGCAGACTTCAGATGCCATGTACAACTTGATCAAGCCCTGTAGAAGAGAAGGAGGGTAGCTGTGGCATTGATGGAGATAGTTTTTAAGTTTCTTTTAACTTCAAAAAGCCTTGTGTCTATAATTTAATTAGGTTATCCCTTAACAAAAAGCCTAAATAATCTGAAGTGACTATGTCTTCCATTTCTACATGATCTCTCTCCACAAATGTTCTTTTATTTTCTTTGGACAAGGCAGGATAACCAACAAAGCTCCTTAGATGTCCACTCCCACCCGTTTTCGGGGGAGGTGGTGGTGGAAGTGAGTCATAGCATTAGGCTATTGGAACGCCTCTAAACCCCTCTCTCTTTTCACAAAAACACTGGCCAATAACAGCAGAACAATCACATCACTTGCTTCCAGTGGTGTGAGAAAGAACTGCCCACACACTCCCTAGCTCTGAAGACAGAAAATCAACATAGCTCTCTCTCTCTCTCTCTCTCTCTCTCTCTCTCTCTCTCTCCTTCTCAAAGAAAAGTGCATTATTATCTCACAGTAATATGCCAATAAAAGGACTAGAAATGCTCCTTTCTGATCAATGCCTAGAATTGGAAGGAGAAAACCACAGGAAGGCCTGGTAATCACAGGCCTCTAGCTCCATTTTATTCCCATTGTTGCTGATGCAATTGCAAATTCCTGCTGCATTTATAATTAAGAAAGGAACAGATGGTAATGCTTAGTATTAGGCAATAAGGAGTGGTCATTAAAACAATCTAGAATGCCAACAGTTTATATGATATCAGAGGGTTAGTTTACCATAACAAAGTTTTATATCCATGGAAAAAGAGGTATTAAGTCCCCCTCATTCTCATCCCAGCTGTCCCCTTGTGGAAGTCACATTGCACATCCTGGGCAGATTCCAATCTTTTTAAAATTTCTGGTCATATCTTGGCTTTATTATGAGTTGTCATCACAAGTGGCAGAGCATGAAACCAAGTTGGAATATTCACCAAGCTATTAAAAAAGCAGTTGAGAAGGCACTGAAGACTCACTGGGATCATACTAGCATGATGGAACAGGCTGTGGGCAGGGAGGGAAGGGAAATTCCAGAATTATCTGAGAATGTGGTCAAAAGTTCAGATGTACTAGAGAGTATAAAAGTTATTGAGTTGTAGTACAAACGGAAGCAAATCATCTCTTCCTTTAGATGGTGGGGGGTTATAGTGTGTGTAACCAAAAGATCAATAGTTGTGCAATTTTCCAGGAAGACAAACTAATAGAAATATCAACTATTGTAGGATATTTGATCACACTGTGAACCCCAAGATTGTGTACCAGAAAAACACTCTTTCTAGTTGTTGTGTGGCTCAGCCTTAGCATACATCTTTGATCCAAGGGCTTTTCTATAAACAGGATTAAATAAAGTCAACCATAGGTCAAGAGGCAGAGCAAGCAACAAATTGACAGGGAGTGAACATAGGTGACAGGAAGTCACTCCACTGGAGAATGGATAGGGAGGTACACAGGAAGCAGAAAGTAGGGACATTAAGTTTGAACTGTTTTGTTTGTTGTTGTTATTGTTTCTCCTTCTGGGTTGTTAGCTGAGTAGGAATGTCAGCTAGGTGCTTTCTTTGCCTTTCTGAGCTAATAGGCTTTCACCCCAACTCCTGAGTTTTTAATGGTAAAATTGAACCTTTGGGATTCCATTTAAAAACAACAATCAACTAGGTTTTAAGAAAGTCTACTGGTCCAATCTTAGATCCACCCCATGGGAGACAGCCCACCCCTGACACTATTAATGATTCTCTGCTATGCTTGAAGACTGGAGCCTAACAGAGTCATCTTCTGAGAGGCTGTACCCAGCAGCAGATTGAAACAGATGCTGAGACTCAGAGCCAAACATTGGGTGATGCACAGGAAGCCTTGTGGAAAAGTGGGGGGAAGCTTAGAAGGACATGAAGGGGACAAAAACTCCACAAGAAGAGCAACAGAGCCTTGTAACCATGGCCAACAAGGGCCTGCTGAGACTGAAGCACCAAGCAAGGACCTTAGCATGGACTGGACCTAGGCCCCCACAAAGGTATTGCCATCGGGCAGCTCAAGCTTCATGTGAGTCCTCTACTAAGGGGAGTCGGGCCTCTCTCTGACTGGGACTCCCTTGACAACTTTTTGATTACTTCCCCCTGGTGAGGCTGCATTGACAGGCCACAGAAAAAGGGATACTCTCAGTCCTGATACAATTGATGAGCTGGGTAGATAGGAAGGGAGGGGGGCAGCGTTTTCTGCAGAATAAGGGAGTAGGTGGGCAAAAGTGAGGGAGGGTAGGACTAGGAGGTGAGGAAGGACAGGGCTGTGACCAGGATGTAAAGTGAATGAATGAATGATTGAACAAACAAAGAAATAAATAAAAAGAAAATGTATTTCTTGCCCCCAACCTATACACAGATATTTTTGTCTCTGATAATGTGAGCTTTCGAAACAACTTCTCAGACTTTACATGTATCTACAGATTTTTCATCTCACTTGAGGCAGGCTTCTGTCTCACCAGGACTGAGTTTCCATGATGGGACAGCAGCTCTCTAAACCAGTTCACTGCTCTCTGAAGAAGCTCTCTTGTTCTCTGCTGATGTCTTCTATTGTCTTTCATCTTTTCACCAGTATCTGACACCTGCCAATCTCCAGTTGACGTCACTACTACTGAAGGATGCATGGTAGCAAGGGACTCACATTCATGTGTAGAACATCCCAAGGTAGCAAACTAGCAGACTTTTCTGTTATGAATAGTGTTATGAATGTGAAAGAATGATGAGGGGAAAATAACAACCCCTTTCTCTCCCTCTTTCTCTCTCACACACACAGGAAGGTAGGATCAAATAAAGAGAGCACATAATAGGGAGCGTGCATAGAGACTTGGGAACTACCAGTAAAAGTGTTGAAAATCTGTGAACTCATTTTCTGCCTGGATGATCCTTAAGAAAATGCTCTGAGCCTCCCAAGCATATAACAATAGTCTCACCTGAGATTCATTATGGTCTAACTGCTTGAAAACAAATGGAAGATATTTCACAGAAGCACCTATGCCAACATTTTTCAATCAAGAGTATGTGAGTTAAATGTAGGATAGGACACATGATGACTTGTCTTCTGATCTGCTTAGACTGTAGTTAGAGAACACTAAAACTGACAAATAGAAACAGCAGCACTACATTGTCCAGAGTAATTCTCAGAATAGACACAATTGGCACATCACAGACAGAACCACAGAGCTCTGGTCAATCAGCAAAATCATGGACAGTGACAATTCCCAAAGGTCTGTGTCCCTTCCTGTAGTGTCAACTGCTGACTAGTTACCAGCCCTTTCCTTCTTTGACAGGATCTAAGGAGGCATACAAACCAGTGTCTCTTACATCTGTCACCACCCACATATTATGAATGGTTTTTTCTTGCATCAAGGAAATGTATAAAACATAAGAACATTTTATCCCAGGAACAAGAACAAAAATGTTCTAAGCAGTGGTCAGAGGAGCATGAACATTGGGGAAAGATTACATGGATTTGAAGCTAGGTTCTGTTAGTTATTAGTTATGAAACATTTTGACTCCATAGTACCACATCTGCCAAACAGATTTAATAATAACTCTACAACATTTCTATGAGAACTGAATTACTTAGACGCATCAAATAAAAATGTCTGCCATGGAGTAAGTATCATAGAATGAATATTCGCTATTTCAGGCATCTGTTCTGCATTCTGACCTTGACTTCCTAGATCTATAGCTTGGAGCCTCTGCCTTTACCCTTAGTCCTTAGTTAGTGTACTGTTTCCCAGATGGACTTCCTAGACTGAACTCAGCCTATCCCTCTCCCCCACAGATCTTCCTTCAATGCTTTGGATGTCGTATATTTGTGTCATCTTTTACCAGCCACTATGTGGCCACCAACCTCTCAGTCCTGGTCTGATTGGTTCTATTAGTCCAATACCTAAGGTGATAAGTAGGATGTTAAGCATTTTGCTAGACTGTGCAAAAATACCTGGATAATTGCACAAAAAAATCCTGTAAATAAAAACATGAAAGTGTTGTCTATGCATAGACCTTTGTATCTCAACCAGTGTCAGATACTGCTATTCCCGTGTAGTGGGATTAGCAAATATAAGTTGCCTGTTTGTTCTGTAGTTTGAATATTTTACATCCTGATTATAGCCCTCCCTCATCACCTCCCAATCTCGTCTCCTCCCTCATCCCCTTTCCCTCCCTCCCCTAGTCCTTAGAAAGAGTAGCCCTCTTCCCCTAACTTCTGACCTCAGCTTATCCAGTGTCCTCTGTACTACCTCAAACCTCTTCCTCTGTGGCCTGGCAAGGCCACCCTGCCAGGGAGGATGCCCAAGTTCGTGTTATAAGCAGTCTCTACTCCCCATATTGTGGGATCCACAAGGAGACTGTGCTGCCTATCTACTACGTCTGAGCAGAAGATCTAGATCCACATCTTACATGGACCTTGGTTGGCATATCAGTCTCTGTATTGTAATGTGGTTAACCTGAATTAAGTGGTTAACATCTACTATTGATTGAGAACAAGCCACGTGTTTCTTTCTGGGTCTGAGTTACCTCAATTAGGATGATTGACTTTAGTTACACCCAATTGCCTGCAAATTTCAAAATTTTTTTCTCTCTCTCTCTGTTTTTTTAGACAGCTGAATAGTATTCCATTGTGTAAATGAACCATAGTTTTTTTCATCCATTCTTCAGTGGAGGGACACCTAGGTTGTTTCCTGATTGTGTTCATTACAAACAAGGCTGCTATGAACATAGTTGAGAGAGACAATTTAACTACTGGCAACACCCAGGATACCATAAGGAAGATGATAAGCATCAAAGAACCTCCTTATGGAGATGGTTTCAAATGTGTCAAACCAGGCACTGGGCAAAATATCCTTATTTCTGCCACAGTCAGAATTCTGCCTAAAAATAGGCAAGCTTAGATGCAGGCAGAGCTGATGGCCAAACTCTGCCAAGACGGGGTAAGCAAGTCCTCAATAGTTCCTGCCTCACAAATATGTCTGTTAGATATATTAGGCTAGAAGGCTGAAGATGCTGCTGCAACATTATCGAGAGTGGTGGGTGGCTGTTCAGGCAGTAAACTGTCTCAGTCATTTTGGAAGCTGCTATCCTGTACTTCCGGTTCACTCAGGTATTTAAGTTTTATTCCTTCTCAAGACTCTGATGGGGTTGAAGACCAGATAGTTTAGTCTTACAATTAAGCTTAGGTGGTTAGAGGTTAAGATGTTTTTAGATCAAGATAGATGTTTTAAGTTAACAGAGATGAGAGATGATAGCTATTGACTTTCATTCAGAAATTTAGACCCAACAAGTTAAGAAAGATGTTTACTTTGAGTTTGCCAATACAAATAGGCAAATCACCATGAATGTAACATTCATATAACTCATGATTGTCTCATGGTTCTTCCTGCTATATGTAGTTTATTTTATTGATCTGTAATAATATAAATGTATATGTTAAAAAAGAAACATAATAAGAATTATTTTTAAAAAAACACAAAGTGGTTGTCAGCCTGAATTGCTCAAATCTCTTAAAGAGGCTTTTGCCTTTCAAAAATAAGATCACTAGAAAGATGTCAATGAAAAAGTGACTATAAAATGACAGAGATTAATGTGGCCAGTCACTTCAATTGCTGACTCAGAAATAAAAGACAGTAGTTTATACTCAAGATGCACTGCTAGTATACTTCCTCACCATGAAATGACTTCCTTTGGATTTCAGGCCATCCCCCAGCTACCGTCTACCTTGCCTTAATTTAAAAAGAAACTACATATTTATAACATCCAGGATGCAAGTAACACATATCCTTTAAGTAAAAACATTTTAGAGATTATAGATACCATCATGAAAATTTTTGGTAATAAATGTTTGCTATTGATAAGAAAACATGAGAAATGCACGGCCTTTTCTATGGTGATTTCCATGATTTCCCTTTGTAATATTTTACCGCTAACACGTTTAGACATGCAAGATAGCCACATCTAGCCATCATTAATAAATCAACTAGTTTACCTATGAATGAGGACATGAAGAAAGTAAAAGAGTATCAGGATTGAAGCTGTGCATGATTTCCAAGATTTTTACATTCCTTGTGGGGTAGACATTTAGGACTCCTCATTCATGAGCAGAATTATGTATAGATAGTAATGGCTACATATAGAAAGAATTATGCCATCAAATGTGAAGCCTTTTTGTCAGGAGAAGCTACTACTGAAAGATGCATCAGTCATGACATCACGAAAATGCAAATTGTTTCATAACATCAAATTCATCATTAAGGTCAATGTAGAGGATGTAGCATGCTCAGACAAATATGGGATGAGGCATTCACTGTAATGCACATTACCCTTCTGGAAGAGGTTTAGAAATGCAACTTTATACTTATGACTGCCCACTTGTGCCAGTTCCCTGTGTGACGGGCCTTGTACCCTTTCAGTGCAATGTTTTGTTCTCATTACTGTTGCAGGAAGGGCTTGTGAACAAAGGTCATGTGATACACCTTGCTTAGCTGCATCTGGCCTTTCATCTTGAACACTGAGACCTGCCGAGACTATTAGAAACCTTAATATAGTCCATATCCACTTAAAATATGGCTTTTGTTATATTACTTCAAGTTGAGAAATTTTCCATGATACAAACTTGAAGATCATTTCCTATCAGTGTTCAGCCTGCCAGCAAGGTGCTTTCTTTTTATATCACAGCACCCCAATTTAGCCATAATTAGTCCTTCACTCACTAGAATATATGAAATTTTTGTCTCAGATTCCTTCACACAGAGACTTCCTAGAAATCTCATTCATAAATCTCTGTATTCTTACGATCAAATCTAGTAAGTCCTGTTGCACTTTTGATGTTTTTACCACCTATAATGGGGCATTATTTAATATGCTAGAGCCTAACTATAACTATTAATTAGAAGAAGGACTTGACCATGGAGAGATGGACCACTGGTAACTTTGTGTGCTGTCAACCTTTTTACTCCCTCCAAATGTCTAGTCAGCCCCATTTCCCTAAGAGGTCTGAGTATCTTCAGTACCACTGACACTAAAGAATGAAGTATGGTGGATTTTAACTGAAATATTCCAACAAATCAACAGTACACCTATAATCTCTTAAGTGTCTTTGGCTAAGTCATTCATTTCAATTGTTGAATTTTTTCAAGGATCTTCAATTATGCATTTTCTATCTCCTCAGTCAGAAGTCCATTTTTGCTTTTACTTCTTTAAGAGAAAAATATTTTGCTCTCCAAACTCCTAATTTTTAAAGGTAGTGACTAATGTTTGATCCTTGGCCAAAGCAACCATAGAAAACATTTTACTGAATCCTCATTCAACCCCATTTTTCAAATAGAAAAACTGGAAGTGAAATACTAAAATCTCCAGTGCATTCTCATGCATGAGTAGGCCCTAGCCTTATCTCTCTGCCCTTGTTTCTGATCAATATTCCAGATCTTAGTGCGAGCCACTAGAAGCACAAATGTTAGGAGAGATGCCATGTCCAAAGGAAAGAATCCAGTCAAAAACATCTTTTTCAAACTCTAATTTCTTTGTTTCAGGTCCTCTATATTTTTCTCTCTATGAGTTTCTCCTAAAATACAGAATTAAAAATAATTTTGTCTCCATAAGGAATGTCATATAAACTCTAAATGGATGGTGTGCAGATTGCAACAAACATTATACCAAAGCCATATAATTTTTCAAGATATCCTTCTGTGACTTTGATACTTTTTCCAGCTAAACAAACAAACTAACTAACAAACAAATATAAATAAAACATAGGAGGTGAGGGGCTATTTTCAGAAGGACCTGGGATCAGTTCCCAGCACCTACGGGAATGATACCAACCATCTGCAACTGTAGTTCCAGGGTATCTAACCACGCTCTTCTGGGCTCTACAAACATTGCACACACACACACAATGCACAGACATACAAGCAGGCAAAATGTTCACACACATAAAATAAAAATAAACATTAAAAACATGAAATAAATTTTTACTCTTCTTTCAAAGAGTTAGCACAGAAACGTGTAAATAAAAAACATGGGTTGTGTTGTTGTCAGCACATCCACAGACCTCAAAGCCATAAGCAGTTAAAAACAAACACAGAAGGTAAGCTCATGGGTTCCAGAGACTCACTATGGCTTTATCTGCCAAATCCCCATGCACTAGCTCTATGAGTGCAGGCAAGCTGCCTGATCTATTTAAGCTTTCCAGTTCTTATCTACAAGATAATGTTAATAAAATTTCATGATATATATCAGTTCAGAGAGTAAGTGAGGGTTTTAACAATAAAATCTCTAAGACACGGTAAAAACAAAAGATTTTCACAAGTACTATTTTGGTGGCTCTTATTACAAAACTAAAGGAATTTTTTATTCAATAATATTCTTAAAACACTGTTCTATAGTGAAAAAAGAATGAAGAAGTACAATATTGCTATTTATTGCTACTTTTAGAAAGTGTAGGATATGGCCTATGAAGCAACAAAAGCAATGACCTAGGAATCAGAACACTGCTATTCCATAATCTTTTTTTGTTAGGAAGATGCACTGAATGTGTTTAAAGAGTTCTGCTGGTGCTTATTATATGGCTCTTTTTTATTCATAAATTTATTCATCTATTAATTCATTCATTTTCTTTTGTAGTTTTTAATACACTTTTGAGTATGTGTTTTATACTCAGAAATGCAGCATGGGTTTGTGGCAAGAAGCATTGTAAGTGGATAAATTAATAGCAAATGTTCCTTGATGATTATAAAATATGAGAATGGCCTTGAACCAAGATATTAGTGCTTGGTTAGTTATTTTAGTAAATAAAGATTATAGAAATAATAAATGAATAAATGAGCAAAGAGTATGTCAAGTTTCACTAATAAGATAAGAAAAGTGGGATATGTACAGAAAAGGCAATGACACAAAGAATATACCAAATCTATGAAATGGAGTCTTTTGGTTCCCTAGAATATGAGTTACTGGGAGAATATATCTGACCATCATTACTTATTGCAGATGCAGTGCTTTGAAAACAAGATTGAAAGAACATTGGCAATAATCTTTTTAAGAACTTTTGAGTCATTGACATTTTATATTTCTACAAAGAGGCACATTTGAGGAATGTTGGTAGGCAGGTAGGTATATAAGACAAAGCTGGAAGGGATTCAAACGGAAATGTTAATGGGCATGTATGTTGTTCATAGATTATCTACTGAAAGATTAAGAGAGTACTGGAGGTAGTGTTATCCTCCTACAGCAAGCCCTGTAGATGCTATCACACTTGAAGCACAAGAAAACTATCTTAAAGCTGCAATTATGAAAATGATAGCAGCCTTAAAGGAGGAAAATAAATCCTTCAATGAAATACAGGAAAATACAATCAAATGAGAAAAAAATCAATAAAAGTGTTCATGACCTAAAATTAGAAATAGGAGCAATAAAGAAAACATTATCAAAGGTAATCTTGATGATGGAAAACCTAGGAAAAAGAACAGAAACTACAGACAGAAGTATCCCCAACAACACAAGAGAAGAAAGAGAGACTCTCAGGTGTAGAAGATATGATTGAAGAAAACAGTAGATCAATCAAAGAAAATGTTAAATCTAAAAAGTTCCTGATAAAAAATATCCAAGAAAAGACCAAACTTAAGAATAATAAGAATAGAAGAAGGAAAAAACTCCCAGCTCCAAGACACAGAAAATATTTTCAACAAAATCATAGAAGAAAACTTCTTCAACCTAAAGAAAGAGATGCCTATAAATACACAAGAAGCTTTCAGAACACCAAATAGATTGGACCAGAAAAGAAAATCCTCCCACCACATAATAATAAAAACACTCAATGTACAAAACAAAGAAAAATATTAAAAGTTCCAAGGGAATAAGGACAAGTCACACACAAAGAGAAACTTATCAGAATGACACCTGACATCCTACTAGAAACTAAAACCCAGAAGGGCCTAGGCAAATATCTTACAGACACTAAGATATCACAGATGTCAGCCCTGACTACTATACCCAACAAAATTTTAAATCACTATAGAAAGAGAAAGCAAGTTATTCCATAACAAAAACAAATTTAAACAGTACTTACCCACAAATCCAATCCTAGCCCCCCCAAAGAAAACTAGAAGGAAAACTCCAACACACGGAAAATACAGAAAATAAATAACCCCACATCAGCCAAACAAAAATAGGGAAACACACACATACACACACACACTCCACAACCACTATCAACAAAATAACAGGAACTAACTATCTCTGGTCATTAGTATCTCACATTATCAATGGCCTCAACTCTCCAATAAAAAGACACAGGCTAATAGAATGGACTAGAAAATAGGACCCATCATTCTTCTGCATATAAGAAACAGACCTCAGCAATAAAGTTATACATTACCTCAGAGTAAAGGGCAGGAAAAAAGTAGTCCAAGCAAACATTTCACCCAAACACAAAAGGATATACCTTCTTCTCAGCCCCTCACAGAACTTTCTCAAAATCAGACACATACTCAGTTATGAAGCAAAAGTCAATAAATGCAGGAAAAATGAAACAACTCTCTGTATCCTATCATATCACCACCCATTGAAGATGGATATTAACAACAACAGATACATCAAAAAACTTACACACTCATGGAAACTGGATAGTTCTTCACTAAATGAAAAATGGCTCAAGAAAGGCATAAAGAAAGACATAAAAATTTCCTAGAATTCAATGAAAATGAATGAACAACATACCTAAACTTATGGGACACTATGCAAGCCATGCTAAGAAGGGAAGTTCAATACATTAAGTGTCTCATAAAAAAAAAAACTGAAGATATTTTCAACTAGAAACTTATAGGCACACCTGAAAGCTCTAGAACAAAAAGAAGAAAGCACACCCACACAGAGTAGAAGGCAAGAAATAAAACTGAGAGATGAAGTCAATAAAATAGAAATAACAATCAATGAAATCAATGAAACAAAGAGTTGGTCCTCTGAGAAAACCAAAAAGCTAGACAAATACCTATTGAAATTAACTAAAAGAAGGGGCGATAATATACAGTCTAACAAAATTAGTAGTGAAAAGAGGACATAACAACAGACACTAAGGAATTCTACAGAATCATTAGGATATATTTTAAAAATCTGCATTCCACAAAATTGGAAAATATAAAAGAAATGAACAATTTTCTTGATAGATACTACTTTTCAAAGTTAAGTTATGGTCATACAAACAACTTCAATAGACATATAATCACTAAGGAAATAGAAGCACTCATTAAAAGTCTCCCAGTCAAAAAAAAAAAGCCCAGGGCCAGATGGTTTTAGTGCAGAATTCTACCAGACTTTCAAAGAAGAGCTAGCACAAATATACCTCAATTTATTCCATAAGGCAGAAACAGAAAAAAATATTTCCAAATTCATTTTATGAGGTCAAGGTCACGCTGACCACCAAACCAGACAAAGACTGAACAAAGAAATACAATTAAAAACCAATTTCCCTTATAGATGTAAAAATATTGAACAAAATACTCACAAACTAAATCTAAGAATAAATCAGAAAGATCATCCACAATTATCAAATAAATTTCATTCTAGAGATGCGGGGATGGTCCAGCATACGAAAATCAGGCAGTGTAGTCCAAAATATAAACAAACTGAAAAGAAAAAACCCACATTACCATTTTACTAGATGATGAAAAAGTCTTTGACAAAATCCAACACCCCTTCATGATGAAAGTCTTGGAGTGATTAGGAATACAAGGGACCCACCTAAACATGATAAAGACAATTTACAACAAACCTATTGACAACATCAAATTTAATGAAGAAAAACTCAAAGAATTTCCATTAAAGTCAGGAACAAGACAAGGCTGTCTACTCTCTTCAGATCTTTTCATATATGGATGTCTAGCTAGAGCAATAAGACAACTGAAGGAGATCAAGAGAATATAAATGGGAAAGGAAGAATCAAAGCATTATTATTTTCAGATGATATGATGTATATATAATTCTACCAGAAAACTAAGAAATAAATCATGGAAATAATACTCTTCACAATGGCCATAAACAATATAAATTATCTTGGAATAACCATAGCCTAGCAAGTGAAAGACTTGTATGACAAAAATCTCAAGCCTTTGAAGAAACTGAAGAAGATATCAGAAGGTGAAAAGATCTTGCATGCTCATGGATCATAGAATTAACATAGTAAAAATAGCCATCCTACCCAATGCAAACTACAGATTTAATACAATCCCTATCAAAATTCCAACACAGTTTTACAGTACAATACTCAATTTCACATGAAAAAAAAATCCCCAGAATAGCTAAGACAATCCTGAACAATAAAGAACTTCTGGAGGTATCACTATCACTAATTTCATGCCATGCTATGTACCAATCATAATAAAAATCCTCATGGTATTGACATACAAAAAGACAAGTTGGTCAACAGAATTGAATTGAAGACCTAGACATAAACTAACTCTCTCTCTCTCTCTCTGTCTCTCTCTCTCTCTCTCTCTCTCTCTCTCTCTCTCTCTCTCTCTCTCTCTCTCTCTCTCTCTCTCTCTCTCTCTCACACACACACACACACACACACACACACACACACACACACCTGTTTTGATAAAGAGGCAAGAAACACATAACTGAAAGAAAGGAAAGCATCTTCAACAAATTGTGCTAGTATAACTGGATGTCTCCATGTAGAAGGAAGCAAATAGTTCTATATTTATCATCCTACACAGAACTCAAGTTGGGACAGATCAAAGAAATCAATATTAACTCAGACACACTGAACCTCATAGTAGAAAAAGTAGGAAATTGCCTTGAATGAATCAGCACAAAAGACAACTTTGTAAACAGAACACCAATCGTGCTGGCTCTATGATTGACAGCAAACAGGACATCATGAAACTAAAAAGCTTCTATAAGGCAAAGGACAAAATGAATGGGAATTTTTCACTAACTCCATATTCAATAAAAAGCAAATATCCACAATATATAAAGAACTCAAGAAACTCAGCTATCAATAAACCAAAAAATCAAATTAAAAATGGGGTACATATCTAAATGTAGAATTCACAACAGAGAAATTTCAAATGGCCAAGAAACACTTAGAGCAATCTTCAATATCCTTAGCCATCTGGGAAGTACAATAAAAATGACTCTGAGATTCTATCTTACACCTGTCAGAATGGCTGAGATCAATAACACAAATCAAAGCTCATGCTTGTGAGGATGTAAAACAAGGGGACCACTTCTCCATGATGCTTGAGTGCAAACTCATACAGCCACTGTGGAAATCAATATGGCAGCTCCTCAGAAAATTGGGAGTCAATCTACCTTATGACTCAAAATATACCACTCTTAGGCACAAACCCAAGAGATACTTCATCCTACCACAAGCACACTTGATAAACTGTTCATAGCAGCTTTATTCACAATAGCCAGAAACTGAAGACAACCTAAATGTCCCTCAAACAGAAAATAGATACAGAAAATATGCCACATTCACACAATGAAGTAATACTCAGCTGTTAAAAAAATAATATGAAGATTTCAGACAAATGGATGGAACTAGAAAAAACAATCATCCTGTGTAGAGCAATCTAGAACCTGAAATACAAACATGAAATCTACCCACTTATAGTGGATATTAGCTGTTAAGTAAAAAACAAAAATTATACTACAATCCATAGACCAAAAACAGCCATGTATCAAGGGCTCGGGGAGGGGGCTTATATAGCTCTCCCTGGTATGGGCAAATCGAATAGATTTCGAAGGTAGAGTGGGGGCAGGTGGGGCCAGGTACAGGAGGGACCATGTGGGAGAGGGAGGGAAGGAGGGAGAGAGTATGGGGAGACTCAACTGGAATTAGGGGACATTGGCAGGGGGCAATGTGAAAACCTTGAGCAGTGGAAACTTCCTGAAACCTATGAGAGTGATCCTAGCAAGCACTCTTAGTAATGGAGAGTATAGAACCTGAACTGGCCATCTTCTGTAACCAGGGAAGGCATCCAGTCTTGGGATTTGGACACTAACCTAACCATAAACCCTGTGACCCACAATCTGTCCTGCCTGCAATATTTGCTTGGGCAATGGTGGCTCAGAGCTTGTGGGAATGGCCAACCAGTGTTTAGTCTAACTTGAGCCTAAACTATGAGAAGAAGTCCATGCCTGACCCTGCCTAGATGGCAGCAACCAGAAGTTGGATAGCCCAGAGTTGTAGGGTAGAGCCAAACATGATTGGAAAAAAAAATAGCCCAATGGTCATCAGAGAGGCTTCCTTCAGCAGCTAATGGTAGCAGATGCAGAGTCCCGTAACCAAACATTAGGCAGAGATAGGGGAACTCTGTGGAAAAGGGGCAGGGGGAAGTGTGGTAGGAGCCAGAGGGTCAAAGATACCACGAGAATAGTTGCCATAGATTTAACTAAGCAGAGTTCATAGGGGCTCACAGAAACCGGAGTGGTAATCACAAGCCTGCATGGGTCTGCACTTAGGCCCTCTGCATACATGTTATAATTGTATAGCTTGGAGTTCCTGTGGGACTCCTAGTGGTGGGAATGAGGGTGTTTCTGACTCTTTGCTTTCTTCCTGCTGTGTGGCCTCACCCAGCCTTGATATAAGAGTTTTTGCCTAGTCTTATTGCATCTTCTTATGCATTATTCAGTTGGTATCACTGAGAGGCCTGTCCTTTTCTGAGTGGAAATGGAGGAGCAGTGGATCTAAAGAAAAGGGATGGTGAGGAGGGAGGCTGTGGTCAGGATATATTAAATGAAAGAATAAATGAAAAGAAAAAAAAAGAAGGAAAAAATTGGGGCCATAGAAATTTGCCAAAGGGGTCATGACCCGTAAGTTGAGAACCGCTGTACTAAAGTCTCTTGCAATCGCCAACTTTATCCAGAGCATCAGGCAGTTTGTGACTCTGAGGGTTACATGAGTATGGTATTTGATCACAAGACAAGCCACACGTGACAAAAACGTGTTTTTCCATAAGGCACATGAATAATAACAACTGAAGTAAACTCACTCCTATCCACTATGCCTTGGAGGAGCATGAAAAAACATTCTAAGAACAATTCTGTTATGAAGAATATGAGGTCATAATACTCTTGTCTTGTTTTCTTGGAGTATTTTCATGAGTACACAGAATTCCCCTCTAACAACTCCATTCTTGGACTGCGCTTTCACAATAAACAATGGGGTCCAGGGGGCAGGAAAGTGCTTTGTATAAATCTGGCCAGAATAAACTTGCAATTAAATATTGTAATTTTGCTAAGAGATGAAACATGACTAAGGAAGGACGTGTGTTAACTGCTCATAATGGCTGCTAAAAATTTCCTATGACATTAAATTAAGTTAGCTTAACTTTAAATTAAGAAACAAGAATGGGCACAGAATAAGAATATGCTTCATCTAATAATTCATGTTTAATTTAGTGAGCAGTATAACAAGACTGCACATTTGGCACATGATCACAATGTGCATCACAGCTGCACTAAAGCAGTTCTCTTAGCTAAGAGGGAACCATGATAACCCTTTCCCAAACTTTCTATTGATTATTTTAGTCATCATTCATGTCTGACAGTCTATTATCTATCTATTTACCTGCTTGTATATATATATATATATATATGATTCATGCTTGATCATACATTTAGTGACAGGTTAAATGAATTATAAAATATATTAAAATGCTGCCTCAGAGGATATTTTGGAATATTTACTTCATTATATTGATTTGTGAATGTGTGTGTGTGTGTGCATATGCTTGTGGTTTCCCACAGAGACCAGAAGAGAATGTCAGATCCTCTGGAGCTGGTGTTACAGGTGGTGTGAACTCCCTGATGTGAAGGCTGAGAAGAGCTCTCCAGTCCTCTTAAAGACCAGCAAGTCCTCTTGATTGTTGAACTATATCTCTGCAATATATTGAGGGATGTTTTTTGAGTGTTAAATTAAAAGCAGCATTTCATAGTATTTATAAAATATAAGTATGTTACACTATTCAGAAAAAGTATAGTGGTAAATCCCAGATATTAACAGCATCTCTTTGAATTGCATATTTCCAAACAAGTATCTTCATTGCTTTCTATTTTGAAACATAAATATTACTTTTATGTTTAAAACCCAACTTAGACAATATTTACTATTTTAATTTTTTTTCTGTGTCTGTGTACATGTATGCCATGTATGTGCTGTGACTAAGGCCAGAGTTATGCAAACAATCCTCTGGAGCTGGAGTTACAGACCGGTGTGAGTCGTTAGATATGGGTGCTGGAAAGGAAGCAAACTTGGATTTCCTGGAAGAGCAACAAGAGCTTTTAAATGCTGAGCTATTTCTCTATGTCTACATAGCCTTCCTATTTATTTATTTTTTCACAGAAACTGCTATTAACTCTAGAAAATTATAGGCTCAAAATTGGATGCCTAGAGATTTCTGCTAATATCAAGGTTTGGTTTATGATCCTATCACTGTGTGAAATACAGAGATAGCACTCAATAGTCAGTCAATAAATGAGGTATGGCCTAGAATAATAATAAACCAATCTGGGCAATTTATTCCTCAAAACTCAGCTGGGTTGCATGATGCCAAGGAATACATGTAATTGGTTATAAAATGTTAGTTTCTACCTGATTCTTGTAGCAAAACTGGAACAGTTAAGTCCCAAGGAAAACCCAGGTGTTCCTTATTAGTTATTTTCTTGGCTCTACATTAAACTAAAGTTTGCAAAACATGTATCCAGACAGGAAAGTAAGCAGAGAAAAGTGACTGGTGTGAACAGCCCTAACTCCTCACATGACAGCACTCCATGGGGTTTGGCTTTGAATTAAAGATTTCCAACAGGGTTTGAATCAATTTCCCATCTTACAAAACAATCTGTATGGATGAAAATCACTACCTAAACAGTGGTTGTTACATTGTAACATGATAAATTCCTCAAAACCCTGTTCATTTTGAGCTGCGTGGCTTTTTTCTTATTCTATATGATACAAGTTTGTACATGTGTTGGCGGCAGCACAAGTAGTTGTGCACACAGCCACCTCTCTGCCTAGAACATCTTGCAATACATCTTTTGCCTTTTTTGTTAAACTCATGCTCTTATTTGTCATCTTTACCACATAGATTTTGCGACAACTCAGACACACCTATTCTGTTCTGTGTATCTTGAACTCTTGATTGATATGGATTTTCTAGAAAAAAATGGTGCCACATAAATATTTATTTATTTTGCATAGTTTTTGTCAATAATCTAGCATGGTTCACTGAGGTGGCTCTGATTCAGCTTCTCTGTCATGACTATGGACATACATTAGCTAGGGTTGCAGTCACCTATGTAGGTTGACTTGTCGTTTGGTTTGTGCTATATGACAACAGAAGGCCTTAGTTCCTTATCACATGGACCTCTACATCTCCCCAGTGTGGCCTAAGTGTCATCTCAATCTGGCAGTTGGCATCTATGTTAGCAAGTGGCCTAACAGAATATGCAAAGAGAAGAATGCACTGCTTGTAAGCCACATTGCTTTTTCTGCCCAAATCTTGGATACCATACATCACTTCTCTCTAATCTCACTCACTGGAAGCCGGTCACTAACTCTGTTCACGTGAAGTAGAGGGGACACAGCTCTGCTTCCCAGAAGGACATTAAATACACTGTGGGCACATTAAAAAGTGCCAGCATTACTCTAATTGCTCACTGTATTGTAAATATTTATTATTTACATGTCTACTCTTTAAATGTACATCTGTGTATTCTTAACATATTTATTCTATGTTATGTAACACTACAAGGCTATGTGCAGTGAATGAGCAAGGTATAGAAGATTTAAATTATACTTGCATTTTTGGGATAACGTCTCCTGTATGCCAGACAGACTTTAAAGTTTCAAGTAGCCAAGAGTAGGTTTAAATTTCTGATTCTCCCTGCTTCTACCTGCTGAGTCCTGGGATTACAAGTACCACCCAGTTTTAATGCAATGCTGGGGACCAAACCCAGGGCCTCACACATACTAGGCAAGTACTCTATCAGCAGATGATACCCTCTGTCCCATGAAGTTTGTGCTTTTGTTTGTTGGTTGGTTGCTTGGTCGTTCGAGACAGGCTTTCTCTGTGTAGCCTTGGCTGTCTTGGACTTACTTTGTAGACCAGGCTGGCCTTGAACTCACAAAAATCACCTGCCTCTGCCTCCCAAGAGCTGGGATGCACCACCACACCCAGCTGAAGTTTGTTTTTTAATCTCCCACTCTAGGGTATTTTTCTGACTTTAGCTGTCAAGCCCATCTGAATCTTTGACTTCCCAATATTTAAAGTGAGGACTGCAGTAATCAACCCTGTTGTTGTGAATGAGGAAAATGTAGACAAATGTACACTGTAAATCACAAAAACATGCAGCATTCAATTCTGAGTCAGCCAGAATACAGTGCTACAAACCCTGCAGGGCTATGGAAGAGGCTTGAGTTTAGTCCAGAGCTTACAGGCTACATTACCCAGCAACTGCTAGACAAGGACCCTTTTTTCTCTCCTCTGCCTCAGAATGCTTCCACATCATGCCCTACATGTGCAGGTAGTCAACACACACTTTCTACCTATCATGCTGATGGCTGCCTTCTTTTTTCTTTGTTCAGTGGAAAACAGGGAACATTCTTTAGGCGATTGGAAAGGACAGGCGTGAGCTGAAATCCAAGCTCTGCTGCCCAGACTGCAAACTCTGTGATCCCTTGTGGTTTTGTGTGCTTATTTGTTTTTTGCTGTTATATAGGGATAGTAACCTTACTTGTTAAGGAGATAATAAGTAGAGAAATTTTAGAACAACACTTTTTATTACCAAGTGCTCTGGGAATGTGTTTTAGTCTTCATTTGTAAATGTGGTTTTTATCATATTGTTCTATCATTACTCAGGGCAAGGTGTGTCACTTTCAAGTCTCATTTGGCACACCAGAATGACTTGAATACAGGAATGAGTACTCTCCTGGGTTTTTCCTGCCTACCTGGGTGGTGATCTACTGGAAAACAGCTGGCATTGTTTCCATTTGTTCTTTGGCTGAGCCCAGAGGCATGGAGGGCCACAAGCACATTTCAGAAATTTGAAAAATAAACAATGAACTGTCTCATGCTTGCTATATATGTCTTTTTCCTCCCACGGTTTAGTTTGACTGGTTCTCAGCCGTAAAAAGTTTACATCAAGAAAGAAAAGAAAGGATGGGTTTCACAGCTTAAAACTCTAGCCCTATCCCCTAAAATTTTCCAACCCAAAGTTATGATGTGAACAAATGTTCTAACCAATATGTTCATTAAACATTTAATAATTACTTTGCTCATAAAAGTTTAAACAGCTGCTAAGTTGGTGAAAATGCTCCCTCCCAGGCAGAGCAACCTGGTGTATTCTACAAGAAGGCTTTACAAATCATCAGACTACATGATGCATTCAGATGAAGGGGAAGATGCATTCAAGGACTGTCTCTAAGTATTCAATTATGTATGCAATGAGCCTGTCCACCAGGTCAATTGAGCTTTGTTTATACCTTCAATGAGAATCTTGACAGCATCATTGTTAGAGCAGTTTCCAAAAGGATTGCTCAGCTTTTAAATAACTTATTTGGAAAAACATACAAAACAGGTCATGACCTTTTCTCTAGGTTATTTTACAACATATTTTCATGAAAGCAAGGTTTATTATCAGGTGGGTTTGGCAATTACATTTCACCCATCTTTGGTCCTTTCATATGTATTATTTCCTATCCTTGGATTATACCTTGTCTCAATTCCAAGATGCATAATGGCTCCAGAAAGCCACTTTGTTGGCCAGGATGGTTTCTCTGAAATGAGTCCCCATGGCACTATAAGCTGACATATGACAGCATTCATGGCACCACCCACTGCCCATGAACACACTTCCCACCTGCTGAAGTTGTTTAAGTGTCACTCTCTACGATGCAACTCAAAGAGCTGTGAATCCCATGACATTCCCCCAATTCAGAAAGCACCCGTGGGGCTGTGGGGTGAATGCAGAGTTCCTGCCCCCCATACTACCTGCACACCTCCTTTCTTCCTTCTGTACCCGAATTTCAACAACTCCTGCAAATTTTAGCTTTCAAATATTTCCCATAACCTTCTCTTTCCTAACACCCTTCAGTTTTCTCAGCTAAAGGCTTGCTGGTTTCTGTTCAGTTTCTGGCTATTCAACTATACATCCTGGCCTGAATGCAGTGAAATGCAGGTCCACTTCAGATGCTCACTGACTCCAGCCTGCTTACAGGGCTTGTTCCTCCTAAGGCAGCCCATCAACTTTACTCCTTGCCTTTTTCAAGCTGTCCTCTCTCTAGCAAAAACCAATGTTT